>NW_026652282.1:39215954-39344131 GCF_009828535.3 Hylobates moloch
AAAAAAATTTTAAAAAAAACAAAAACAAATGAAGACTCTTGGGCTCAGGTTGGCAGATTAAAAAAAAAAAATTATTAGTTTTTCTGTTTAAAAATGCCATTCAGCATGATTTGTACTCCTTTGGGTATATACCCAGTAATGGGATGGCTGGGTCAAATGGTATTTCTAGTTCTAGATCCCTGAGGAATCGCCACACTGACTTCCACAATGGTTGAACTAGAAAAACTAATAATTTTTAACAGATGTTAACTGCTGTTTTTGGTGAGTATATACTGTATTTTTTGTTTTGATACTTTACTCAATATCCTTGAGCCTGGAGGCTATGCCTATATTTAAACTTGCTAAGTGGTATATGAAAGCAAAAAAAAAAACAAAGCATATTCCTCATTAATATTGTTTCTCTAATTGTTCTAATTTATTTGCTGAGAAAGAATTCCAAGAAACATCAAGAGCATGTATTTCACCTGTATCAAGTACAGAAGATCTGCAATGGCGGGGCGAGGAGGGAGGGAGAGAATTTTGCTTTAAAATAGTGAACAAAAATGACAAATTTGAAAGACACAACAACTTAACCAGGAGGAAGCAAGTCACTCCAAAGCTGAGCAAAGTAAGTGTTAGAGTAACAGGACTAAGTCATGTAGCTGCTCAACTAGATTATGGTATATACTACAGAGACTTGGATTTAAGAGGCTTAACAAGTTAAACATTCTCAGCCTCCTCATTAGACTTTTCTCACGCATTAACTGCTCATTTGTACATTGGTCTCCATTGTCTTCAAATGCTTCACAGATAATTGGATTTAATAATCACTTTCAAAAGGTGACATAGTCTATGTCCAAACATTAAAAACTTAGCAGTCTAATGAATGTCATGAGAACACCAATTCATCATTTTAAATATTGATGAGGGAGGTGATTATGGGTACTTGTTATGAGTACTTTGGGCCCTCTGATTGTCACCAAATGCCCCCTACCCTGCCCCTATCCCACCTTTAACCACCTTAGAGTTCTACTTGATTCATTTGAGGATCACCGTTTTCTCAGGCTACTTCCAAAGGTGTCTAGAAAACTCAACTGGCATACAGACAGACAGCCTGTCTTCTTTACATCTCTCATGTTCAAGGGTAAAACAAGACAGAAAAGAGGCCATGCAGGAGTGGGGGCAGGTAATCTTATTTTTTAACTGTGAGACAGTGGGGGATGGGGTAGGTATAGGTTTATGTACATGAGTCAGACTCTGCCCTTTTTCCAAGATCACCAGAGAGCGGAAAAAGTCCTTTTCATCCCCATCCTGGCTGCCAGGATCTAGGATCTTCCTATGGGTAGTAGAAGCTCCCCTCTTTTACCCCCCTAACAGAACTGGAAGCAGAGTGACCCAATGCCCTCTTCCAGGAAGAAACTCTGAATTCAGGGACAATGTAGCACCACCTAAACCACAGCATATTGCAAGGTCCCTGACCTGCCACCAGCACAGCCAAGGCCCACACTCTCTGGAACCACTTGTAAATTGACCAGTCCTGTGTAGATGCCTCTGCAAATATACTGGGAAAAACATGAACTTCAGGACCCAACTTGCATCAACCTATCCCTGCTAGCCACTTGGGGACAAAGAAAGGTCTCTCACCCTTAGTATAGGGTTGGGAAGCAGCCTTACCTCCAGAGCTTCTGGGGAACCCAGAACCTTGGCATAGAGTTCACAAAGTTTCTTCAACCTGTGAATGAAAAGAGACAAAAGTGAAAATAAAGGAAAGAAGGGAAGGAAAGAAAAAGTGGAAAAGAGGCATTTATCCCCTCATAAAAATGATTCCATGAGCCATTGATTCCACTCCAACATTGCATTTTAATTTTTTAAAACAAGGCATTTTGTTCCATTTCAGATGTCTTAAATCTTTGAGGTCACAAATATTAATCACACAGGATTGCTGGTAAGTCTTTAAGAAAGTAAAGTGATGTGTTGCCTGAATTATGGTATCATTTTATTTTAAATCCAAGAGCCCTTTTGTTTATGAACAAAATGTTTATGAAACAAATGTTTATGAAAATGCCTAAGTTCTTCTCTCTCCCTCTCTTCCTTCTCTCTCTTTCTGTCTTTTTCTTTGTTTTTATACAAATGAAGTAACTTGCCACAAGCAGAGGAATGGCTAGAAAGAGCAAAGAAGATAAGTACAGAAGTAGAACCAAATATATAAGGAAATTTAGAATTCATAAAGGTGGACATTTTAAACCCACAGGGAAAAGACAGTTTTCAATAAAATGGCACTGGGACAAATAGCTGCTCATGAAAGAAATAAAGTTGGATGCTTACATTATTTTCTTACACCAAAATATGTTTCAGAAGAGTCAAAGATTTACATATAATAGGTCAGACCATAAAATGAATGGAAGAATGGGTGATTTCTAAAAAATTATTTTGGAATGAGAAAGTCTTTTCTATGTATGATAGATATTCAGAAACCATGGTTTTAAAATGGATAAATTTGATTACATAAAAAGATAAAATTTTATTATAGTATAAAATGAATAAGCCATAAACAGGATCAAAAGGCAAAGTGGGAAAAGATTTGTTCCAGACATTGGAAACCCAGCAGTGAACCAATCAGACAAAACATCCTACCTTCATGATCTTATATTCTAGTGGGGACATTTTTAGGGAAGAGGCCCAGGCAGACCGCTACAGCCCTGGCCATGTGCAGAGGTAACATTGGTCACTGAGGAGAACCCTGATGGAATCGGAAAGCATGCATCATAATATAATTCAGGAGCTCTTTCCTAGTAAATAGGTTATTAGCAGTGGTGTGGGAATAAATAATTGGCAGTGGTGAACACTAATTGCAAGAAGAAATTGCCACCTCCAGAGGAATTAGTCCCTCTGTACCTATAATCTGTAATTGTTATGCATCATTCATGTAGTATGTGTACAGCAGACTTCCCCACAGCACAGTAATTTTTCTCCCTGGTTTATCTCCTTCACAAGCAAATTTTCAGCCCCTGGGTTATATCCATTTTCATATTCTCCATAGCCCCTAGCATGGTGTCTTATGTACAATAAACTCAATAAATATTAATTTGAATACTTTGTTTCTTAAGTTATCAGCACTATGTTTTTTACAACAAGACCCTTATAATTAACATAGCAAACACGTAGCATTGGCAATACACATATAATTAGGCAGTCTGTAAGTTAAAAAGTTAAGTAAAAATGAAAGGCAGGCAAGTAGGTAGAAAAGAAGGAAAGAAGGAGAAAAGGGAGGGAGGGACAGAGTGGGGGGAAAGGAAGGAAGAAACGAAAGAAGCAGCATTTCTTTTGTTACCTTTCCTCTTTGGTAAGACGTGCCAGTTTTCTGGCTTTGTGGGCCAGGATAAATCTAAAGCATATAAACAAGAAAAAGGGGAGAAATTAATGGTTGCTTTCATCCTAGCCTCATTTTTGTAGCTACACATGTGCCCAGTTTACACAGTTAAGTCAACCAAAAGAAACAAACTATACACTAGCTTTTCTTAAGTTCAAAGTTTTATGATTTACCTATCAAATTTCCAACACTGAAGAGCACTTTCTAACTTCAAGGAGTCAAGCGACTAAAAGTAGATGACTGGCCATAATTTTTGCCTTGGATAACACTATGGCTGACCCACTTCCCCTCACCCAGCTGGTGGTCAATAAGAATAACCCTTGGGCCTCAAATGCCCACTTAAGGCTATGTCTGAGCCTTTCCAATTTCATCCAGTCTTTGCTCTTTGGTTTTGTCTCCACCATGGTGTCTCCCTAGCACCCAACCTTCTAGATTCCATCTCCATTTCTAGCCCCATGATTGCTTTCAACTTACAATTAGCTTTGATCTCCCTGTTCTGACTGTTGGCTCTCTCTGAGATAAACTCATACATGTCCTAAGGCCCATCTTAATTTTGGATACTCCAGGTCACCACCTCTCTGGGCCAGGACATCCTGGTCTTCCCTTTCCATGTGCTGGTCCTCCCTGGAAAGCTGAAGACTGGGCTGGTCTTGGCTCTTCTCTACTGGGACTCAGAAATCTCAGCGTCTCACTTAAGTAACATGGATGCCCACACAGCCTCCACAAGAAGTCTCTTAGTAAAACACCCCAAGTCAGGAAAAGATGGGTCACCAAAATATTTCTACCCCTAACACTAAATACTAATAGAAAATTAACATAAAAATTTTAAAATGTTATTGGTATTCTGCTTCCTACCTAGATATTTATTCATTGGAAGAAGTTATTTAGAAAAGAGCCAGTAATAATTTTTATACTGCCAAATTTGAAAAATAGTGCCACTGGGTAAAAAAAAAATCACTTAACAAAGTTTGGGGCACATTTGTTAATAGTATGTGATTACCTTGTCAACACTGAATAGCAGCCACAACACCATAATTGTACCTTACCCCATTATGGCAGCATAGTTGCCTTCAGGTTTGGTATCATCCAATGTGTAGGCAACTGGAGCTTCCTCTCCATCAATAATCATGGTTCCACAGTAATCTTAGAGAACAGCAAAATGGAAGAGCATATTCATCACTCTATCAAGCTATCCATTGCAGATATAATGAAGTGCATGTTTTTAAACTTGAGAAGCCCAAAGGCCAAATATAGCATGTTATACTCCAAACATATGAAGGCAAACCAAACTGATGTCAAAGGAGGGATAAGTAGCCAGCATTTTTTGAGAAAATCAAACCATAAGCCCTTCTCTGCAAAGAATAAAGCATATGATATTAGGAATTCATCCAGGTCACCGTTTAATGATTTCTGGTTCTCCTTGCAGTTAATACTTGGGCTCCCTGTTTTCTCTTTCATAAGAAATCAGAATAAATCCAAAGATGTGTAAAGGAAATACCAGTTCATTACTGCAAAAAAGAAGAGACTGAACACTGACATTTTACGAGAAGTCACTTATTCTAAGTAGTTCTTTATTATCTGGAGGCAGTGTTTAGAGAGAAATTTATAGCACTAAATGCCCACAAGAGAAAGCAGGGAAGATCTAAAATCAACACCCTAACATCACAATTAAATGAACTAGAGAAGCAAGAGCAAACAAATTCAAAAGCTAGCAGAAGACAAGAAATAACTAAGATCAGAGCAGAACTGAAGGAGATAGAGACACAAAAAGCCCTTCAAAAAATCAATGAATCCAGGAGCTGGTTTTTTGAAAAGATAAACAAAATAGACTGCTAGCCAGACTAATAAAGAAGAAAAGAGAGAAGAATCAAATAGATGCAATAAAAAATGATAAAGGGGATATTGCCATCAATCCCACAGAAACACAAACTACCAACAGAGAGTATCATAATATAAACACCTCTATGCAAATAAACTAGAAAATCTAGAAGAAATGGATAAATTCCTGGACACATACACCCTCCCAAGACTAAACTAGGAAGAAATCGAATCCCTGAATAGAACAATAACAAGTTCTGAAATTGAGGCAGTAATTAATAGCTTACCAACCAAAAAAAGCCCAAGACCAGACGGATTCACAGCCAAATTCTACCAGAGGTACAAAGAGGAGCTGGTACCATTCCTTCTGAAACTCTTCCAAACAATAGAAAAAGAGGGACTCCTCCCTAACTCATTTTATGAGGCCAGCATAATCCTGATACCAAAGCCTGGCAGAGACACAACAAAAAAAGGCAATTTTAGACCAATATCCCTGATGAACATCGATGCAAAAATCCTCAATAAAATACTAGCAAACTGAATCCAGCAGCACCTCAAAAAGCTTATCCACTACGATCAAGTCAGCTTCCTCCCCGGGATGGAAGGCTGGTTCAACATATGCAAATCAATAAACGTAATCCATCACGTAAACAGAACCAATGACAAAAACCACGATTACCTCAATAGATGCAGAAAAGGCCTTCGATAAAATTCAACAGCCCTTCATACTAAAAACTCTCAATAAACTAGGTATTAATGGAACGTATCTCAAAATAATAAGAGCTGTTTATGACAAACCCACAGCCAATATCATACTGAATGAGCAAAACCTGGAAGCATTCCCTTTGAAAATCGGCACAAGACAAGGATGCCCTCTCTCACCACTCCTATTCAACATAGTGTTGGAAGTTCTGGCCAGGGCAATCAGGCAAGAGAAAGAAATAAAGGATATTCAAATAGGAAGAGAGGAAGTCAAATTGTCTCTGTTTGCAGATGACATGATCGTATATTTATTATCTGGAGGCAGAGCAGAGAGGACATGTATAATTGAAATTCATAGAGTCCCAAACCCTCATTTCAAACATGACCTCCAAAGACTCTTTCCCCCTCAAGAACAACTTGAGAAACAATTTCAGCTCATCCTGGATAAGAGTGTCTTCCTTAGTTCCCTCCTGAACAAAATACAGGCACACCTCAAAGATAATGTGGGTTTCATTTCAGATAATGGAAATGAAGTGAATATTGTAATAAAGCAAATTGTGTCACACAAATTGCTTGGTTTCCCAGTGCATATAAAAGTTATATCTACACTACACTGTAGTCTATTAAGTGTGCAATAGAATTATATCTAAAATATGTACATAATTTAAACATACTTCATTACTGAAAAAGCTAACAATCATCAGAGCCTTTAGCGAGTTGTAATCTTGTTGCTGGTGGAGGGGCTTGCTTCAATGTTGATGGCTGCTGACTGATCAGGGTGGTGGCTGCTGCAGGCTGGTGTGGCTGTGGCAATTTTAAAAAAGGAGACAACCATGAAGTTTGCCACATCAATTGACTCCTTTTTTCATGAAAAATTTCTCTGAAGCCTGCGATGCTGTTTGATAGCATTTTACCCACGGTAGAACTTCTTTCAAAATTGGAGTCAATCCTCTCCAACCCTGTCACTGCTTTATCAACTAAGTTTATGTAATATTCGAAATCCCTTCTTGTCATTTCAACAATGTTCACAGCATCTTCACCAGGAGGAGTTTCCATCTCAAGAAACCATGTTCTTTGCACATCCATAAGAAGCAACTCCCCGTCTATTTAAGTTTTATCATGAGATGGCAGCAATTCACTCACATCTTCAGGTTCCACTTATGATTCTAATTCTCTTGCTATTTCCACCATATCTGCAGTTACTTCCTCCACTGAAGTCTTGAACCCCTCAAAGTCGCTCATGAGGATTGGAATCAACTTCTTCCAAACTCCTGTTAATGTCGATATATTGGCTTCCTTCCATGAATCGCGAATGTTTTTCACGGCATTGACAATAGTGAACTCTTTCCAGAAGGTTTTCAATTTACTTTGCCCAGATCCATCAGACAGGCAGGTATAGCCTTACAAAATGTATTTCTTAAATAATAAGACTTGAAAGTTGAAATTACTCCTTGATCTATGGGCTGCAGAATGGACATTGTGTAAGCAGGCATGAAAACAACAATAATCTCCTTGCACATCTCCATCAGAGCCCTTGGGTAACCAGGTGCATTGTCCATGAACAGTAACATTTTGAGGAATGTTTTTTCTTCTGAGCAGTAGGTCTCAAGAGTGGGCTTAAAATATTCAGTAAACCATGCTATAAATAGATAGGCTGTCATTCAGACTTTGTTGCTGTTTGATAGCATTTATAGAGCACAGGCAGAGTAGACTTAGCACAATTCCTAAGGGTCTTAGGATTTCCTGAATGGTAAATGGACATTGACTTCAACTTAAATTCACTAGCTGCATTAACTCCTAACAATAGAGACAGCCTGTTCTTTGAAGCTTTGAAGCCAGGTGCTGACTTCCTTTCTCTAGCTATGAAAGTCCTAGATGGCATTTTCTTCCAATATAATGCTGTTTGGTCTACATTAAAAACCCGTTGTTTCTGGTCGGGTGTGGTGGCTCTTGCCTGTAATCCTAGCACTTTGGGAGGCCAAGGTGGGCAGATCACTTGACGTCAGGAGTTCAAGACCAGCCTGGCCAACATGGTGAAACCCTGTCTCTACTAAAAATACAAATATTATATGGGTATGGTGGCGTGCGACTGTAACCCCAGCTACATGGGAGGCTGAGGCAGGAGAATCACTGGAACCCGGGAGGTGGAGGTTGCAGTGAGCTGAGATCGCGCCACTGCACTCCAGCCTCGGTGAAAGAGCGAGACTCCATCTCAAAACAAAACAAAACAAGACAATCTGTTGTTTAATGTAGCCACCTTTGTCAATGTTCTTAGGTAGAACTTCTGGATAACTTGCTGCAGCTTCTTCATCAGCCCTTGCTCCTTCACCTTGCACTTTTATGTTATGGGGAGAAGGCTTCTTTCCTTAAACTTCATGAACCAACCTCTGCTAGCTTCACACTTTTCTTCTGCAGCTTCAACTTCAGTTGAAGAGAGTTGGGGGCCTTGCTCTGGATCTAGGCTTTGGCTTAAAGGAATATTGTGGCTGGTTTGATCTTCTATTCAGACCATTCAGTTCTCTGTATCAGCAATAAGGCTGTTTTACTTTCTTATCGTTCATATATTCACTGGAGTGTACTTTTAATTTCCTTCAAGAATTTTTATTTTGCATTTACAACTTGGGTATTTGGCACAAGAGGCCTAGCTTTCAGCCTATCTCAGCTTTCAATATGCCTTCCTCAATAAGCTTAATCATTTCTAGTTTTTGATTTAAAGCAAGAGATGTGCAGCACTTTCTTTCACTTGAACATGGGAGACCACTGTAGGGTCATTCATTGGCCTTATTTCATTACTGTTGTGTCCCAGGGAATAGAGATACCCAAGAAGATGGGGAGATCTGGGGGAACAGTTGGTTGATTGAGCAGTCAGAATACATACAGCATTTATTGATTAAGTTTGCCATCTTATATGGGTGCTGTTTATGGAACTCCTAAACAATTACAATAGTAACATCAAGGGCCACTGATCACAGATCACCATGACAAACATAATAATAATGAAAGTTTGAAATATCGCGAGAATTACCAAAATGTGACACAGAGACACGAAGTGAGTACACGCTGTTGGAAAAATGATGCCAATAAACCTGCTCAATGCAGGGTTGCCACAAACCTTCAGTTTGTAAAAAGTGCAATTATCTGTAAAGTGCAATAAAGTGAAGTTCAATAAAAAGAGGTGTGCCTGTGTATGCAATTTCAAAAGACTGTGACAGGGCACTGGTGAAAATGTCAGGGCAGAGCCTGAAATGTTATAACAATATACTACTGCAGTGTCCAACTCCTCCTGCTCCATCATTTACTTGCAAAATTGAGGTTGTTTGAACAAAATTATTGTGGAAGACTCAGCGGCAAATGTTGTATAGAAAACCCAACAAGAAGATTTCAAAATAAGGAAGAAAGAACAGAGAAAGGACCTCCCCAACATGTGTGCATACATGTGTGTAAGCAGACAAACCAGGAAGCCTTTTAAAGGGAACTTGTCTCTTTCTTGTCTCCTGCAGCCCTCCCCACTGTGCACCTGTTAGAATCAATGTCCCAATCTGCCACTGGCTTGAGGGGTGTTTGAATGCCCTTCAGGCGTGCTGGGGCAGGAAAAGATGTTGAGAAAGACTGAAGTATGTGAAGAAGAAATGTTTAAAGTCTAAGAGCTCAAGATTTAAAAATACAAGAGAACCATCTTAGGAATCCCCTATTATAAGAAGGCAAGAGAGAGGAGACAAATAGGACAAGATCTGATCAAAGAACATGTGCATACTGATCATGTGGGGATCGGCTGGACAGGACCAGCATAGGACACCAGGCTGGCCAAGGTGGAAGTACTGCTTTCTCGATGTAGGGGCTCCTTGGACACTTCCTTCTCAGAGTGAATCTGGCCTCTGAGTCAAGTGGGTGCACTTAGTGGAAGTGAAGGAAAAAGGGGCAGCGAGAAAAGTCATATTCATGCCAGGACAAGCTATGCAGCATGGAAGGGATTTCTATCACTTGCAGATAGAAAGCTCAAGAGCCCCACCCATGCACACAAAACATCTCATCAGCTTTGTAGGGCCTTACTCTTAGAAAAAGAGAGATGATATTCAAGGACATCCAAACACTTAAAGAAGTTCTTAAAGAATAAATGCAAAGAATAACTGAAAAACTTAATCACAACCAAAATTAAAGGAAAAATAACAATAAGGGAATGTCCTACCTGACGTGGTATATAACATATTATAAACATATTATAAAGCTACAGATACTAAAACGGTACAATGCTGTCATAGGATTAGATAATATAAACTTGTGCTTTCCAAAGTGGGGGTGTACACCTAGATTGCACATCTAGATAGTGGAAGAAAATACTAGAGATTCTGGCTTTTCGATTTAAGCTTTTTAAAAAGTCTACTTTTCAAATGTTTTATAGTTACAATGATACAATTTTTCAGAGGTACTTGTGTATAATTTAGGAATACCTATAATGATAGTTTATGTCTACATTTTTTAATAAGTAGAGCTGCAAAAATGTTTAGAACACAGTGACAAAGATCAGTGGAACAGAAGGAATCAATGTGTATCTGAGAATTTAGTAGGGGGAAACCATCATACGACAAATAGTTAAAAACTGATTCACTGGGAGAAAATATTTGCAATATAAACAGAAGAAAACTTTAATGAGCAAAGGTAATTTACAAAATGATACCTTGTTAATGATAAAAATTGCAAATTATAGATAAATGAGGTAATTTCTCCTACCTGATTGACAAAAAAATTTTAAATTTTAAATATTATTGGCTGGTGTCTTAGACTGCTGGTGTTGCTATAAAGGGATACCTGAGGCTGGGTAATATATGAAGGAAAGACGATATTTATTTGGCTCATGGTTCTACAGGCTGTACAAGAAACATGGCGCCAGCATCTGCTTCTCATGAGGGCCTCAGGAAGCTTCCACTCATGGCTGAAGGTGAAGAGGAGCTGGCGTGTGCCGATCACTTGCTGAGACGGGAGGCAAGAGAGAGGGGAGGGAAGTGCCAGGCTCTTTTTAACAACCAGCTCTCATGGGAACTGACAGAGCAAAAACTCATTTATTACCTGAGGGAGGAGGACGGCACCAAGATGTTCAGGAGGGATCTGCCCACATGACCCAAACATTTGCTTTTAGGCCCCACCTCCAACACTGGGGATCAAATTTCAACATGAGATTTGGAGAAGACAAATATGGAACTTATATCAACTGGCAAGGATGTGAGAGGACAGATCCTAACAAAAATTTCACAAGTCTACCCAAATTAATTGACTTGATAATTCCATCCTACAGCATTTATCAAAAAGAAATGCTCCTATACAAACATGTAGAGCTATATGGAGGATGCTGTTTATTGCAGCATGGTGTATAATAGCAAAAACGTGGAAACAAGAAAAATGACTATCAACAGCTGATGTCTTAGGTAAATTCTGATAAGGCACACAATGAGATACTGTTTATTCAGCTGTCGAAAGGGGGTAGATTTAAATGTACTGCTATGGAGAGATATCCATGGCATATTGTTAACAGGAAAAAGCAAATTTCGGTATGATATGTATGATGTATGATTTTTTTTAAAAACAAGTTTTTGGAAAAATATATTAACATATTTATTTAAAATTAAAGTTATATTTGTATAAAATATTTATTATATTATTTAACATGTATTTCCAGTATATATAGTTCTCTCTACATATATATAGGGATGCTCACACACATATATTTAAAGTACAGGTTGAGTATCCCTATCCCTTATATGAAATGTTTGAGACAAAAAGTGTTTCAAATTTTAGCTCTTTTCAGATTTTGGAATTCTTGCATATACATAATGAGATTTGAGGGTGAGACCCAAGCCCAAATACCAGATTCATTTATGTTTCAAATACATCTAATACACATAGTCTGGAGGTAATTTTATACATATTTTAATAATTTTGTACATGAAACAAAGTTTTGACTGTGACCTATTACATGAGGTCAGGTATGGAATTTTCTACTTGAGACATCATGTCGATGCTTCAAAAGTTTCAGAATTTGGAGCATTTTGAATTTTGAGTTTTCAGATTAGGGATGTTCAACTTGTATTCCCTATGCGTACAGTAAATCTTTAAGGAGAAACAATCTAAATTTTTAACAGTGGCCCTCTAGGGGGAGGAACAATAGAAGAGAAACATTTTTCACACACTTTTAGTTTTTGAAAGTTTTATGGTCATTATATTTATTTCTGTAATTTAGAAAAACAGGTACAGCCTCTGCCATTGAAAACATAAATTGAGATAAATTAGATGTAAATATTCAAGGGAAAGTAGAAATGGTTCATAGATGAACAAAAGCAAGGAGACCACAAGAATTCAATACATTGCTAACAGCCTACCCTTTCCACAGAAGTGGGCTAGAATGAAGGGCTGATGCATCCCGTGTAGGGTGGGGTGCTGAAGGTGAGGACGGCTAGACTTAGAATGCCTCAGTGGAAGGCCAGCAAAAAATAGGAAGCCTGTCCTTGCAAATTCACAAAGATGTTACACACTAAGAGACTGGGAAGCATTTCCTGGGATAATCAATCTAGAAGCAATCAGGTGCTCTTACCACACACAGGAGATGACCATGTGAGGAAATGGGTATGTTAATTTGCTTGACCACAAATCATTTCACTACGTACATGTGTATCAAAACATTATGAGGTACACCTTAAATATCTACAATTAAAAATAAAATAAAAGCAGTGTTTAGCATGATGCTGGGATTGGGTGGGGAGTGTGGAGGGGAGAAGCAATCAAGAGTTGGCTACCTCTGTCTGTATCAAAATACAAAATGTTACCTTCTCTTTAATAACCCAAGCCACACTGAACTTGTGAAACAAAACAAAGCAACATAAAACCAAAACTCTGGTGATTACTGACTGTGTGCCTGATATGTGCTAATCACTGTGCTGGATTGTTGGGGCTGCATAATTCATACCCTTCTATCTTGTTACTTCATATTGACTGAGCTTGTATGTTACTAGTTAATTACAGTGTCTTTGGCAGTGATGTTCATAGTCTGGTGCAAAGCAAAGATCTTGTTATAAGAGTGAACTTCTTCAGATTTCATTACAGAAACTTTCAAATAAGTGTCATTGAATACACTTATCAATGTAACAGGAATCATATTGGATGTGAGTCTGGAGCCTTACTTGGTGTTTCTATAATAGCCTAGAACTCAATACATTGTTGTGCAATTACCAGTTTGCATGACTGTCTTCCTCCTGAGTCTGGATTTTCTGGGCAAGGAAAAGTGCCTTTGAATTCTCAGTGCCTAGCACTGTGTCTGGCATAAAACAGGTGCCCAGTTGAAGAAATACATTAAAGTTGTAACTCAAAAGAAATCTCAAATGCTTTGGTGAGGCTATCTCATGTCAACAAACTTTTTTTTTTTTGAGATAGAGATGGAGTCTCACTCTGTTGCCCAGGCTGAAGTTCAATTATAGCTCATTCACTGTATCTTCCACCTCCTGGGCTCAAGCAATCCTCCAGTCTCAGCCTCCCAAGAGGCTGGTACTACAGGTGTGCACCACTATGCCTTGCCCACAATAATTTTTTAAAAGACTTACACAAGGCTCATTACCAACAAGGACCAAGTCAGATTCTGAGGGGTGGAGGTCTTGGGTTTTCTTTCTGATACTAGTGCCTAACAACTTGCCTGGCACATAGCAGGCCTAAGATAAAGATTTGCAGGCATGAATGGAAAGTTAGTTTCTCTCCATAAATAAAGGCACTCATGCTCATTCAGAGAAGACTGTATTCCTGGTCCTAAACCTTATCTACTTGCCACCAGCCAGTCATTTAAAATGGGTGACCTAGGTCACAAGAGGAAGAAATTCAGCACCAGTGTGTTACAGCCATTAGATTCAAAGACTAAAATGACAGGGCTCTTTGTGGTGGGTCACTGCACTGACTTTGCAAACAGTAGATTACTTGCTCAACTGATGCACCAATCCAATAGCAGTCCTAAACGTGATTATCTGCAACGTGGAGAGTGAGGAGCCTGTGATGCAGCAGAAAAAGAGTAGTTATACAGGAAGAAGCACCCTGAGGCAAAATTGTGGCACTTTCCCCATTTGCCTCCAACCTTCTTTCCGCAGTCTTGCTCCTCCTTGGAGTACATCCCGCCCTTCACCCTCAGTTCTAGATGCTGACTCTTCTTAAATGGCCTCCACTTGGAAGAAAAGTGGGTTCTATAAGAGCAAATATAACAAGATTCTAGCATTGTGCTATCTGCATGTGGCTACTTGAATTTATATTTAAAGCAATTAAAATTAAACAGACCGCTAGCAAGACTAATAAAGAAGAAAAGAGAGAAGAATCAAATAGACACAGTAAAAAATGATAAAGGGGATATCACCACCGATCCCACAGAAATACAATCTACCATCAGAGAATACTACAAACACCTCTAAGCAAATAAACTAGAAAATCAAGAAGAAATGGATAAATTCCTCGAAAAATACATCCTCCAAAGACTAAACCAGGAAGAAGTTGAATCTCTGAATAGACCAATAACAGGCTCTGAAATTGTGGCAATAATCAATAGCTTACCAACCCAAAAGAGTCCAGGACCTGATGGATTCACAGCTGAATTCTACCAGAGGTACAAGGAGGAACTGGTACCATTCCTTCTGAAACTATTCCAATCGATAGAAAAAGAGGGAATCCTCCCTAACACATTTTATGAGGCCAGCATCATCCTGATACCAAAGCCCGGCAGAGACACAACCAAAAAAGAGAATTTCAGACCAATATCCTTGATGAACATTGATGCAAAAATCCGCAATAAAATACTGGCAAACTGAATCCAGCAGCACATCAAAAAGCTTATCCACCATGATCAAGTGGGCTTCATCCCTGGGATGCAAGGCTGGTTCAACATAGGCAAATCAATAAATGTAATCCAGCATATAAACAGAACCAAAGACAAAAACCACATGATTATCTCAATAGATGCAGAAAAGGCCTTTGACAAAATTCAACAGCCCTTCATGCTAAAAACTCTCAATAAATTAGGTATTGATGGGACGTATCTCAAAATCATAAGAGCTATCTACGACAAACCCACAGCCAATATCATACTGAATGGGCAAAAACTGGAAGCATTCCCTTTGAAAACTGGCACAAGACAGGGATGCCCTCTCTCACCACTCCTATTCAACATAGTGCTGGAAGTTCTGGCCAGGAAAATCAGGCAGGAGAAGGAAATAAAGGGTATTCAATTAGGAAAAGAGGAAGTCAAATTGTCCCTGTTTGCAGATGACATGATTGTATATCTAGAAAACCCCATTGTCTCAGCCCAAAATCTCCTTAAGCTGATTAGCAACTTCAGCAAAGTCTCAGGATACAAAATCAATGTACAAAAATCACAAGCATTCTTGTACACCAATCACAGACAAACAGAGAGCCAAATCATGAGTGAATTCCCATTCACAATTGCTTCAAAGAGAACAAAATACCTAGGAATCCAACTTACTAGGGATGTGAAGGACCTCTTCAAGGAGAACTACAAACCACTGCTCGATGAAATAAAAGAGGATACAAACAAATGGAAGAACATTCCATGCTCATGGGTTGTTAGAATCAATATCATGAAAATGGCCATACTGCCCAAGGTAATTTATAGATTCAATGCCATCCCCATCAAGCTACCAATGACTTTCTTCACAGAATTGGAAAAAAACTACTTTAAAGTTCATATGGAACCAAAAAAGAGCCCGCATCGCCAAGTCAATCCTAAGACAAAAGAACAAAGCTGGAGGCATCACGCTACCTGACTTCAAACTATACTACAAGGCTACAGTAACCAAAACAGCATGGTACTGGTACCACAACAGAGACATAGATCAATGGATCAGAGCAGAGCCCTCAGAAATAATGCCGCATATCTACAACTATCTGATCTTTGACAAACCTGACAAAAACAAGCAATGGGAAAAGGATTCCCTATTTAATAAATGGTGCTGGGAAAACTGGCTAGCCATATGTAGAAAGCTGAAACTGGATCCCTTCCTTACACCTTATACAAAAATTAATTCAAGATGGATTAAAGACTTACATGTTAGACCTAAAACCATAAAAACCCTAGAAGAAAACCTAGGCAATACCATTCAGGACATAGGCATGAGCAAGGACTTCATGTCTGAAACACCAAAAGCAATGGCAACAAAAGACAAAATTGACAAATGGGATCTAATTAAACTAAAGAGCTTCTGCACAGCAAAAGAAACTACCATCAGAGTGAACAGGCAACTTACACAATGGGAGAAAATTTTCGCAACCTACTCATCTGACAAAGGGCTAATATCCAGAATCTACAATGAACTCAAACAAATTTACAAGAAAAAACCAAACAACCCCATCAAAAAGTGGGCGAAGGACATGAACAGACACTTCTCAAAAGAAGACATTTATGCAGCCAAAAAACACATGAAAAAATGCTCATCATCACTGGCCATCAGAGAAATGCAAATCAAAACCACAATGAGATACCATCTCACACCAGTTAGAATGGCCATCATTAAAAAGTCGGGAAACAACAGGTGCTGGAGAGGATGTGGAGAAATAGGAACACTTTTACACTGTTGGTGGGACTGTAAACTAGTTCAACCATTGTGGCAGTCAGTGTGGCGATTCCTCAGAGATCTAGAACTAGAAATACCGCTTGACCCAGCCATCCCATTACTGGGTATATACCCAAAGGACTATAAATCATGCTGCTATAAAGACACATGCACACGTATGTTTATTGCGGCACTATTCACAATAGCAAAGACTTGGAACCAACCCAAATGTCCAACAACGATAGACTGGATTAAGAAAATGTGGCACATATACACCATGGAATACTATGCAGCCATAAAAATGATGAGTTCATGTCCTCTGTAGGGACATGGATGAAACTGGAAACCATCATTCTCAGTAAACTATCGCAAGGACAAAAAACCAAACACTGCATGTTCTCACTCATAGGTGGGAATTGAACAATGAGAACACATGGACACAGGAAGGGGGACATCACACTCCGGGGACTTGTGGGGTTGGGGGAGGGGGGAGGGACAGCATTAGGAGATATACCTAATGCTAAATGACGAGTTAATGGGTGCAGCACACCAACATGGCACATGGATACATATGTAACAAACCTGCACATTGTGCACATGTACCCTAAAACTTAAAGTATAATAATAATAATAAAAATAAAAATAAAAGAAAAAAAATAAATAGAATTCTTATGTCTGTAATCCCAGCACTTTGGGAGGCCAAGGCAGGTGGATCACGAGGTCAGGAGATCAAGACCATCCTGGCTAACACGGTGAAACCCCAGCTTTACTAAAAATGCAAAAAATTAGCCAGGCATGGTGGCACGCACCTGTAATCCCAGCTACTTGGGAGGCTGAGGCAAGAGAATCGCTTGAACCCGGGAGGCAGGGGTTGCAGTGAGCCGAGATCGCACCACTGCACTCCAGCCTGGGCGACAGAGCGAGACTCCATCTCAAAAAAAAAAAAAAATTAAATTAAATAGAATTTAAAAATCTGATTCCCAAGTCTCACTAGCTATATTTCAGGTGTTCAGTACCCACATGTGGCTAGTGACTAGTGTATTAAAGCAGCTCTAGAACATTCCCATCATTGTAGAATCCAGCACTTTAGTGAGCATCCCTGTAATGTTCTACCCAATTGAGGAGTACACTTGTTGAATATGTGCAAATGAATAAATGAATTTAATTTAATATGGTAGAATCAACACTAGTGAGAGAGAGCCAAGACATTTTCTGAATCTCAACCTTGGTGATTGGCTTTATAAATCCATACTTTAAAACACTGAATTAGAAAAGATTACTCGTCTCTTTTCACAAGATTTTGGGGGAGGAGTAAATAAACTTTTTATTGATTTACAAAGAGTTGGTTATATTCTAAGGAAAGTTAATTCCATGAGTTTGTGCCAATATATTTTATTTGAATGAACTGTGCTTAGAACCTGGATTAACATTTTACATCCAGCATTCTAACAAAACAGTTACGTGCAAACACACGTCTTTAAGTTTTCAAAAGCAATTGAAACAAAAACAAAAATTGCCAAGTGGGACCTAATTAAACTAAAGAGCTTCTACACAGCAAAAGGAACTATCAAGAAAGTAAACACAGCCTACAAAATGGGAGAAAATATTTGCAAACTATGCCTCTGACAAAGGTCTAATATCCAGAATCTACAAGGAACTTAATTCAACAAGCAAAAACCAAATAACCCCATTAAAAAGTAGGCAAAATGCATGAACAGACACTTCTCAAAAGAAGACATACATGTGGCCAAAAAGCATATGAAAAAGAGCTCTACGTCACTAATCATCAGATAAATGCCAATCAAAACCACAATGAGATACCATCTCACACCAGTCAGAATGGCTATTATTAAAAAGTCAAAAAATAAGGGATGTTGGAGAAAAAGGAGCACTTATGCACTGTTGGTAGGAATGTAAATTAGTTCAGCCACTGTGAAAGAAATCTGGAGTTTTCTCAAAGAAGTAAAAATGGAACTATCATGTGACCCAGCAATCTCATTATTAGGTATATACCCAAAGGAATCTAAATTGTTCTACCAAAAAGGCACATGCACTCATATGTTCATCGCAGCACTACTCACAATAGCAAACATGTGGAATCAACGTAAGTGCCCATCAAAGGTGGATTAGATAAAGAAAATGTGGTATGTATATACCATGGAATACTATGCAGCCCTAAAAAAGAAAGAAATCATGTTCTTTGCAGCAACATGCTGGAGACTATTATCCTAAGTGAATCAATGCAGAAACAGAAAACCAAATACCACATGTTCCCATTTATAAGTGAGAGCTAAGCATGGGGTACATATGGATATAAAGATGAAAATAATAGACACTGAGGACTACTAAAGGGGGAGGTAAGGAGTACAGCAAGAGTTGAAAACCTACCTATTGGGTACTATGTTCACTACCTGGGTGACAGGAACATTCATACCCCAAACCTCAGCATCATGCAACATATCCATGTAACAAATCTGCACATGTACCCCTGAATCTAAAATAAAAGTTGACATTTTTAAAAAATGCATGCCTTAGCAACAAGTTTCTTGGACCTTCTTCTAAAGGTTTTTATATAAGGAAAGTACTCACCCTTTTTCCTCCAGAAAGGCTCTTTATAATAAACTATACACTTGATGACTGAACCCAAAGGCACACGAGTAATCATCTGGTTTCTCATCATTGGCAGAGGGGGATTGAAGTGAATCTTCATGCCCAGAGTAGGAGGAATAGCACTAATCACATATTTAGCCTGAAAGAAAAGCAACATGGTTAAACATTGTTGCCGTGTTGCTTTTGTTTTTTTCCCAATGATTCTCTCTCATTCTACTGTTATATTCTTTTCAGTCTCTTAAAGAAGTGACAAGGATTTTGTTGAAACCTAAAGTAGCCTTTATTGTTCCTTAGTTCAAAACCTCCAATGACTTCCCATTGCACTTAAAGTCAAAGCCAAATTTCTCACCATCATCGCCAAGGCCACACATGAAATGGGCCCGTTACATCACTGATCTCACCTCCTGTTACTTTTGCCCTCACTAATCTTACTTCTCCTATTTTTGTTTTCTTTTTGAGACCCAGTCTCACTCTGTTGCCAGGCTGGAGTGCAGTGGTGCGATCTTGGCTCACTGCAACCTCTGCGTCCCAGGTTCAAGCGATTCTCCTGCCTCAGCCTCCGGAGTAGCTGGGACTACAGGTGCGCACCACCACACCCAGCTGATTTTTGTATTTTTAGTAAAGACAAGGTTTCACCATGTTGGCCAGGGTTGTCTCGATCTTTTGACCTTGTGATCTGCCCACCTCCGCCTCCCAAAGTGCTGGGATTACAGGCGTTAGCCACCACACCCAGCCTGCCATTTTGATCACCTTGCTGTTCCTTGGTCACACCAGTCTTGCTCCCACCTCAGCGCCTTGGCACTGGCTGTTCCATCTTCTTCTCTCAGGGAATCACATGGCTCACTCCCTCGTCTCCTCCAATTCTCTATCAGATATCACCTTCTCAGTGAGGCCTTCCCTGATGACCTTATTTAAACTTGCATAACCAATTCTCCCATCCCACTTTCTGGTATGCCCTCTCCCCACCTTCCTGCTTGATTTTTTCCACACTAATTATCACTATCTGACATACTTTATATTTTAACTATATGTTTCATTATGGTCTTTCTCCTTCACTAGAAGGAGAATTGTATGTGGGCAGAGAATTGTATCTGTTTTGTTCATGACTGTGTTCTTAACTCCTAGAATAATGTCAGGCACATAGGAGGTGCTTGATATTTATCAAATAAATATTTTATGTGTTTTTCTAATTACATAAAAGCAAGATACAGAGGGTTGATAATACCTTTATATGTTTTTATAAATCCTCCCCCACCCCAAATATTCTGGTTCTTTTTTCCTTTTCTTCAGTTAGAGATAGCTTTTTCACTGTTGGCAAAAAGACTGTCTGTAAAGTGAGTGATATTGTTGACTTCAACTTTGATTATCTATAAGACCGTGGCCTCTTCCCACTTGTTTAAGTGTCTTGGTAACTCTGAGTGGAAAAATTTCAAAGCAAAGTTGAGTTCAAAGCAAATGTTGAGTGAGAGAATGGAAAAAAGTGCTTTTTTCCATTCTCTCACTCAACAACCATCACCACAGAAGACTTCTGTGACCAAATGTGGAGTGGGTTTTCCCCACATATGAAGCAAGCAGGCAATTCTATAGCAGACATCAGCCATGTGTCCTCTGAATTCAACTCAATTCTGACAGTATCTACCTGGAGATAGCTTCTGATCCTACAGGTTGAGGGCTCAGTCTCCAAGACTGTCCCCCACCTTCAGAGGTCAGTCACAAGTCCAGCTTCCAGAACTTCTGACCAATCTGCTTCCAGTTGACATTCCTACAACCCCTTCAAGTTTGATTGATTTGCTACAGTGGCTCACAGAACTCAGGGAAACATGTTTACTGTTTTATTATAAAGGATATTACAAAGGGTACAGAGGAAGAGGTGCATAGGGCAAGAGATGTGAGAAGGGGCCTGAAGCTTTCATGCCCTCCCCAGGCATGCCATTCTCAAGGAATCTCCAGTTGTGCAGATATCTAGACGCTCCCAGAACTCGGTCATTTCGGGTTTTTATGGAGGCTTCATTATGTAGGCACAATTGATTAAATCATTGGCCTCTGGTGATCAATTCAACCTTCAGCCCCTTGCCTCATTTCCTCCCTGGAGGCTGGGGGTGGGGCTGAAAGTCCCAACCCTCTAGTCCCTCCATGGTCTTTCCTGTGACCAGCCCCATCCTGAAGCTACCTAGGGGCTGCCAGCCATCAATCATTGGCATCAAAGGATATCACTCTGGAGATTCTAAGAATTTTTAAAGTTGTATGCCAGGAAACTGGGATGAAGATCAAATATATAGTTCACAATATCACAGTTACCTCATACATCTCATGGTTTAGGGTCTCCACAAGGACATTTTCTCTTGTCTGGTCAATGTAGATCACAGGCCTCTCCAGCTTCACTCGGTCTCCAAGGAGGGCCATTATCCGCTCGCTCACTTGACCAGATCCGCCCACAAATTTCCTCTCCTGGAAAGAGAAAAGGAGGTGAAACAGAAATGCAGGAATGGGCATAAATTGCTAAATTCCTAGTTGTCCTCACATATGTCTACTCTGAGATGTCTAGCATTTCATTTTGCTGCAGTGAATAGTGGCTTTCACCATGGTTTTCTAACTAGGAATTGCTGTCTTTGGACAAAGTTACAGGATTTCTAACTGACTTTACAAGCTATGCTCTTGTAGATTCCCAGGCTCCAACCTTAGCTGGACATCTTCAGAATGACCCCTATGTCCCACCTTTCTGGTCACCATCCCTGCTGTCTGTCCTATCTGCAGTCTTCTGCTGGGAGCTGGAACTGGTGAAGCTATACCTAAAGCTCTTCCCTAGTTTGCCTGAGCAGACCTAAACCTGCTTCCCCTTGCTTTGTGGCTCAAGCGCAGAACTTCCCTGCCTCCCACCATGTCCCCTTCCCCCAGGCCAGCCTACTCCCTGTTGCAGGCTGCCCATCTTATCCTGGGTCAGATGCCTGCTGCTTCTGTAGCCACCGAACTCATTTCACCTCACTGTACCCACCTGCCCTGAGCCTTGCTAAAACTTCCAAATGTTCTACCTGGCTATGCACACAGTTGACCTGACTGCCTCCTCCTCAATTTTCAGTTAAGGTCAGAGAAGGAGAAGGAGAGGGAGAAAGAGAAAAGGAGGAGGAGAAAGAGGAGGGGGAGGAGGAGAAGAGAGAGAAAGAAGAGGAGGAGGGGGAGAGAGAAGAATGAAACATGACAACCAAGCAGATTATTTAAGAACTCCAATCCGTTCCTACTGTGTCTAGCACAGTGCCTTATACAGTGCCGGGGCTCAAGAAATGGGCATTAAATGAATGAATAGATAAATGAATTCCATGCATAGTGTGTGTTTTAAATTGAAAATGCATTACTGAATTTCCTGTATAAGCTTTCCAAGAAGTGCTCAAGCTAAGCTTACTTCAGATGGTCTCCTACAAACTTACCAAATAATAATTGAGCGTATGGAAAATGGCCACAGTGCATAAAGAGAGACAAGTCTAGCTTTAAAATTACATTGGACACTGGGTTCTCACAGTGGGTACCTGACAACAGACTGTGCCTTACAAGAAACACTTTGAGCTGCCATGGTAATGCTCTAAAAGCCACAAGCCTGCTTCCCACTTCAGCAGTTCATGATTGAAGGATGATGATCTTTCATTTCAGTAGCAGTGTTTTTCCATTGGGACGGTGGGAGAATGGATGGGTACCTGTCCTCCATTCGTTGTCGAGATGATTCTGGTTGTGCCTCCACACTGCTTCACATACCACAGGAACCAGAGAGCAGAGACCTCATGGGTCTCTGCAGTGACACACAGGTTCACAAAGAGAGTGGCAAGCTGCTTTGCAGATCTGCACAGGAAGAAACAAGAGCAAAATTGGCAAACGCAGAAGAGCAGCTTCTTAATTCTCTAAAAATTATTTGAGTAACACATTTTCTTGGTTAAGTTTAACACAATGTGGTAAGGTCAAAAAATTGTCACTAGAACCTAATATTACAAAACATGACATCAGAGGTTTTTGAAATATCAGATTATTTTCCCTGTAAACAAAACACCTTACTCAGAATCAGCTTCTATTCCAGATTCTGTGCTTTCATGATTTCTCCTTACATTCCTGCTGCTCTTCCAGTGATCCCCATCTCAGTAAAAAGCACCACCATTTACTCAATGGTAAAAGCCAACACTCTGGAAATCAAACATTGTTTCTCTCTTTCCATCAATCTTCCCCCATCCAATTCATTGGGAAGTCCCATTATCTCTCACCACATCACTCCACCTTCACCACAAATTTAGCATCCATCTCTTTCCAGGAGTACTGCAATTACTTCCTTCAGACTGGCCTCTCTGCCTCCATTCATCCTCACCTGGTATCTGTTCACCACACTCAAAGCAAAGTTGAGTTCAAAGCAATCTTTGTGATTGCTCCCTCCCTACCATGATGCACTCTCTGAAATGTAAATCAAATCATGTCATTTTCTTGCTTAAAAAATCTCCAATGGTATCCTATTAAAACCAGAATAAGATTCAGATCTTACACCATGGCTTCCAGAGCCCTATGTGATCTAGCCCATGCCTACCTTTTCTGTCTCATCTTGTACCCTCTTCTTTTTCTCTAATGTTTCCTTAGAAAGACATATTCACATTTGTCTATGAAAATGACCACTGGCTTCCATATTCCCAGCACCCTGACATTCCCTATCATTTTGCTACTGTATAGTATCTTTATAACTCTTTTCACTGTCTGAAATTGTCTTGATTATTGGTTAATTCTTTTTAATTGCCGTCTCCCCCCACTAGAATATCAACCTGTGAGAACAAGGATCTTACGTTTCTCACTCATCATAGTGTCCCCTTTAACAAAATAGTGCCTGGAACATTGTAAGCACTCAATAATTACTTGTTGCATGATTGAACGAATGAATGATTGATGAGAAATATCAGTTAAGCAATATTTTTTAAACATCCATAACGTGCAAAGGATATGCTAGGTGCTGTACCAAACACAAAATTAGTCACAGTTATCTATTCAGTTATTTTACTGCCTAACAGAAGACAAGCTCAAATAATGGATGAGGGGACAAGCAATTAATAGAGCATAAACGGGTAAGCTTTTGCTTGACATTGGCAGGTAAATGGTGAGAGGTTATCACCTATCAGGAAGCACACCAGAAAGCAAACCATCTCATGCAATTTCAAGGACTCCATTATATCTAGCACACCATAAAATTCATCAGTAGCAATGTGCACTCTGGGATATCTTTAATAAGGTCCAATCCCCCTTTTGACTTTGACATGGAGTTTGCATATTGTTAATCTTGTTATATCTGAGGCAGAATTTTCCACCTGGTAATGCTGACAATGGGTGGAATAAATGATATTGTCTTCCATTTATTGAACTCTTTCCACACTCCATTGTCTTTAAAATCATTATCTCGTTAAATTGTTGAAACAACCGTATCAAATATCTATTATTTTTCCACAGTTCACATGCTAGAAAACGGAGTCTCGGACAGTTTAGGAATACATAATGGCGCAACTTCAAGTCAGATCATACTTGACGCAAAACTCATGCTTTTGATACCTCAAAATGTTTTCTAATTAGTCAGCTGACAGCCTTGGAAGTGCAAATACTCACCAAGGGACATCTCTCTACTTTACTGTATCTTGACCCTAGAAGTTTGTAGAATCATGCCTAACACACACACCAGTTATTGACATTATTTGCAGCCGTAACAACCTGACAGCCCGTCTATGACAGTCCCCATCATTACAGCCTGTGAAATGGTGTCATATATACATTAAAGTGACTTACAGTTAGTTTTGTAAGATTTCTCAGGATAATTGAAGGGATGGAAATTGCTAGCTCATGCCTTCCTTGCAGAGGCAATTTGTAATATCTAACTAAAACAAATATCCAGACTTCAATTTAAAATAAAAGTAGTATTTTATTTGCTGCTTCCTAAAATCCTATTTCTTTTGTTCCTTATTTTTTAGGTGGATTGAGGGGCATACAGTAAAGGGAGTAATAAATAACTGAAACCTAACATTGGCCCAGCTGGAGAGCCAATATTTAACAAAAATATTGCTGAAATTCTAGTTGTTATTGTTGCCAATTTGGTGGGAAATAAATAATTCTGGTTTGAAATAAAGGGAGATTTACAAGTAATTCTGAAGGGCCAGTCCATTCCTAATCCTTTATTTGAATTTACTCTAGGAGCTTCAGTAAGAAAAGAAATAAGAACAATATTTGAAGGATGGAAGGTCAAGGAAGTTAGTGCAATATTTCTGTATTTTTTGCCCTGTTGACTTTTTAAAAGATAAATGTTATAATATTTTTCTACATGAAAAATACATAGGCATTATATGAAATTTGGAAAATTTATAAGATAAAAAGATGAGAGAATGAGTATCTTCCATATTTCTGCCCCTCCAGAAGATAATTACTAGTCTCGTTTTGATGCATTTTTTTCTAAGTATAGGTCTTTTAAAAAATGTTTTTACATAGCTGTGATCACATTGAAAATACAATTCATGTTTGTGAAGTGCACTTTGTAAATGATAATAACTGAAAGAATAATCAACATTAGTCTTGGAATGTATGATTGTGCTTTAGTTTGAATAACAATAGGTTGGATATTCTGGGGATTACTTCATTTAAATCCAGGAAATAATACTGTGTGTATCTTGCTTGGGAAGAGTTAGTCTTGTGTTCTTATACTCCTAGTATCTCAGAATGCTTTATTGTCTTGTGTTCTTATACTCCTGGTATCTCAGAATGCTTTATTTTGTCAAATGACAACTTAGAATATTCACTAAGTGGAGGACTAAGCCAAGGGCTATGATAGAAAATGTCGGGTCCCTGTGATCCCAAAAACTTAAGATTGATTTTATCACCAAGAAACTTAAAAGTTCTCTAAGGAGAAAAGACCTAACTGTATTTATTAAAAGCTTTTCAGAACAGGAGTTATAAAACAAATGCAGATAATTATATACTTATTATATTTTGAAAATCTAAAGTATATAATTTAAAACTAAATACTACAATTTTATTACTATTAAAATAAATTATATTGCAAACTACATTCTCATAGAAGTGTTAGCATTAGGTAAATGTTTAAAAGAATATAATTAATGACAGGCATTGATTTCATGACATAAAAGGATTTTACTATTCCAGAATTGGTTGCTTTCAAAGGTTGAAGACATAGGAGAGGCATAAAGATGTTTATTATAGAGTATTGTATAATGATAATAACAAAAAACAGAAAGTAACCAATGTGTTCAACAGGATGATAATGGACAAATACATTACATATTCATTTCCCATGGAATATTCTGGTACCATGAAATATGATGTTTAAAGAATAATTTTTAATGATGTAAAGTTTTTAAACATTTTAAAAATAATTGTTTGCATGGTAATATTAAACGTTAAAAATACTTCAATGGATGTCTGTTGCTTTTGCAGTGCATGTATAAATAGTTGTTTTTAGAAATGAGATCATATACCATACCACAACAGCCTGCTTTTCTATGTGTTTAATATTACTATTTTTTCCAGTCATTAAATATTCCTCTACAACACGATTTTTTAAAACCCTCAAGTATTCAATTTTTTAGATGTTTCATACTTGATTCTGCCGATCTTCTACTATTGGGCTTTCAGATCCTCCCTTTTAAAAATAATGCTTTGAATCTGCCTCTTTCACTGTTTCTCCCACTCTCCTTCTCTCCCTGTATGCCTCTCTCTTTTTTTGTCTCACTTTCTTAAAGCTAAATTATTAGAAGCTGAATTTTTATATCAAAAGTATATGAATTTTATGTCTTTTGATTATTTCCATTTTTAAGATTCAGATATTCTAAAAGCTTGTTTTTACTTTTAGTTGGCAGTGAATGAATACCTAAAAATGAAGACATTAACCCCCGAGCCAAACATATTCTCAACTAATGCTCTTTAGCAAGACAGGGCAGTCTCCTTGAATTTGGCTTCCATTTCTCTTATTTTGTTTACCACAAATTTACCATGTGCTTGAATTGGAACCCTCATAATCCTTTCCATTTTCTCTGCTGTCCAAGAGCAGCGTGGCCTCTCCATGTGGTCTGTCTATACAAGCCTTCACAATTTCTCTACAGTTCCCAGTTCTGCCAAGAAGAATTTAATGCTTAACTCATGGGTACTTGTTTTTTCACTAAAGGGGAACAGCCAGTCCAGTCACACATGTTTCCCCTGTAGTTGTGACCTATCTACACAAAGGCTTTAGAGGTTCCTCTTTAAGTCCTTGAAGAGCTGCACTACTTCACACAAGGTGTGGCAAATGCACATGCTAACCATCTCCACATATGACCACCAGTGAAGAATACAAAAATTGTCCTATATCAACAACTTGATAAATGAGAGCTTTAAGCTGATGGTCTTTAAGCTGTTTTAGATAAAGAAAGTGGTACCTTCTGGTCTGTTCTGAGGACTTCACAGGATAATACCACCTTTGTGATACAAAACTACTCCAAAGAAGTAAGTTGTATGTACAGATATCTTCAGGGTAGGAGCCAAATCCAATGGTTGTCAGCATTCCACTTGGCTGGTGGTGTGGTTTTAGACACAAAGCAGCTACTTGTCCCATACTTGTTGAATGGTATTGCTAAACGAAGCTGAAAGGTGGTCACAGTAAATGCTTGTGCCTAATGGCAAGACTTACTCAGTCCAGCAGAGCTTGTCCAGTAGCTCCTTCATTGTCATGTTGTCCCACTCTTCTGCAAGGGGAGCCTTCCATGGGGCATCACTCGGAATCTACATTCAGACGAGGATTCGAAGGAGAAAGACAAATGTAATTTTCTATTTTATTTTATTCATTTTTGTAATTTTCCATTTTAAATAACTATTCAAATAGTATTAAAAACTCTACCTTAAAGAGGAAAAATGTTAAGTTTTCCAAATTCATCCAATATTGCTTTGACTGCATAATCAATGCTGTCTATGTAGCTTTCCTATTATAAATCTGTACTCAAGCCATATTTAATTTGTGATAAAACTTCCTGCACAATAAATAGAGGCATGTTGTAACTGGGCTATTTCTAGATATGGATTCCTAAGTTACTAACTTCTAGAGAACATTCATAAATTTAACTCTTTAACAAGGATCACAGAGCTGCAGCAAATCATGTCTATGGAGTTTTCAGTTAAGCTTTATGTGTGTGTTCAGGAACAGAAAACCAAACACCACATGTTCTCACTCATAAGTGGGAGTTGAACAATGAGAACATATGGACACAGGGAGGGGAACATCACATACTAGGGCCTGTCGGGAGTTGGGGGGCAAGGGGAGGGAGAGCATTAGGACAAATACCTAATGCATGTGGGGCTTAAAACCTAGATGATGGGTTGATAGATGCAGAAAACCACCACGGCACATGTATACCTATGTAACAAACCTGCACGTTCTGCACATGTATCCCGGAGCTTAAAGTAAAAGAAAAAAAAAACTCTTTATGTATGATTACTTATGACTTGTTTGGGCATGGTGTTGAATCAAAGACCCAGAAGTCTAATTTTGCTATGTACTGAAGATTTCCAAAATTTGAAACATCATTCCAAGAAGGCTGACACCCAATCTCCTGCCCACTCATCATTAGTATACAAATATCAATCTGTTTGACGTAATTATTATTGCAGAGGTTAGAAACAAGTTCATTCATTCATTTCACAAATCTTTAGTTACCACGTGCTCACAACATGCTAGGTGTTGGAGATATATTGTACTTTCTTTGAAGGACTAAACTTCTTACAAAAAAGAATACAAATATAGTCAAAGAAGCTTTACCTCTCGCCCCATGTCATCCATTGTCCTCCAAAAGTTGTTATGATCTAAGTAGGTAACTGGATTCCATACAGGTGGGAACGGCCCCCTGAAGGGGTATGATTTGCCCTGTGAGATACAAGATATTTTTAAAAGGAAATATTTACTACAATGTAAAAGTAGGTAATCTGCCAAATTGGTAAATGTCTGCAAGCAAAATTATGTGAGTTATCAATATGTGACATACACTCAACTTTTTAGCTCCTTGTGTCGTCAGAACCCCACTTAACTTTTTAGCACAGAGATTGCCAGCAAAATGTTAATTAAGTTCACTGCCACACCAAGCACGGTAAAGAGGTTTCTCTCTGAAGCTGGAGCCCTTACCATATAAAATTTAAATAACAGTACATAAGTGGAGTTAACCTAAGGAAATCTTATTTGCCAATGATACTTGCAAATATCTCAGAGTCAGGAGCCTGTGTGTGCCTGGAGAGTCAGAAAATTATAACTATAAGCATTATACAACTTAGAAGGGGATCAAAAATCAATCACAAGAATGCAACCTTCTGTTAGAAGAACCACAAAACAAGGCCCAGAAAGCTTTCCCAAGGACTCAGATGTGCTAGGTAAACACAGGAGTTCCCAGAGATCAGCAAAGTCAAAGCAGAAAGATTAGACAACTTCAAGCTTCTCTTCTAGACATGTTATACCACCCGGTTCTTCCCACAGGGAAACCTCGACACAGAAATAAAGGGAACACATTGTTCCAAGGATTTAAAATAAATAATATCTGGAAGGATTAACCTGTTGATGGCACTTAAGAGACACGCACAAAAACCACTTTGGATCAATCTGAAAACCCGAGTCAGAAGCCAGGCTGTGCATTCTCATAGCATTTTTCAACCAAATCAAAATAACTTAAGGTTCTCAGTCAACAGAAACTTCCCCAAAACTCTGAGTCATTCAACAAAGATGCACCTTCTGTTGATGTTGTAGGCAGATAAACTAGAATTGTGGAATAAGAGATTTCATATTTGTTCTTGTATTAATTCTGTGGCCATGTTGGTCTTCTCTCTCCAACAAGGCCGTAAGATTCTCAGGGAAGGGCTGAGATACAGCTTTATGTTTCTTCTCAGCCAGGATTCCTTAGAGAAACAGAACAAACAGGAGAGAGAGAGAGAGAGAGAGAGATACATAGATATATAGATACATAGATACGTAGATATAGATAGAAGATATTGATATAGATGGAGAGAGAGACAGAGACAGAGAGAGAAACAGAGACAGAGAGAAGGATTCAGATTTATTTTAAGGAATTAGCTCATGTTGATTGAGAGGGACGGCAAGTCCAAAATCTGTAGGGTAGGTCATGGACCCAGGGAAGAGTTGCAGTTTGACTTCAAAGGCAGTCTGCTGGCAGAATTCCCTCTTTTCCTGGGAGACATCAATCTTTTTCTCTTAAGGACTTCAACTGATTGGATAAAGTCCATTCACATTATGGAAGTTAATCTGCTTTGCTCAAAGTCTACTGATTTAAATGTTAACCTTATCTTAAAAATAGATTGACAGAAACATTAGAATAATGTTTGTCCAAATATCTAGACAAGTTGACATATAAAATTAACTGTCACCCTTCTTAATAAACACTATTGAGGTGTACTTTACATACAATGTACTCATTTTATTTTAGTTTCCATATTTTGTTTTTTATAGTTAAAAGTAATTTTAAAAATTTTAACCTGCCATTTAAACTGTATATATTTATAATACACAACATAATATTTTAAAATATGTATACCCTGTGGAATGGCTAAATTGAGCTAATTAACATATGCATTACCTTACATGCCTATCATTTTGGGAGGTGAGAACACATAAAATCTATTCTCTTAGCAATTTTCAAGACTGCAATACATTGTTTTTCACTATAGTTACTATGTTGTACAATAGATCCCTTGAACTTATTTCTCCTAACTAAAATTTTGTATCCTTTGACCAATATCTCCTCAAAAATGTACCCACATTAAATAATTTAACATGCAATCTGGGGAGTTATGACACATGTATACACCTATGTAACTGCCACTCCAATCAAGATATAAAACATTCCCATCACTCCAGAAAGTTCCCTCTTTCCCCTTCCTAGACAATCCCTGTCCCCTTTCTGGCCTTGGGCAACCACTGTTCAGTTTTCTGTCACTTGTAGATTGTTTTTGCCTGTTTTCACATTTTTTAATGGACTCATACAAGATGTACACCTTTGTATCTGGCGTCTTTTGCTCAGCATGACATTTCTGAGGTTTGTCCAAGTTTCCGTTTGTTCCTTTTTATTGCTAAGTAGTAGTCCCTTGTATGGATGCACCACGGTTTGTTTCACCTATGGATAACTATTTCTAGTTTTGATCTGCTGTGAACAAAACTGCTATAAACATTCTTGTACAGGTCTTTTTGTATACATATGTTTTTTTCTTCTCTTGGGTCAATGCCTAGTAGTGGAATGGCTGAGTCACATGGTGGGTGTATGTTTAACTTTTTAAGTTTAATAGTGTTCCAAAGTTGTTGCACTGCTTTACATTACCAACAGCAATGCATGGAAGTTCTGGTTGATCAGCATACTGACACTTGCTGACTTTTCTTTTATGCTTTATGCTTTAAATATAGTTTCTATTTGTTTTACACATTTTTACAAAGTAATTTGTTTTACAAATTTTTACAAAGTAACTTTGTTTTACAAAGTAATATTTGTTTTGCAAAAAAGTTGCAAAGATAGTACAGAAAGTTCCCATATACCTTTCACCTAGTTTTCTCTAATGTTAGCATCTTACATTACATGGTACATTGACAAAGACCAGGATATTAACACTGGTAGATCACTATATACTAAACTTCAGATTTTATTTGGATTTCACCCATTTATCCACTAAACATCCTTTTTCTGCTGCAGGATCCCATCCAGGATACCACATTTCATTTAGTTGTCCTGTTTTCTTAGTCTCCTATGGTCTGTGATAGTTTCTCAGTAGTCCCTCATTTTTCATAACCTTCGAAGTTTGAAGAATACTGGTCAGTTATCTGGTAGAATATCCCTTAATTTGGATCTGTCTGAAGTTACTTTTTTCATTTTTAGATTAGGACTATGAATTTTGGGGAAGACTACCACAAAGATCCAGTGCTCTTGTCATCATGTCACCTCAGAGAGCACGTGATATCAATATGACTTATCACGGATGATGTTAACCTTGATTCCTTGCTTAGGGTGGTATCTGTCAGGTCTCTCCACTGTAGAGTTGCTATTCACCCCTCTTCCATGCTCTGTTCTTTGGAAGAGAGTCATTAAGTTCAGATCATCCTCAAGAGGGGATGGTGGGAGCTAACCTCCACTTTCTGGAGACGGAGAATCCCCACAAATTTTCTGAATTCTTTTCTAAGGAAGATTTTCCTCTTTTCCCCTTTTACTTGCTTATTCAATCATTTATTTATAACAGTGGACATATATGTGTTTTATACCTTGTGTTATAATCTAATACTATATTATTTATTTGTTGCTCAAATTATTCTACTTCTGAGCACTCCTTCAGGTCGGCTCCTGTGTCCCTTTGACATGCCCCCATCCTTTTGTCTGTTGAGCATTTATTTTCATTTTTGGCACTAGAAGATTCTCCAGACTCATCTTCTATTTTCTCTGCCCAAGCCCTGGGATCTGTCATTTGTCCAAGAAGCCTTTCCTTTTATCAAGACAGTGGTATTTAGAAGCAACTTCTGCCTGCGGAGTGCATGCTGATTTTGTTTTATTATCAGCTTTATTGAGAAATAATTCATATTCCATACAACTTGCATGCTGACCTGAAAACCTCCACTTATCACTCCTCCATCAGAGCTCAACACATAAAACCTGCTCAGCAGAAACCTGTGGATTGATCCAGGGACCATTCTCCACGAAGAAGAAGTCAATCCCCATTCTAGCTCTGCCTCTCCTAAGATGACTGACACAGAGTAAAACAGTTGCTTAATCTTCCAGGCCCCAGATATCAGTCATTGTAATTCAACATCTATTGATTACCATAAACAGTTGGGTTAGGTGGTCTTCTCAGTGTCCCAGAGCTCTCTGTTTCTCTTTCATCTGCCACTAACTCCACTGCACCAGTTTCATGCATTTACTATTCTATCTCATTCATTGGACCCTGTGCTGCAAGAGCATGGGCTCTGGAGCCAGTCTCCCTGGGTTGAGTCATGGTCTGCCACTCACTAGCTGTGTTAAGTTGCTTAACTTCTCTGTGCTTCAGTTAACTCAGTAGTGAAATGTAATCATAGTAACTGTCTTGGAGGCATGTTAGGAAGATGAAGTGTGTTGACACATGTAAATCACTTTGAACAGTGGCTGGCATGTTGTAAGTTCTCAATCAATATTATTACCACGGCTGCTACTATTGTAATTATAATCTTTGTATGCCTAAGACGTGCTGGCAGAGACTGCTGGCACACAGTAGGTTCACAATACATGCTTGATATAATCTCAGCTGTGTGACCTTGAACTTGTCATTTATTTGACACACAATGCCCCGATTTATAAACTGATCTTTTGTACTTTGGTTCCTTATGTTATAACTACCTATCTTACTTGTTTTAAGTCTCCCCTTGAACCCAGACCCACTATGGTCTCTGCAGATCCCTACCAGCAGAGTGGTGCCCAACCCTGCCCCCTCAACACAATGCACTTGTACAAAGGGGGTGTAGGATGGAACTTAAATAGCAAAGAACCAAATCAAGCTGCACACTGAGAGCAATGTGCATCTATGACTGGTGTACAAAGTCATCCTTCTGGACTATCAGTGTGGCATTGTGCCCACGAGTAAAGGGAATCACAAAGAGATAAAACCACAAGCAGTTGAATAGCCACACCATAAGTGGGAAGAACAGCATATTTTTGCTTGAAAATCCATTAATAAAAAGATAGGAAGAAATCAGTATTCAGCCAAGCAATCAAATTATTTAGGTTTTTTGTTTGCTTGTTTTCACAAACGCATTGGTTCAGCCAGAAATCACCACCAGATGACTTGAAGAAGAGTGTGAGCCCAGCAGATGTGGTTAATTAATGTCTGTCTGTCACTGCCAGGGCCTGCACCAGCAACCATGGTAGCTCCTGGAAACATAAAGACAATTGATTCAGAAAGTGAGAGCTCAGTCTGACACATGGGACTTGGCCTTGGAAAAGGTGAAGGACAGCTTTTGGAACAAGGCAGAGTTAACTAACTAACCATGACCTGCATGTGGAGCCCTGCCCAACAAAAGCATCCTGCACATCCATATGTATATATATATATATATATACACACACACACATACACAGAGAGTCTTGCTCTGTTGCCCAGGCTGGAGTGCAGTGGCACAATCTTGGCTCACTGCAACCTCTGCCTCCTTGATTCAAGCGATTCTCCTGCCTCAGCCTCCTGAGTAGCTGGGATTACAGGTGCACAACACCATGCCTGGCTAATTTTTGTATTTTTAGTAGAGATGTGGTTTCACCATGTTGGCCAGGCTGGTCTTGAACTCCTGACCTCAAGTAATCCTCCCAAAGTGCTGGAATTACAGGTGTGAGTCACTGCACCCGGCCACATCCTTCTATATTAACCTCCCACCAGAACACATAAGATGGGCACCTCTCCATCATCCTTCCTTCCTTTCCCCAGAGATAAATTATTTGTACAGTACATGTCATATGGAAGCGCTGTGATGAGGGTGGGAAGGGGCCCCTTCCAAGACTCTATTTGACAGATCCCATCTGAATAACCCAGTTGAAATGTCACCTTAGCTGAATTATACGGATTCCCATTCAATGGAGTCCCGAAAACATTGACGGTTGCCCAAATAGCAATAATCCCAGCAATGCAATGGTGTCAAAGACCAGCTGTTAAAGCCCTCCTAACTCAGGAATGCTCCTAGAAAGGTTTGCTCAAAGCTCTAAAACCAAAAGCATAGTAAATGTGTGAGTAAATGGAAACCAAACAATATGTAAAGGAAACTATCATGAAGCAGAATAAAACACTTTACCCTTTAACCTCCTTGGTGTCTTATGTCTAAGCAGGCAACAGCTTAGTTTAGCTAAATTCATAAAAACAAATCTTCTTTTATAAGATTAGGGAAAACTTCTGATAAACACAGGAAAGAGCTATTGTTAGACTTATAAAAAACTGCAAGTCTTCAAGCTTCAGGGAGTAGGTTGGGTAAGGAGGAAATGTCTAAGTTTGTAAGATTACACAATCTGAGGCAAGAGTTTTGTGCCTCAGATTTGGCCATGATAGAAACAGTCCAGTGATTATTACTGTCTTGAACATTGTCCAGGGAGGCTTGTTCTTCTGAAGAAATCATGAGAAGACATTAGAATAAGTCCTTGTCCTAGGATGTGCCTAAGTTAAAAGGTCTAATTACATATAGCATTTTTCTTTGATCATTACAGCAGCCCTGTTAAGTAGGTCCGGCAAAAGTTATTTCTTCCTTTTACAGGTAAAGGAAATAAAGCTCAGATAAGTTTAAATGACTAGACTGGGATCTCACAGCTCATGAGTGAAAGCTATTGGAAGTTCAATTTGATTTGCAGTAGCTGCCATGGTCACTGTCTTCTATCAAGTCAGATGTGAACAAGATATGCAAAATGTAAATTAATGTAACTCACTCATTTTGTTTGTTTTAGAAAACAGTTTTTTTAATAAAAATATATTATGTTTACTTATAGTAGGGTTATTATTGTCATTTTAAGTAACTAAGTCCTGTCAATAAATATTTTTAAGATTCTCAATTTCAATTTCTAAGATGGCAAGTATAGAGAGATAGAGCCACAAAAACAAAAGCTACTTGGAATTCTTAATAATTTTTAAGACTCTAAAACTTAAAGTATAATAATAATAAAAAAAGAAAAAAGAATGTAAAAAAGTTAGAGGCTCTGGACTAGAATCTCATGAGAAGGATTACAAGATGATTTTTAAGAGACCAACAGAACTGACTTGAACTGGCTCTTCAAAGTAATAGCTGTATGAATACAGGCAAATTGCTCAACATTTGTAAGCTTCAGTTCTCTTATCATTAAAATCGGAATCATGATACCTATCTTGGGTGTACTGTAGGAATAATGGAGATTACACAAGGTACACAGGATGCATGCACTAAATGGATATTGCTGATGGTTTTGTGATCATTATGAGTGTACCATCATTTATACAACCACTTCTTACCCATAAATCCATGACCACACTTTTGATGAATCTCCTCTGGATGAATTCCTAGCATCAGAATTCCTGCCATGAAAATTTGTCTTTGACTTTTTAAAGCAGACTTTCTGAAAAACAGTAACCAAACTGATTCTCACACGGCCTCATTTTGGAGCCTGTATGTTCAGTTAAAACATTTGAACTCCACTTCCTAGAATTGTCGCCCAGTGAGTGAGTGAGTGGCTCTTAGAAACAGGCTGGCTGGGTGGCACGTCCATTGCTATTATCAACATCAGTGTTCTACATGTCCTTCTCCCCTCCTGACCTCTGTTCTGGAGGCAAAGACCCGACACCCCAATTTCTGTCACATTGGGGAAGCCCTTTTGCCATCATATTCCTGATGCTGGACCCAGTCCCTGTCAGTAGAAACAGGTGGCCTGGTCCTTCTCAGATTCAGCTCCTGAGGAGTGACCTTTTTCTCTCGGAATGTCTCCTCTGATGTTCATGGGAACCTTGCCCTTCTAACCGCTGGGAGCCAAGGTAAGCCACCCTCCCCTCTATAACTCAATCATTTTTACAGTTATGAACAAGGGTTGTTCTTGGGCCACAGACTAATTTGAAGGACCAAGCTTTCCTTTTGACCTATACTTGCAGTTTGAGAGAAAAGAAAATTAGTCTTTCCCATTGGGGAGGAGGGGAGAAGTCCTGCAAATTGTAGTTGGGCAAATGGTTGTCTTCTTCTGTTCGTGTGCCTATTTCATGACCTTTGCTCACATTTCCAATTTTTTAAATTTTTAAAAAGTTTTCTGGGTACATAGTAGGTGTATATGCTTATGGGGTACATGAGATGCTTTGATGATACAGGCAAGCAATGTGTAATAATCACATCATGGAGAATGGGGTATCCATCCTCTCAAGCATTTATCCTTTGTGTCACAAACAATCCAATTATACCCTCTTAGTTGTTTTTAAATGTACAATTAAATTATTATTGACTAGAGTCACCCTGTTGTGCCATCAAACAGTAGGTCTTATTCATTCTTTAACTATTTTTTTTGTACCCATTAACCATCCTTACCTTCCTCCCACCACCATTCTACTATCCTTCCCAGCCTCTGGTAAGCATCCTCTACTCTCTATGTCCATGAGTTCAATTGTTTTGATTTTTAGATCCCACAAATAAGTGAGAACATGTGATGTTTGTCTTTCTGTGCCTGGTTTACTTCACTTAACATAATGATCTCCAGTTCCATCCATGTTATTGCAAATGACAGGATCTCATTCTTTTTATGGCTGTATAGTACTTCATTGTGTATATGTACCACATTTCCTTTATCCATTCATCTGTTGGTGGACACTTAGGTTGCTTCCAAATGTTGGCTATTGTGAATAGAGCTGCAACAAACATGGGAGTGCAGATACCTCTTTGATATGCTGACTTCCTTTCTTTGGGGTATATACTCAGCAGTGGGATTAGTGGATCATATGGTAGCTCCATCTTTAGTTTTTTGAGGAACTTCCAAATTGTTCTCCATAGTGGTTGTACTACTTTACATTCCCACCAACAATGTGCAAATATTCCCTTTTCTCTACATCCTTGTCAGCATTTGCTACTATCTGTCTTTTGGATATAAGCCTTTTTTAACTGGGTTGAGATGCTATCTTACCGTAGCTTGGATTTGCAATGAGGTTGAGCAGCTTTTCATATATCTATTTGCCATTTGGATGTCTTCTTTTGAGAAATGTCTATTAAAATGTTTGTCCGTTTTTTGATCAGATAATTAGATATTTTTCTTATAGAATTGCTTGCTAACATTTCTAAGCACCCAGAATTGGCACTGACACTGTCTTCTGATTGCACCATCACGTGGGTGAAACTGGAGTGAGGTGCAGGCAATGGCAATGCTGCATTTTTGGAATCTTCCAACAGCACCACAGCATGTGAAAGGCCTGGGATTGTCCACATAGAAAGAAATGGGGAAGATGGGAGTCGTAGTGGCTGAGAAACCAGGCAAAGCCCTGCAGGAATACTAATACGAAGCAATAATGACAACAAGTAGTATTGAGTGCCTACTCTATTCAGGCCCTGTTCTGTGCACTTCATATGTATTGACTCAATCTTCACAGTGACCCTATGAGATAGGCATCATGTTGTCCTTTTCAGATGAAGAAACTGAGGCTTACAGAGATAAATAATTACATTTTTCCTAAGATCTCACAACTAGTATGTGGCAGCAGGATTTAAATTCAGACATTCAAAGACCAATGCTCTCGATCATGAAGCTTCCCAGCCTTTCCTTTTAATTATAATGATTGAACACTATTTGTCAGACACTGGGCTAATAGGTTTCAGTTAATTCATTTAATCCTCACAACGATCCAGTGACTAAGCTGCTGACAGTTTCATCTTGCAGTTGAGTTTCATAGCACAGAGGGTTGAGTAACTTGTCCAAGGTCACACAGTTTGCATACTGCAGAAACCGAATTTAGCCTCAGATTTGTGTATGTAGAGCTTACGTTCTTTCTTCTTAAACAGCTTTATTGCAGCATAAGTGACATACAATAAATTGCACATGAGTAATAGAGTTCAAGCTCTTGTCAGGTCTCTGCTCTATGAGCCGCTTCTCATTTGATCCAAAGATAGTCTCTCTGGAAGGCATTTAGATCAAGTAACCACTTGAGATTCTTACAAACTAGTTAGAAGCTAATGATGGACTCAATGACCAGCCAGATCATTTTTGTGGCTGTCCCTCCTGTTCCCATACAAGGCCTAGTCCAGTCCATCCTCTAATGGCTGTCACATCAGTTCATTCATTCATTCATTCATTCAACAAATATTTCTTGAGTGCCTCCTGTGTGCCTGGCACCGTTCTGGGCACTGGAGGAACAACAGATAAAAGTCTGCTCTCCTGGGAGCTTATATTCTAGTAGGTATAAACAAGGAAAAACTGACAAAACAGACACTACACAAAATAGATAAGAAAATCATGTAGTAGATTAGAAGGTAAAAGGTGCTATGAAGACAAAGTAGCAGGGAAGGCAAAAAGGAAGTGTTGGTGGTTTGAGGTTGGTTGCAATTTTAGTTAAAGTGATGTCAAGGAAGGCCTCAAGGAGAAGGTGACAGTTGAATGAAGAGATGAAAGAGGTGAGGGGGGAAATCATGTGAATATCTGGAGGGGAGAATGTTCCAGGCAGGCAGAGGCCCTAGTGTCTTCAGATGGGAGCATGAATGGACTGCACAAGAAACCAGAAGGGGGCAGCCTTGTCCTATCTCTTTTCCAACTGGACTGTCCCCTTGTTCACTGGAACAAATTCAAGCTCCTGTGCCTGGTTCTCAAGGTTGCCAAAAGAAGGTGGCTGCCAGGAAGAAGATGCCTTCCAAGAAGAAGGTGACTGCCTTTGTGCTCTGGTCAAGCAGTTTCCCTGATGTCAGCAGGCTATCCTCTCCTCACCAGTGTATCGTCACTGCATCTTTCCTCAAAGGCTTTTTATTTTCTAATATCCATCAGCGCAAAGTATAAACAACTTTCTTTGCACAGCTCAAGACTGACTCCTTCAAGAGGCCTTCCAAGCTTCATCTCACCACCCATCAGTGCTCTGCACACAAAGTTCGCTCCATTTGAGTCCCTACCATCTTAACTTGTACTTGCCCATGTTATCTTGATAGTACTGTATTCTCTAGGTATTCCATGTGGGTATGTCTTCCCTCTCCAGCTATATCAGGAAATGAACCAATCATCTGTATCATCCCATAATGCTTAAGAAGGTTATATAAGCAATTGGTGTTTGACATGCATGGGATGGTTGGATGGATGAATGGATGCTTGGATGGACAGATGTAAGGATGGAAATGGATGGATGAATGAATGGATAGATAGATGACTGGATAAACAGTACTAAAATCAGAAGGAGAATTCTCCAGAGTCTGAGTCAGAAGCCTGACTGCTTTCTAAACACAATCAAAATTAATTTATTCTGAAAAAAGTAAAGTGTTTAAGAAGCTGAAAATTGTAATTCCTCCCTCAAAGACCTGTCTTTGTCCTATTTACCCTCACAATCTGGTGTAAATGCACCTGCCAGTGGAGACAGGTTTGAGTTCCACAGAAGATTCTCCAAAATTAGTCCGTGCATTGACCTCAAAGAATAAGGGTGTGTTCAGAAGGATGCAGGGTTTTGTGACCCTAATTCTTTGCTGCTTGTATCAGCCATTTCCAGCTGTATCAGCCATTTCCAACTGTATCACATTTCTAACCAACAGGACATGCCATCATGCCAAGAGGTTGTTTCCAAAGCAGAATAATGCCCATGACTAAAATCAGTTTTTCTGTGCCAACTTTCTCACTCTTTCAATTTGTAAACACAGAAGTGTTTATTTGATCAAATAGCACAGGCATCTAAAGTATCTCAATAAATATCATCCCTTTATTTAGAGCATGTAATTTTTAGATATCCCCAACATATTGCTCAACATGCACACCAGCACTAGCAAAACTCCAGAGTGTTCTGGCCTTGAATAATGTGCTTTTCAAAAATACAGACAACTACCTACCAGTGTCAGCTTTTCCAGGAGAAATCTTGGCTCAAATAAAAGGCTGTTTCACCACAATATTAGAGATTATAAGAAAGCTGAAAACTGGAAGCCATGGTTTTTGCCCTTCTCTGGGACAAGGGCTCCTCTGAAAATTTGTTGCAAACCATGAAGTCTCTCCAGCAGAGTGCATACATATAGATAATATAACACCAGGAGAAGGTACCTGAAGCTTACTTAGGGGCCCTCTCGCCAGAGTCTGGGAAGATGAGGTTGAGAAAGCTTGATGACAACACCAAGTGTTGGTGAAGTAAAGAAGCCACCAGAACTCTCGTATCTTGCTAATGGTAGTGTAATATAGTATATTCCCCTTTGGAAAACTGGCAGTATCTACTAAAGCTGCATACACACATTACTATGACCCACTTCTAGGTATATGCCCCAGAAAATGTTCTCCAAACACATACATGAAAATGTTAAATATCCATCAATAGCAATATGGACAAAAAATGAATTATAGTTCCTTAATGGTACACCATGCAGCTATCCATCAGTAGCAATGTGGACAAAAAAAACGAACGTTAGTTCCTTAATGGTATGCCATACATCAAGGGGAATAAATCATCCTACAAATACTCCTAATAGCATGATTGAATTTCACAGCAAAAATTTACAAAAGCAGCTGGACACAAAGGCTACATACTATAAGATTTCATTGTTATAAAGTTTTAAAACAGAGAAAATTAATCTATGGTGATAGAAGTCAGGATACTGGCTCTCCTTGGGGATGGGTAATGCCAGTAAGGGAACATGAGGAGGCCTCTGGGGGCTGTAGCAGGATGAAAGCTGGCTTTACGAATATGTTCATTTTGAAAATTCATCAGCTGCTCATTTATGTTTTGTCCTGTTTTCTGTATGTATGTTATACATCAACAAAAATTTACATACTCAGAATAGACTAAAAATCCATTGAATTGTACACTTAAAGTGGTGAACTGCATGGTATGTGAATTAGATCTCAATGAAACTGTAAGTAAATGAATGGTTTATGTAACTTCTGAGTTCAGGGTGAGGAGGGTTAGCAGCCAGCAAAGGAGCCCTGGAATGTTGTAATATAAAGAAATATACAGTAGATTCATTGACTACTTGAGTAGAAAGAGACTTCAACTTTCAACTTTCTACAGCCAGCATCGCTCTATTGTTATGGAGAAAAGCTTCCTAACCAACCTGATGCACTATAAAGACATCCATATCACTAGACAAGGCAACTTCCCTGGAAAGGGATGTTCAATGTCCACACTTGCTGTAGGTGACTGACTTCCTCTGAGAGATAAATAAGAGGAAAGGGTTTAAAAATCAAGTTCCTTTTTGGATTCCAGTGGCATTGGATTTGGAGTGGTCACTGTAATAGGTGACATAGGCATTGCTGATGTGCTGTGCCAGGCTGGTGGTTGCTAGGCTACCCGGAGGAAAGAGATCCACATTTCTATGTTTGATGCCTCCCAGCAAAAGACACTTTTTTCTTTAGTAGATGAGCTTCAGAAGCTTCCAATGCCATCTCCAATGACTATCAACGAGAGCCTGAGGTCTTCTAGTGTAGCATTTCTTCCTCCCAGAAGTTATTTCTTCCTCTCCTCCTCCTCCTCTTCCTCCTTCTTTTCTCTCTCTCTCTTCTTCTTTTTTCTTTTCTTCTTCTTCATCTTCGTCTTTGTCTTCTTCTTCTTCTTTTCTCTCTCTCTCTGCTATAGCTCTCTGTTTTAACTACTGACCAAAATGATTCTTTGGGGAGTCTGGTGAATTTCACTGACTCATTCTATTGTTTTCTGTATTCCTCATCCCCCATTACTTTTACTGCTAGACAATAATAATCCATTCATCTGTAAAGCAGATTGCCCGAAATCAGTTGCTTGACTTCTTTTTTTTTCTCCTATCCCATACATAATCAGCCATCAAAACAACCAGTTCTAAATTCAAAATATATCTAGAATCCAATCGCTTCTCATCTCCTTGACTGTTACCTCCCTGCTCCAAGCCACTATCAGCTCTAACCTTTATTATTGCATTAACTTCATGAATTCTCTCTCTGCTTCCACCTTTGGCCCCCAGAATCTCCTAGCAATCAGAGTGAGTTTTGTAAGATATAATTCAGAACATGTCACTCCCTTGAGAAAATCCTTCTAATGACTTTTTATCATGCTTACACAAACTCCAAAGTCCTTTTCATTGGCAACACGGCTTTTGTACTTCTCTTTCCCCATCTACCACTCTCTCCCTTTGTTCACTTGCCTCCCTGCTGTTCTTTAGACACACAAACTTATCCCTGCCTGAGGGCCTTTGCACCTGTCACTCCCTCTTTCAAGAATATTCATCTGCCAGATATTCACAAGGCACTATTTAAATGTCACTTCCTTAGAGATGCTTTTCCTGTCAACCTTTATTATTCTTCATAGCAACTGAGACTATGTGGTACATTTATTCATCTACATATACATATACATATATTGAGTGCCTCTCCACGCTGGAATGTAATCCCCACCAAGGTAGAAATCTTGTCTTTTTCACTGGTGTATTCCCAGTACCTAGAAGAGTACTCATTCGGTAAATCTTTGAAGAATAAATAAATATCTGATAGTGTGTTCATTTGAAACCATGTTTAGTGGCCAGAAGAGATTCAGAGCAAATAGTAACAATGCTTATATAAACAAGGTCATACAATATCTGTCCTTTTGTGTCTGATTTATTTCACTTAACATATCTTCAATGTTCATCCATGTTGTAGCATGTGTCAGAATTTCATTCCCTTTTAGGGCTGAATAATACTCCTATATATGGATATACTATATTTTGTTTATCCATTCATCTGTTGATACACAGTTGGGTTGTTTCCACTTTTTGGCTATTATGAATAATGTTGCTTTTTAAATATTTGTGTAGTAACTCATATTACAGATGAGGAGAATGAGTCTTAGGATAAACATCTTTGCCAGGATTACACAGCTGATGAGCAGAGTTCAAATTCAGGTGTGCTTAACGTCAAGCTAGTTTCCCAGCTCCTGCTTCCTCTCATGCAGCAGGGGATCCAAGTCCTGGATGGATCCTTGCACACAGGCAACAGCAGGCATCAACATTGCCCACCTCATCACCATTCTACTCTACTTAAATATAATTGTGACTTTAAGAGTATTAGGCAGAGAGACAACGCAAAGGAAAATTACCAAATTAGAACTAACACTGTATTTGGGTAACTGATGAAGACAATCAAAACTACTGACAGGCTCGGACAGACCCAGGAGAATCTAGATATCATACTTTTAAGTGCTACGAACACTTAAACAAAATGGAGTAAGCACAAGCTATGAAACAGGCACTAAGCAATACACTGAAGAAACAGAAATTAAATAAGACATAGTTCCAGGCTCCAGAAGCTCCAAAGTCCTGGAGAGGCAGGTCCATGAAAACAGAGATTTACGGCATCATAATTATAACATGGCATATGGCTGGCTTCATGGCTTCACCTGGCTATGTGGCTGTGTACGGAACAGCCCCTTGATGGCAACCCTAGTCTTTGGATAAAGGAAGTTGTTTCATGGAAAGGGTAGTCAGCAGGATTCATGACTCTATGGATCTCACCAGACACTCTTATGCTTCTCTGTCCAGAGCCATCGGGTCATCCAGGTGGCAAGGTCTGCAAAAGCCCCAGTAAATAAAGTTTGGCCTGGAACTACTAAAGAGAAGAGTGGAGTTCCCAAGCGGTCAATGTGGCAGATGCTGTGATGAGCTTGCACAGATTGCCCTTCAGAAATTAGGAACTTATTACTTCAGTTACTCGGAGTGCTATTGGCAGGCAGCCCTTGATTTTCAGCCCCCTTCAGAGATTATCCCAGCTGCAGAAAATCCACTTTGCCTAAGATCATGTCACCTTCTCTGGGCACCTCACTTCCAATGACTGATCTACATGAGGATAGAAAGGCCTGGCCCTCTTGCCCCACTCAGGACAGCTCCCAAGGGCCATCTCATCTTCAGAATCCCTTGTCAGGTCAGCTGAGGGTTCCACTGCAACCACATCACAGTTTGACTTATTCCTCTGGCCACCCCTGCCTTCTTGCCTTCCAACAATCAATGGCTGTTGATCCCCACAGTACCCACTAACAAACCACCAACATGCTATTCGCCATCTCCAAGTCTGTGTCTTGAGGAACCCAACTGCCACAGCCATCCATTAGGAATGGGCACAGCAGCCTGTAGCAATGTCTAAAAAATCTCAATCCCAGGGCTCTGGGGTGGCCCAGACCTCATGAGAAACTTCTGACACAGGCCTAATGGGACCTCATTTGAGAATTGAGGTGTTTTCTTTTGGGGCGGAGATTGGTGGCAAGGTCCCAATTGTTTCCATCATTCTTATCAGAGCCTTGCTAAAGGAAATGAGAAATACAGCAATAGCTGCTACAAACATACTCAAATAGGTGAACAGACCAAACTGAGAGAAGAAAGTCTGTAGTCAAATCTAATTAAGGCCCACAAGACAAAGCTTATTTTTACATCATAGATCATAATTTTAAAACACCATTAATGTCCTTATAAAGGTTTGTGCCATGAACAAAAGTGAATTTCCTGTTTTAAAAAGGTCTCCAACCTAAACAACAACTCCGATTATACATTTTGAGTTATTTAGGAAAGGACCTTGGAGCTAAAGTCCACTTGATCTCCAAATTCCAATAAATCTTAAGTCTAAATATTGAAATTTTGTCTTCCACGCATTTTTAACATGCTCTATCAGCTGCATTAGCTTAAGTACAATTCTTAGAGAAAAGATCACTCCACTTTTAGTCTTAGTACAAGACTTTCATAAACTCCCACAAATAATTTACATAGAAGGTAGTTTCCCAGCTCTAATATTCTAATTTAATTAATAAATCTAATGTAGTTTTTCATAGACAAAAATATAACAAAACTGCTTGTTTAAATAGCTGTTATTAAAGAGTTGTAAAATTTCAGGTTCATAAAGATATGTTATGGTTTGGAAAATTTCACTACAGACATAAAGTGATTTTTATGGTGATTTCATTATAGAGCAGCAAAGAAATAAAACCAAATACAATAGCATTTACAAAAAAGGGAACACTCAGCTTCACCATAATCATCACAAACCCTTATTTTGTAATATTCAAACACCAGAAACCACTTGAAAAAGGTCCGTTTTTGCGTACACATACACGATGTTAGATGCTAGAGGTGAGAGCACAGCTTGTGATGTTCAACATCCCAGTAGGTAACCATGAACTCAGGCATGCAACAAACTGGGCTTCTGTATATAATGTGAATGTAAATAGAATAGAACCAATGTCATGACAGTATTATGGGTCATCAGTGATATAATGCATACACATCTCAACATAGTGACTCGCACATAGTAAATGCTTAGATATTGACTAATATCATCCTTACTATCCCTACACTGTTCTTTCCACAAAAAGTATTGCCAACTTTCATGTAGATGATGAAAGCATTGGCTCAAGAAATGACTAATTCTAATTCTATGACCTTAGGTAAGTTACATCTCTGACACTTTCATCATCCGTAAAATGTAAGTACTAATACCTACCTCCAGGGTTGTGGCAAGGATTAAATGAGATCATATATGCAAAGTTCTTAGAAGGATATTAGTTGTTGTTGTTATATTATTTTAATAAATACCACAAAGCCCCTTTCTACGAACACCTTGAGCCTCCCATAGGGCAATTGCCTCCCTCTGGGATAATTCTATCGTATGAACTAGCAGATGACTTTGTAGAAGAAAGCTCAGAGCTTCCCGCCTTTACAGCATCACTGAGCATGCTGGGATTTGCCAGCACGAAAATCCATCCCCAAATGCTTACCCCAGCACCTCCTTGTCATGGAAGGTACTCATTTAACTGCATTTTCTAGCAAGCCCTCTCTGAACCTCCAGGACTGGACCCTGAACTCCAGCCCCAGAGAGCAGTTCAGCTAATCCAAAACAACTGCACCACTCTCCTATCCCGGCTGTAGCCTCGCTGGGCTCACAGGTGCCGGATGACAGGTGTGCCCCTTGTCTTTCAAAGATATTATCCGAATGCTTTTGATGCCTCTGAAATGTATAGAGTAATGAGAAGATGGAAAAGTTCTTGGTAACCTGGGTACATGCCTTAGTACAATATACAAGGACGGATGGGGATAGAGAGGGAGGGAGAAACTGACTTCTAAAATAAATGATTTTTCTCAAAGCAAGTTCTTCCTTAAATGTCAATTATTATCTTCAGATTATTAGGTTATCCTTTTGAAATCTGAGGACATGTGATTATCTCAGTTGAGAAAAATTGTTTCTAAAAAATAAATTGTCAAAAAATTCCTTCCTAAAGAGGTTCTCTACCACATAAGATTTTTAAAATGATGAAGGTACCTGATATTTATGAAGTCATTTCATATATTATCACATTTAATTTTCAAGGGAACACTTGGAGGTTAGAAATTAATAATCCCACTTTACAAACTAGGAATTGAAGCTTCTATGAAGCATTAAATTACATGCCCAAGGTCCATGGTAAAGTTATTGAAGCCCCGGGAGTGTAACAGAAGTCTGTGACTCCAGAATTAGCATGCCTTTCTCTACAGAGAGAGCCTTATGAGACAGAAATTCATATCCTCGAATTTATCCAAGCACAACATGTTTTCTCTTCTCCATTGAATAACTCATCCAGTACCAAAGTCAGCCTCTGATTAATGCTGGTGCAGGTACCAACTTTTCACTCCATAAATTGTTTGGGAGAAGTGTTCACTTTCTTTAGTGATACAAGCCAAAATGATGATTCACTTAGATGAGTCAGAATACTTCTCCAAAGAAAGTCAATGCTTTGAAATAAGAACTCCACTTTAAAATAAATCAAAGGAGACTTTATGCACAAATAGAAAGGTTTTCTTGGTCCCAAAAGGAGTTCTGTTGCTATGAACATTAATCCCTAGTGTAGAAATTGTGTTGATTTAAAGGAGATTCACTTGTTGAGGGAATAAGAAGGATGCTGGGAAGATTCTGATTAGAAGAATATTCTGGAGACTAGTCGAGAGATGACACAGCAGGAGAAACCTGGAGTGAGATTCAGATGAAGGAAGAGGCAAGTTTGGCCAAAAAGCTACTTGTGAATTTTACATGGAAGACACCCTGGAGATACTTAAAGGGCATTCCAACTTTACCAACTGGACTGAGATAAAAAGAATATCAAAGAGGCATCTGTTTATTTGAAACAATTATTTTCAGGAAGAAAAAGTTTTCAAAGAAATTCACTTAATGGGTACTTTGAATTGACACCCATATGCTTCTTGAAAAGCCATTTCAAAGGAGAAGTCATGAGCACAAAGAAAGTGGGTATGAGAAATAAGGATTGTGATAGGCAAGTATCATAATTACCATCATCACCATCACCATCATCACCACCACCACCATCATCATCATTATCATGGTTAACACTTTTTTCACATTTGCTGCATACTAAAATCCTTTTAAAGACTTTATACGTTTATTTTTATTTATCTCCCTCAACAACCCTATAAGCAAGGTATTATTATTTTCATTTTTTAGATTAAGAAACAGAGGCACAGAGAGGTTAAGAAACTTGCCTCAAATCACACAGCCAGTAAATAGCGAGTTCAGAATTCAAATCCAGGTCCCTCTGGATTCTAAGCCTACGATCTCAGTATCTATATTATAACAGATGCATTTTTTTTTTTTGAGACTGATTCTCACTCTGTCACCCAGGCTGGAGTGCAGTGGCACGATCTTGGCTCACTGCAACATCCACCTCTCGGGTTCAAGCGATTCTCCTTCCTCAGCCTTCCAAGTAGTTGGGATTACAGGTGTGCGCCACCACACCCTGCTAATTTTTGTATTTTTAGTAGAAACGGGGTTTCACCATGTTGGCCAGGCTGATCTCAAACTCCTGACCTCAGGTGATCCTCCAGCCCGGGCCTCCCAAAGTGCTGGGATTACAGGTGTGAGCCACCACGCCAGGCCTACAGATGCATTTATTGTTATATCTTTCAACTTTCCCAAGAAAATACACAGTCACATATATTGTTCAAGGCTCTGAGGAGCTTTGATATAACAATGTCTACATATCTTGGGACTGCTAGAAGATATTAGCAAAAGACCACTGAGGCAAAGTCTGTTTCTTTCATAGCTAGGAGAGAAATTCTTTAGGATACATTATATAATAATTCATGGCTTCTGTTACATTTATAAGCATCTGCTTCTTTCTTTTTCTTGACATTATGTTCAGCTATTTCACCTTTTCCATCTTCAAGCCTGTGTATTTGTGCTCAGGAAGTCGGTCACTGTGCTAGTATTTTCTCTTTCTTTGATCTGTACCATTTGGACCCACCCAAAATTAAACTTTTTTTTTTTTTTTTTTTTTTTGAGACGGAGTCTCGCTCTGTCGCCCAGGCTGGAGTGCAGTGGCGCAATCTCGGCTCACTGCAAGCTCCGCCTCCCGGGTTCACGCCATTCTCCTGCTTCAGCCTCTCCGAGTAGCTGGGACTACAGGCGCCCCCCACCACGCCCGGCTAATTTTTTGTATTTTCAGTAGAGACGGGGTTTCACCGTGGTCTCGATCTCCTGACCTCGTGATCCGCCCGCCTCGGCCTCCCAAAGTGCTGGGATTACAAGCGTGAGCCACCGCGCCTGGCCCAAAATTAAACTTTTAATTGGGAATGTCCCTACCTCCCATACCATTCTTATGTATAGCTTCAATTTTAAAACTCTGTTCAGAGATATTGTCTCATACGATGGCTTTAAATTCCAAAGCAGGCCGCAAGGTGCTAGCTAACTTATGCTGACCTAAAGTAGGTTTCAGCAATGACCGTGATAATGAAAACTGCGGGTTGGTCTAAGTGCAGTTTCGAAGTGCTCCTCTTCAAAATTATTGAATGACTGCTGACAGCCCTCCCATTTCTCACACATATGTACATGAGTTTGAATAGGATGCTGTGAGTTTCAAAGCTAGAGAACATAGCAGGATCCTAAGAATACTTCCATTACCAATTGATGAGATGAAGTAATAGAACGGATTGTGATGATATATTAAGGCTTCACACATGGGCTGCATTTCACTTGTATGAGAAGCTCTATGGTTGAGTGAGCCATATAGTCTTAAAAATCATGATTAATATTGTCATTTTTATTTCAGTGGGTTCTGAGTTAAATGCCTAAATGAAGAAAGAGGATTGGCCCTTCATAGGAAAAGATTTGTGGCCGGGCGCAGTGGCTCACACCTGTAATTCTAGCACTTTGGGAAGCCGAGGCGGGTTGATCACCTGAGGTCAGGAGTTCAAGACCAGTCTGGCCAACATGGCAAAACCTGTCTCTACTAAAAATAGAAAAATTAGCTGGGCATGGTGGCAGGCACCTGTAGTCCCAGCTACTCAGGAGGCTGAGGCAGGAGAATTGCTTGAATCTGGGAGGTAGAGGTTGCAGTGAGCCAAGATCACACCATTGCACTCCAGCCTGGGCAACAGAGTGAGACTTTGTCTCAAAAAAAAAAAAAAAAAAAAAGAAAGAAAAAAGAAAAGATTTGTATTCTTCTTTTGTATCTGCCCCCAAAGAAAGCAGAGTAACAGCTGGGGTGAATTGCTGTCCATGAAGAAGAAACAGACACAGACATATGTGTGGCCATGTGCACATGCACACACACGTGCACACACACGCACACATGCACACACACATCTATTTGCTCATGAAGGAGCTTCTGCAGAATTATACTTTACAAAGGAAAGTCACATCGTGTTACTTCTCTACTTCAAACCTTCCAGTGGCTTCCCACATCACCCAGAGTAAATGTCAGTGTTCTTAGAATTACCCTCTAAGCCCTATGCCATCTAGCCCTGTTCTCTCTCTGACCTTCTCATATTGTGTTGGAGCCTGTGCGTACTGTGTCATGAGAACCATCTGTGTCCACCTCTTCCCAACTCTGCCTTCAGTGACAGTAAGTTGGTAGCTTGACATCAGACATTAAGTATTTACACCGTGCAAATTCTACAGGTGAGAGTTTTGTTGTTTGTTTGTTTGCTTTTTGAGAACCACTGTTTCCCTCCCCCAGCTTTCTTTTGTCTACGTCACTCCAGCCACAGGGGGTTCCTTGCAGTGCCGTAAACGTAAGCTTGACAAAACAGCTTCAGGGCTTCTGAACCTGACATTCTTCTGGCTGGAACACTCTTACCCAGCCATTTTTTTGCTCTCTCGCCTCCTTTAGGTTTTCTGTTGAAATGTTACCTCCTCAGTGAGGCCCTCCCTGACTACCCTGCTTGAAATTGGATCCCACCCTCTCACATAACCCCACACTCCCATTCTCCGTAGCACTCATCACTTTCTAATACAACACACATATATATTTTCCAATGTGTGCAGATATTGTATTATACATTGCTATTAACATAATAACATCTTATACATGCATTTGGGAAATTTAGCATATCTGATTAAAAAGTTCAAACCCTTACTAAAAATTATTAAATCTTGACAGGGGAAAAGTAATAAGATTTTGAAAGCCAAAGCTTTTTGCATAATTCAGCAAGTTATTGGTTAACTAAACTTAAGCTCTAAAAAATACTTGAAAATCAACTCATATCCCCATTAGAATTGAGAGTGTTAAAGTCGCATTTTTTTAAGTTTCAAGGAACATAATATATGAATTTTTGTTACATCTGAATTAACTTCATGTAAGAAGATCCATGTTTTATAGCCTTTTTTATTCTGCACTTAGCCATATTTCTTGATTGTGCCTGTTACTGCAAGTGAAAAGCAATTATAAAATCAAACATGACTAATTTTATTTTAGGCATGCCAATATTTTTCTGTATATTTTACTTGTTTGTTTATAGCCTCCCCAGATAACACATAAGCTCCACAAGAGCAGGGATTTTTGTATGTTTTGTTTGCGTCTGTATCTCCAGTTTATCTGTAACTCAACTGTGGACCCCACAATTAACTAACCCACTCCTGCAATAACAGCAACAATTAATGAGAGCAGAGCCCTTATTACCTAATCACCTCTTAAAAGTCCCACAACTCAAAACTGTTGCACTGGGGATTAAGTGGCCAACACGTGAACTTTGGGGACTTTTCCTACCAAAGTATCTGCCCTCATGGAACTTGCCTTCTACCAGGAGAAAGTAGTCAAAAACAAATACATATATAATATGATATACATGATATAATTTATAAGTGCTATAAAAAATAATAGAGCAGAGAAGGTCTAAATTAAGAATAGAGAATACCAGTGGGAGTGGGAGAGGCTACTCTGGCGACTCTGAGGAGGTGATATTTCAGTTGAGGCCCAAGAACGGGCATTTCAAGTGGAGGGAATAACAAGTGTGTTTTGGTTATCAATGGCTGCATAAAAAAAATAACCCCACATTTTAATGGCTTAAGGCATCACTCTATTATTTTCTCTCACAGTTGTGTGGATCGACTGAACTCAGCTGGGCAGTTTCTTGCTTGAGTTTACTTATGTGGCTGCGTCAGATGGCGGCTGGGGCTGGAGTCATTCAAAGGCTCAACTGGGTTGGATGTCTGACACAGCTTCACTTCCAAGTCTAGTACCTTTGTAAGGAGGGTTGGAAGGTTAGATTTGGCTGGTACAGGGGACCACAGTGCCTACATGTGGCTTCTCCAGCATGGCAGTCTCAGGGTATTTGGACTTCTTACATGGTGTAACTCAAGGTTTCAAAAGTGGAACCCACCAGTTTCTTAAGGCCTAGGCTGTCAGACTGAAGTAGCATAACTTCAGTCATATTCTCCAGGTCAAAGCCGTGACAGATGCATAGAGACGAGGCATGGACCCCAACTCTCCCTTTCCATGGGAAGACTATCAAAGAATGTGTAGCCACCCATCTTTAATCTGCTTCAAAGCGCAACAGCCCAGGGGCAGGAATAAACTTGGCACACTAGAAGCCAGAGTGGCTGGACCAGGGTGAGCTGGGCCAGGAGATTGGTGGGGCATATTATTTAGGTACTTAGAGGTCATGATGAAGATTTAATTGTATTCACTATCTTTCTAACTTATTTATTTTTACTGCTTTTTCTCCCAGGATTCTACAGTCAAGAAACCTTAGCTCCAGCCTGGATACATAGACAAGATGTCAACAGATATCTGGGAGAAATGCCTGGAACCAATCAGGGAGAAATATGAGGTCCCTAAAATAGCAGCAGCACAACTATCCTGGCCTCATCAAGAAAAGTAGCAGCTTAAAAACAACCTGTTGTTTTTAGATGGACTCTCATCCTTTCTAATCCAAAGGATCAATGTTATTAGATATCATAATGACATCCTTTCAATTGCCAAAACATCTACTCCACATAGGTCACCCTTAAATATGTAATTTTATATTTTCCTTTCTGCCTAAGCATGAAGTTATACGGAAAGCAATGCTTCTTCTAACCCTACTGTGTTTATACTTTGCAATGGAAACATGAAATAAACCCAAGAAACATGTATGGCTGTCTATTCTTACGTTTATCTTGTGTGACACAGAGTTCCAGCATTCTCACTCGAATGAGCAGCTTTAATACTTTTTTTTAAATTCCTGGATTAAGAATGAGATGAGAGGATTCAATGTCTCTCAATAGTCCTTGATTTAACCAAATAGATGATTCATGCCAGTGTCCTCCACTTGAAGATCAAGTAGGTCACAGGTGGTCAAATGGAGATAAAAAGAAAAATCAGTGATGAGGCATAAGACGAAAAGAAAAATCAGCATTAGGAAGCAAGAACCTGAACGGAAAGGGGAGAAGGGTTGAAGGCCTGCCCCATAATTCAGTCCTCAGCACCCTTATCCTTTTCCTTGTCTTTTTTGAGACTTCACCTGCTCTTAAGTATAATCTCTGTGTTGGCCTGCACCTAAGCTGAGCTGCCAAATCCCTGGATGGTGGAGTGAGATGGATCAGGGTTAAAGCCCCCACTCCATCACTTACCAACTGGGGCGTCTTGAGCAAGTTGTGTAAATGCCTTGTACTTACTTCAATGCTCTCCTTTGTAAAGGAGAAATAATAAAAATCATCAGGCTTTTCTGAGTATTAAGTGAGATAATGCATATGAACTGCTTAGAATAGTGCTTTGTATCTATCAAAATCTCAAAAGATGTTGGTTATTGTTATTATTAAATTGAGTTTGGAACAGAATTTCCAGGAGCCACCATGTACATATGAATTTGGTTTCCCTTGAGAGCCTAAATTATAGGTAACTATGAATTGTGATTTTTCTCACGGTTTGCACATGAGTAGAAGCTGTCTGTAGCAACTGCCCTTAACATTTGCCAACTTTAAAAAAGGAGAAATAGTAAATGTCAGCAATAAAACGCTCCAGGTCGCTCTGCAGTTCTTTTGCTCAGAATTTTGCATGAAGCATGTGTGTTAAAAGATGAAAAGAGTAAATAAACTTCCATTGAACTATAGGCTTATCTTCTCTACAACTCTTTACTTGTTGGACTTTTCTCTGACTGTATTTTAAGATAATCACCATTTATGGCACTTTGGGCCAGTTCTATTGTTTCTCCTGAATTAGTCATAGACAGGGACAAATGAGCAAATGTATTAAAATAATGACACTATATGAAGTCTTTATGCTCTCCATAAATTTATTCCCTTGAATTTATTGCGCAGTGTCTTTTAAGCTTTCTGGAAGTTTTCAAAGCATTCTCTTAGGGTAGTCTCTCTGACCACATCAACCTCAATTACTTCCAGCTTGCTCACTTTCTAATGCATTAAAATCACAGGACATAGCATCTCCCTGTGTACCTAGCATAGTTTTCTCAAAGTGATTCAAAGTTTCCCTGCCCTTAGGAAGTAACAGGCTCATAAGGAACTTCACTCATTGTTTACTTCTGGATTCTTTGTGATGACAGATATTTGAAGTTACCAGAATAAAGGAAGTTAATTTGCGATGTACTGTAGGGTCTCTGTTGTGAGATTTAGACATATGTTTTGTACGGGTTTTATTTTTTAACAAATTTAAGATGGATTAGCAATGTTGCAAAAATACACGGGATCTACTAACCTTTTATGCCTGTGCTATCCAATACAGTAGCCACTCACCAGGCTATTGAGCATTGTGTGCCTGGTCCCAATTGAGATATGCTGTGAGTGGAAACCACACATCAGATTTTAAAAGCTTAGTACAAAAGAAGAACGTAAAATTCTCATTAATAATGTTTTATATAATATATAATAAAGTTTAAATAATATTTTGGATATACTGGGTTAAATAAAATGTATTATTAAAATTAGTTTCATCTTTTTCACTTTTTAATATGGCTACTAGAAAAATGTAAAATTATCAATGTACATATTAAATTTTGATTGGACAGTGCTGTTGTAAGCTATTTTAATATTTTTAGATTTCATGCATATATCAAAAGAGATTTTTAAAGTAATGTATTTTACTTCTCTAAACTTAGGTTTTCTTAGAGACTGGTAAATCCTGAGATGCCTCCTGTCTCCTGACAGGAGGAGACATTCCTCACTCTACAAAGAGTGCCAGCATGGCCAGTTAGGGACCCAGAGGAAGGGATCTCACCTGAGCCCACTAATAGCCATTGTCCCCTATTCTAGGGTATAAAAAATCTGACTGGAACTGAAGGAAACTTAGAAGGTAATACAGCCAGAACAGATCACTTTATTTATCTATTTATGATCTATTTAGCCTGTTTGGGCATGTGAGTTTAGTTGCAGCCAAATGCTTCTCTCCTAGCCTACTAATAACATAGAAGAAAAAGAATACTGGATTTTAAGGGGGAAAGTTCACAGTTCAGTGTATAAGAAGCCTGTGAAAATATTTTCAGGTAAGTTTATTGGCCTGGTCCTCTTCTGGAAAGAATTTGTAAAGCTTCACCCTACCTGGTGTCTCATCATTTACATTCTTACTTGCTACTAAGAATCCCCAGAACCTATTAGAAAAGTTTGTTTCCGAAAGGAAAGTAAACAAACTATCCTTCCTATTAAAATGTTCTTAGGATCTTCAATGTATCACAGCAGCCTCGTGACAATGATGTTAATCAGTGTCTTGTTAACATCTTGTTTCTTTAAACCTCAAAATACTAAGTGGGACAGGTACAAACATCCTTCTTTTCAACAGAGATATCAAAACACAAAAGCATAAATAACGTGGCCAAGGACACACAAAAGGTCAATGATGAAGTGTGTGTGTGTGTCTGTGTGTGTGTGTGTGTGTGTGTGTGTGTCAGACACTCAGAAAATTCTGCAGCACAATAATACCAGGATAAGGGCCTTTGAGGTTCTGCATTAGAACAGCTGCTTTGGGATCTAGACTATCTGAACTCAAAGGATCTAAGCTCAGTCACTAAGCCTGGCTGGAAGCAGTCTGGTGATTGTTAATGGATACGTAACCCAGGAGACTGCTGCCTAGGCAGGTGAGAGGCACAGAGATCTGCTAGAAACACTGGGCCTAACCTCTTCTCATAGATCATGAGCTTTCCAAAGTAAAGTCTGTGTCTAATTACATTTTTAAAAATAAAAATGAGATGAGCTCTTTATAAAATGTTTTGGCAGTACTAAAAAGTACAAAGAAGAAAGCAACAAATTACTCCATGTTGTACCATCAAGTTAAAAAAAAAAAGCTGTAACATTTGGTGTATGACATTCCAGACCTCTTATATAAGCATGTACAAGATAGGAAAATGAATAGATGAATGGATGGATGGTTGCTATGGATGGATAAATGAACAAATGGATGACTGAGAGAGGGAGGAAGGAAACAAAAAACAAGAAGGGAAGAAAGGAAGGAAGGAGAAAAGAACAAAGAGAAAATAAAAAATACAAGAATTGAATCATATCTGTTATTTTAAATGATGGAAATATACTTCAATTTGACGGAAGAAACATAAACTGAAATGAACTGAAGGAAGTGCTAAACTTCAAATAGATGTTTCACACACCCTAAGAGATATTAGTTCCTGAGGGAACTAATTAATTTATTAACTACTATTTATTAACTATTAATTTTGGTATAGATTGATTCATTGCTATGAAAGATTTAAGCAGCTGTTACTTCTCTTATGTGTCTTCCTTTCTCACCTTCTCTACATTCTGATTTTGTTGATTATATAATTGTTACCATATAAAAATTTTTAATAACATTTACATAAATTACTATGATTGTAATTCTTCCAATTGTTTAAATCTTTATTTAAATATATTTTATGTTCAACACCAGTTTCACTAAAGCTGATCCATTCCTGAATTCTTGATTTATCACTTGGTGATATTCTGAACTAGAATGCTGCTATGACAAAATTTCCAATTTTGTGCCTTTGTCTTATTGGACAGGCTGCATGTAGCCAGAAAACAGGTGTCACAAGACTGACAGGTAGAAAAAATAATAAAGCATTGGTAAAGCCAGTTTTACTTGTTCATCAAGTACAATAATCTGGATAATCTGGAAGGCCAACCAAGTACTTACCAACCTTAAAGCTCTAAGAGAAACTGTTAGAAAGAATGTCAGTGGTTGTTAGCATTTACTTGTAATGCATTTGCTTTTCTGCATACATACACAAAACGTTGACCCCTGAACAACACAGGTTTGAATTGCATAGGTTCACTTCTAAGTGGATTTTTTTCTGCCTCTGCCACCCCTAAGACAGGAAGACCAACTCTTCCTCTTCCTCCTCTACTTCTGCCTACTCAATGTGAAGATGATGAGGATGAAGACCTTTATGATGATCCACCTCCTCTTAATGAATAGTAAAAACATTGTCTCTTCCTTATGATTTTCTTAATAATATTTTCTTTTCTCTAGTTTACTTTATTGTAAGAATACAGCATATAATACATTTAACACAAAATATGTGTTTACCAACGTAATTAACAGCAAGCTATTAGTAGTTTTGGGGGAGTCAAGTTATATAAGAATTTCTGACTGCACAGGGGGTCAGCACTCCTAACCCTCACATTGTCTAAGAGTCAGCTGTTTATGAAGTCTTGATGTACAAGTAACAGAAAACTGTTTATCCTACTTCAAAACAGAATTTCATAAAGAATAATCAGGAAGGTGAGGAGGATACAGGGCTTTGGAGGGAGCCAGTGGAATAACTGTACTCAACTGTGGAAAATCTTAAGGAAAGGAGGATCTTGAACTTGATTTTTCCAATATGTGAGAGTACAAGTTTGGCAAGAAGAAAGGCAGGCCAGGTGGGTGCTGAGGCTTAGAAGGAAATGACAAAAAGTAGTTCCCAACCAGCAGAGAGTGAGCTCTTTGCGGTGTGTTCTTGACACCCAGAAGCCTCAACTCATGCTCTGACCCCATTGCATCTTGTCATTTGCAATTAATTCTTTAACCTTTAGGTCCTCACCTGTTAAATGGGGATAATATTTCTAATTCACAACTAAATAACTTATAGTTATTTGAGATTGAAAACACTTGGTAGTTTCTAGATGTCCATATAAGAGTAATGTTACCATTGTTATTACTTCTTGGTGGTTGCAGAGGCCAAGAGAAATGCCCAGGACATGTGATACACAGCCTGGGAAACCACACCTAAGCCTTTCTGCAGGCTGCTGCTCTGCTGAGGACCTGGTAAGGCAGGCTAACACATTTCAGGCCATCTTGTACTTCCTGTCAAACTCTTGGTACTGCAAGTTGCCAAAGCTCTCTTCAATCTGTTACATGGTTCCCTTATTAGTCACCATCTTTTGGTGTCTTTGCAGCTCCTTTGGACTACTTGGCCATAACACATGATCACATAGTACAGAAGCTGTAAAATTTTGCACAAGATTTAAGCTATATCGCTGTTTCCCTTAGTGAATTTCACTATCATAACTGAATTCCATACATTGTCTACCCTCCACTCCCAGCAAAATTTAAAACTAACTCTCTTACCCACAACCATAGTCACTGTTAAGTTTATCCAGATATGTGTGTGTATGCATAGAAAATATGTTTACTGATTGTACCATATTTTAAGTTCCAAATGGAAACCTTGGAGGCGGAAAATGAATTCATCTCATATCCTAAATGTTGCTCCAAATCCAGCAATCAAAGGCATAATTTTCAGCAAATTATTACATGCCAAAGATCTGCCTGTATTCTCTAAAGAACAGAAATGAGCACTTTGGTTTCCAGAATAATAGCATAAGCTTTAGAATGATCACTAGACAAATGTGTTTCACTTACTAGAGAGAAAATTACTATTCTCCACATTTTTTCCTTGAGAAAATCTTCCATAATAAGACATATTTGTTTCAAACAAATAAGAAATGAAATGCAGTGTGGGCAGAAGTGGTAGAAAAGGTTCATTAAGCCCACTTCAGAAAGGGCAAACTCACAGAGCCAGTAAGCTCAACATGGTAAGCGTGAAGTTCATGTAAAATGGGCAACTGTTCCTGAATAAAAACAAGAGTTGGTCTAACCTGTTCCTGGAGACTTCCACCTTCATGACAGAAGCAAGTGTATTCTGGACTTTGATCCAGGCTCCTCTGGATTAATAGGATCGGGGACAGGGTTGTGAAGAAGGGAATACTGAGGACCTAGAGAAGACTGGATACTTCTAGCCTGTTGATTTCCAGGAGATGCCAAGACCTTACACAACAGGATGATTTCCATTTGCTAAATGCAATTATCATTTGCATTTTTTATGTCTCAATATTTCTACTCTAATCCTGTTGCTGTTTCTTAGTGCTGAGAGGCCATTTAGACAGACAGATTAACTGAAATGACATTGCAGATAGATAGCTATGGTTTCCCCTCTCTGCCTTTGTGTGCATTTTGTGTATCACACTTTCAACTGGATTTCAGAGTTGTCAGCAAGACTGAGGGGTTGTGCCAAATGCCTCCTCCTCTGTGAGGCTGTTTGAGCAATAGCAGCTATGGCAGCAACAAGCAGACAATATATTTGAGAGATGAATCCTCATTCGCATGCGTCTTTAGCATTGAAGGCTGACCATATGCAAAGCAAAAAGGACTTTGACAATAAGCTTTGTTTCTGCCTACTGGGGAGTAGGTTAAGACGAAAATGTCCTTTTGCTCAGCTTCTCCAGATAGCTGAAGTTTGGAAATGAATATCAGTATGAAGTTGGGCTCTTAATTTTAAGTCACACTACATCTTTGTATGTATATATGCAAAACTCTTAACAGTTCAACCTTCAGTCCTAGAGCAGTTTCATGGGTGCTTTTACTAGACTTCAGTTTCAAATTTCAGACTGATGAAAGCTTCTGAGACAGAAAAATTTTATTTGCCTACATTGTACCAAACCTTAGAATTTTCTCCAACTTCTTCAAAGAGCCCAAAAGAACAAAAACAACCACACATGCATGCACATGTAAACACACAGTGAAAGAGAAAGAAACATAAGTCAAAATATAGCAGGATTCCTTAAGAAGTTTTTGTTTCTATCTTTTTCTTTTTAATTATGAAATATTCCTTAAAAGAAAACAATTTTTTCAAGTTACTTCCAAGACATCTAAACAACTGCCTTCTAAACTATACCAGTGGAAATCAGCATGCCTATTTGTAAAACGGATCAAAAATCTCAGTAGATGTTTAACAATAATTGTAAAGGACTAACAGCTGCATCACTGACTCTAGAAGTAAGGAAAACACCTTCTAAATTATATATTTGAGCTAAAGCGATCCCTTTCTCACTGATAATTAAATCCCAATATAGTTTGGTATCACATCTTTTATTCATGAAGTTGTCTTTGGAAAACTCTACTTTAACAACATATAACAGATCTACACAGCATTAAAAATGAATGCCACTCAGTAGATACAAACATGTCTGACAGATCAGATCAAGACAGAGGCCCGTTCATCACAGCACACTAGGTGTTTAAAGATGCCGATTATGGAGCCGGCATGAACACACTTCCTCTATCAGAAGAACATTTCTATGACAACTACCACAGAACTGGTGGTATTGGGAGTCATTCTCTCTTGAGGAAACACACTCTTTCATTTGGGTAGTTAGCCCACCATGAGCTACTGTACCCTTCCCCTTTTCTGGGTAGCTACACTTCATTCATTTCAATATCAACCAGTATATCCAAGTTCCTTAGCTTAATGTTACTAAGGTTGCACATAAAACTCTATTTCCCATTATCAGCCACATAAAAAATTTTAAAAGCAGATTCCTTTGATAGCAGGATCTGACAATATGGCAAGTAGCATACTTGATACTCTCAGGATTCAGATTAAGAAATACATGCATGTTCGCTGATAAAAAAAAAAAAAAAAAAAAACGGCCCAAATATACTATCTATTTACATGAACTGTAGTTTGCACTTGCGGACAGTAGTTATTAAAATAGGTAATAGAGGGCAATGTTCAAATTCCCAAAGCACTGCTTTCCATGACACAGGAGACAAATTTCTCAACTGCATTCTCTAGTATGTGGTAGGAGAAAGAATGTCAAAGTTCTTGTTAATAATTCCAGAAATGAATGTAGCCATCCAAGATGCTTTTTACAGGTCAAAAATGAGAAAAATGATGTATACAAAGACATGGAAGTGGAGATGGTAGAGAACAAGTACTTAGTTTGAGGAGGACTTCTTAGCTATAAGGTCTTCGTCATTATGTATTATCATGTAGCTCTTCACTGCATGTGAGTAATCACGAGGAGGCCAAATTGGCACCTTTGTCAAGACTGCAGAAACCTTTTTTTTTACAGCATCATTATTTTTTCAATTTGTCTCATTAGTGATAATTAATTTGAGAGTAAGTTACTATGTAAAACATATACACATATGCCTGTGCATACAATTTCTTAAAATGCACTGATATTTCCCATTTCCTCCAGCAGAGGTCAGAAAATAGCAATACAGGAATATGAAAATCTACGAACCAAGAGAGTATTTTAGAGTGATCTTCTCAAGATAGTATTATAAAGGGATTTGTTAATTGTTCTTGTTTATCTATATTTTCTAATCATATTTTTACTATAAACATGCTTTACTTTTGTCATAATTAAAAAGCAGAAAGACTTATTTTAAGTATAAAGAGCATTATTGGCATATGTATTTACCCTGTATTAAGTAAGGACTACGGCTTAACTACTTGTATTTTCCTAACTGCACACAGAGTAATGGAAATAGTGAAAAAGCAGCACATTTGGCCATCACTGTGAAATATCATTTAAATGTAACATCATTCCTGTAATTGATGACTCAGCAATTTCTCTCAGACAAGGGACTTAATGTCAGGAAAAAACAAAGCATCCTGGACACAGCTCTGAGCTGACAATAATCTCTGCACACACAAAGACAGGCAAGTGAATATAATCTCTGGTCATCTCCTTTGTCTGGAGAAATTTAAAGATCCCAGTGTTCTGAGAAGTCAATCTCTGCAAGCCTTACAGGTAGAATAAGACATAAGAAATCGGTAAAGAAAACCTACATTTAAAAAAACAAAGAACCCAACAAAGGGTGTTAAGAACTGTTGACTGATGTTCAACAAATCACATTATCACCATGGTAGATTTTCATTTCTAATTCATGTGCCTGTTTTTCTCCTAGACACATAGGGAAGGAAGGTGGAAAGGCGTATAAAATAAAATTTGGTATTTTTAGTAGAGACAGGGTTTCACCATGATGGCCAGGCTGGTCTGGAACTCCTGACCTCAGGTGATCCGCCCGCCTCAGCCTCCCAAAGTGCAGGGATTACAGGCGTGAGCCACTGTGCCCAGCCAATATAAAATAAAATTTGAAGGTCAACCAAAACGTTTATTTATAAATTAAGGAAAACTTTTACCCACATTATACCAAATTAAGTAGCTGCTTAGTTCCCATTTTATTAAATGTTTCATGATTTATGGTCAGTTGTCTCGATATTATCACTCACAAATAATATAAGGATGTCAAAATTGTTATATAAATCAAAATTGACTGTTGCTAGTTTCTTCTGTCTTCTAACGGGATGTTTTCTACCAGTGAGGAATAAGTTCCTATGCTGCTTACTTCCACCTACAGGAGCAAGCGAAGATGAGAGAAGAAAGACTGAAATTGAAAACCTCTGCCAGTTCTTCCATGGGACTCCCGGATGGGGCCCAGATTAGGTGACTGTTTGATTGTCAGAGAACATGAGTGACTTTGTGGACCAAGATGAGGATGCTGGAAAAATAGAGGAGCAGGGAGATGTGAAGAGAGTCTGAGGACCAGCAGCATGGTGGGAGACTGGAATCTGCAGAGAAATGTGACCAGTGAGAAATCCTCAGGGGATGCTTTGGTCTAAGAGATTATTAGAATGAATGTCCAACATTCAGTTCTAATCTGTTTGTATTTCTGCAAATTTAAGAGCCTCCCCCCACCCAACCCCAAGCAAACTTCAGTGACGTTTGCTTTTCACACATGCTTATGGTGGTCTGAGAAAAATCAGGACAAAGAGGTGAGTGTGAACCCAGGTTGTCATAAGCAAAGAGAAGAAAAGAGTCACAGGCCATGAGATGTGAATGAACAAAGGTTTCATGGAAGCCAGAACCATGAGCCACAAATGATCACAGGAATGAAAAACCCAGTAAATTCACAGAAATCTTGGGGAGAACAATGAAGCTTCCTTGCAAAAGACGGGATCTGGGACTTGAACCACTTTGATGTCAATCTCCAAAGAAGAATAATTTTAGCTGATATATAGGCCACAATGATAAAATGTAAGAATATTCCATTAGGCATATTGCAAATACTCTTTACAATGTGCAGTCTAGGGCAGCATTTTAAAAACTTTGCACAGGTTTTTATATAACATAAAAGACTTCCAGGTATTTAAATAGATATTTAATAAATAAAGCACAAATGTTTTTTCTCTATAGGTTTTGTTCAACATGTTACCACATGGACAATACCACTTCATCAATAACCTTCCTAAATAGGTTTAGAATTCCCACCTAATTCACCTTTGATAATAATGAATGAATCTCAGAGTGGCTGAAATGCCATTATAAAATACATTTGCATCATCCAGAGACATAGAAGATTCTCTGAGAGAATGGTCTGGAATTTTTGTAAGGAAATATCATAGAGAAGTTTTCAAATCCTTCAAAGTCTGGCCTGATCTTACCTTTACATGGTGGATCAGACGCTCGACTTCATTCACTTTGTAGGTCTCCAATCCTAGCTCCTTGGCTAATCTCAAGATACGATTCTGGGTTGGTCCAACATAGGATCCTCCAAGGTCCACATATTTAACCTTTTGGTTCTGTTTTCCCACAGGAAAAAATAAAAAAAAATTGTAAAAAATGTATAAAATAACAAAAGACGTCCTGAAATAAGCAAATCGACATTTCACAAGTTACAGATACAACTTAAGGGTATATCCATGAAAAACTAGATTTTGTTATCAACTCTACTTCATTCACATGACTTAGTTATTAAATCAATCTTTAATTTAAAGCAAAATTGATTGAACGCTGAATAGGCAAGAGCTTCTAAACCTCATCATTTACAATATACCATAACGTGGCTTGGTTTTTAGTGCTTTGAATTTGTGAGCTGTGAATTGTTGACGAATCTCTTTACTCAGTACTTCAGGTGAATGCTGAGGGGCCTAATGCTAGAGAAAAAGCAAGAAAGAAAACGATCACTTTTTAAGTGATTTGTTAATCCAGACATTCGAAAATAGCACTAGGAAATATTTGGTCATAATGTGGACTTTGAAATTGCTTTTATGTATAATAATATATTTACATAGTTTTGAATTGGTTTCATTTCCAATGACTGAGGGGTGACCTCTGAACAAAAAATTAGTAGAAAAGTTTCCTATTTCTGTGTATGTCTAAGAAAAACCAGGTTCCTACTAATTAGAAACACTAGAAATGGTCCTTCTCTTCTGTTTTTGTTTATTTGCTTATTTTTTGTCTAGCTTTCCACTCACTTACCCCTCAAAAATGCAATTTTCACAAGGCATCTTTGTTTTACTCACTAAAGTATTCCAAACGCCTATAGCAGTTGTCCAATAAATTTTCTCAAAGAAGGATGTTTTTAAAAATTCAGCACCTAATTGTACTAAACCAGCTTCTTTATGTAAAAGGCACTCTTATATGCGGTATTTTTCAAGGAATATGAAGATTTCAAGAACTGGGGGAGATAAGATGTACACAGGAAAAACCCTGTAAAGCAACATATAATAATTGTCCTTGTGTGGAACAGGTAAGTGGTATTAACACAGAAGAAAGGCAAGTAGCTTTTGATTGGAGTAGGAAGGGATGAGATCCTGGAAGTATGTGAAGATTTTGCCATACGACGAAGGTAAAAAGAGATATTTGAGGAACACATAATGGCAAAAACAATGGCCAGTAGACAAGAAGGGTTAGACCAAGTTTGAAGGCTTGTGTGAAATCACAAATAACTAGGTTAGGGGGTGTATGTTATGGTCAATAACAGATAAGACTTTCAGGCTTATCTGAGCCTCTGGCTCTCAAGACTGGTAAGGTGCCCTCTTATGCCTCTTATGGCACAACTCCAAGCTGTCACCCACCCTCATTGTAGCATTTTCCTTGATAAGCTATAATTAGGCAATTACAACAGTCAGTGTCCCTCTGGGAGACTGTAAAGTCTGTGGAGCAAGGCCATTTTGGGGGGATTACTGTGCCTGATTCATAGCATGTACTCAGTAGATATTTATTGAGGACAAATTCAATTATAAAGGAGATGACTCAAAGTAAAGAATGAGTACAGAGGGCTGGCAAGACGGTCGAATAGGAACAGCTCCGGTCTGCAGCTCCCAGTGAGATCGACACAGAAGGCGGGTGATCTCTGCATTTCCAACTGAGGTAACTGGCTCATCTCATTCGGACTGGTTAGACAGTGAGTGCAGCCCATGGAGGGTGAGCCTAAGCAGGGTGGGGTGTCGCCTCACCTGGGAAGTGCAAGGGGTTAGGGAACTCCCTCCTCTAGCCAAGGGAAGCTGTGAGGGACTGTGCCATGAAGAACAGTGCATTCTGGCCCAGATACTACGCTTTTCTCACGGTCTTCGCAACCCACAGACCAGGAGATTCCCTCGGTCCTATGCCACCAGAGCCCTGGGTTTCAAGCACAAAACTGGGCAGCCATTTGGGCAGACACTGAGCTAGCTGCAGGAGTTTTTTTTTTTTTTTTTTCATATCCAAGTGGTTCCTGGAACACCAGTGGGACAGAACCGTTCACTCCCCTGTAAAGCAGGCTGAAGCCAGGGAGCCAAGTGATCTAGCTCAGCAGATCCCACCCCTGCACATGTATCCCAGAACTTAAAGTATAATTTCAAAAAAAGAATGAGTACAAAATGTCAGATATATATCATTGATGAATCCTTCCAAAAGAAGAGCTGTGAGTCAGAATTTTATATGTATTTTCTCTCTGGAAATGAAAATACTCTGTAGCTTCTATATCTATTATTGAGATCTTGAATGTATGGAAGTAGGGCATTTCCTTGCAGAGAAACTTGCTTTGCTTGACTCTGTGTTTAAATAGAAAATCATTAATTTTAGGCAACAGTGTCAGAATTGAAACAATTAACTAGCAATTAAAATAAGTGTATTTATAAATTGGTAAATAATTCTTTAAAAAAAATAAAAGCTGAAGCAAAAAGAAGCAAAATTAGGCAGGTAAAAGTTTAGTTTATGTGAATAAATAAAAACACATCCATGTTCATGGATTGGGAGAATTAATAATGTAAAATGTCCATACTACCCAAAGTGATCCATAGATTCAGTGCAATCCCCATCAAAATACCCATGTTATTTTTCACAGAAACAGAAAAAACAATCCTTAAATTCATATGGAACTACAAAAGACTACAACTAGCCAAAACAATCTTGAACAAAAAGAACAAAAGTGAAGGCATTATACTACCCAACTTCAAAATATATTATGAAGCAATTTTAATCAAAACAGTATGGTACTGACATAAAAACAGACCACCAACCAATAGAACAGGACAGAAAGCTCAAAAATAACCTCACACATTTACAATCAATTGAGTTTTGATGAAGATTCCAAGAACACACAATGGGGAAAGGACAGTCTATTCAATAAATGGTGCAGGAAAAACTGGCTATCCACATGCAGAAGAATAAAAGTAGTCCCTTATCTTATACCATATGCAAACACCATATACAAATAATCAACCCTAAATAGATTAAAGACTTAAACATAAGACCAGGAACTGCAAAATTACTTGAAGAAAACAAGAGGAAAGCTCCATGACACTAGTCAGGGAAATGATTTTTTGGATATGGCCCTGAAAGATCAGGAAAAAAAGCAAAAACAGACAAATGGAATTGCATCAAACTACAAAGCTCCTGCATGGCAAAAGAACAATTAATAAAATGATAGTTTTCTTTACATATTTGCAAGCCATACATCTGATAAGAGGTTAATATCCAAATTATATAAGAAACTCAAACAACTCAATAGCAAGAGACAAATAACCAGATTTTTGTAAAAATGGGCAAAGGAACTGAACAGACACTTCTCAAAAGAAGACATGCAAATGGCCAACAGGTTCATGGAAAAAGTTCAGCACCACTAATCATTAGGGAAATCCAAATTAAAACCAAAATGAGATATCACCTCACACCTGTTAAAATAGCTTTTATCAAAAAGATGAAAAATAACCAGTGTTGTCAAGGATGAAGAGAAAAGGGAACCCTTGCACACTGTTGGTGGGAATGTAAATCAGTACAGCTATTACAGAAAACAGTATGGAGGTTCCTCAGAAAACTAAAAATGGAAAACTAAAAATAGAACTATCGCATAATTCAGCAATCCCATTTTTGAGAATATATCCAAAAGAATTGAAGTCAATATGTCAAAGAGATATCTGCACACCCATGTTCATTGCAGCATTATCTACAGTAGCCATGGTATGAAATCAACCTAAGTGTCCATCAGTGGATAAATGGATGAGGAAGACGTGGTATATACACACAATGGAATACTATTCAGCCTTTAAAAATAAAGAAATGTAGAAATGTCATTTGGGACAACATAGACTAATTTGGAGGACATTATGCTAAGTGAAATAAGCCAGGCACAGAAAGACTTATAAGTGGAATCTAAAACACACTGAATTCATGGAAGTAGAGAGCAAAATGAACATTATCGGGGCTGGGGAGTGAGAACTGAGGGAATGAGCAGTTGCTGGTCCAAGGGTACAAAATTTTAGCTAGACAGGAAGAATAAGTTTTGAAATCCGTTGCACAGTAACTGTAGTAATAATAATGTATTGTGTATTTCAAAATAACAAACAGAGTAAATTTCAAATGTATCACCACAAAAAATGTCAAGAAAGTGAGGTGCTGAATATGTTAATTAGCTTGATTTTATCACTCCACATTGTATACATATGGTGAAAACATCACATTGTACTCCATAAATGTAATACAATTATGATTTGTTAAAATAAAATTTAAAAAATAAATTTAAAAATGGGAGAAATTCTCTCCAAAAAAGTTATAGTTTGTATGATTAGAATGATTGTCTTGGTGTAAAGGAAGCCTCAAAGTTAGGAGTGGAAAGTACAAATAATTATGTTATTTTTCTTCCTATTTCTCTCTCTGTCTCTCTGTCTCTCTCTCTCTCACACACACACACACACACACACACACACACAGAGGCACACACATATCTGCCCATTTCCCTCTTACTCAATCCTAACTCTATGAGGCCAAATATCATGAGATGAGAAGACAAAAAGGAACAGAAAAATTGAAAGGAAGGCAAACTGGGAGAGAGGCTGTGAAGAATGTTTCAGAGTTATTTTCACCCTCTTAGAGTCAAATGAAATTGAAGACTTTTGGGGAAAAAAACAAAAATGAAACCCCAAACTCAGCTTCAGTCCCATATTTGTCCACCGGATTCTTAATGCCTTACCCTAAGAGTGTAAGTCCTGCCTCCCACACGGTCCCGGGCTTCCAGAACAACCACATTCAGTCCAGAGTCATGCAGAAGTTTGGCTGCTGCCATACCTGGGAGAAAAGACAGTAAGACATCAGGATCAAATACAAGGATGCCAGACAAGCTCCTCATGCTAACAGCCAATGAGAAAAGTCCATGCTGGCTCACGTGCACAGCCTATTGTTACATTCAACTTACAAGTGGATACAGTTTGTCAACAGAGGCCCAGAGTCTGATGTTTCTGGAAACAACAAAAGGGATTTCATTTTTTGGTAAATTTTTCAAATCTTAAACACATCCTCTGCCACTATATCAAAATGTCTATTTTAATGACTAAATTGCATATCTGATAACGTAAATGAGAACACAAGGCCATGCTCAAGAGAAATATATGAGTCGCAGATACAGGATCAAGTCCAGTAACTGACTTCACTCTCAGGGTAAATATGAAAAACCGGTAAACTGAGGGACAGTGGGTCTTCAAAGCATGTGCCAGGAACTGGGATTTACTATTAAAGTTGGACTTTTAGAAGCTGACGTAGTTTCAAAATCAAGGACATAAAATTTGACCCCTTATGCATCTGGATTTCCTGATATGACCCATCACTGAAGAATGAAATAATTCCATTCGTGACTAATTTAACTATTAATTTAGTCAAAAATACTTAGTAAATGCCTATTACATTCTCACCACCATGTATTTAGCTCTTAAAAAAACCCACAGCTTGACTGAGGTAAATGTACATGCAATAAACTTTACCTACTGTGATGGTTAATTTTAGGTGTCAACTTGACTGGATTGTGGGATACCTAGATGGCAGGTGAAGCATTGTTTCTGGGTGTCCCTGTGAGGGTGTTTCCAGAAGAAACTGGCATGGAAGTCGGCAGACTGGGAGAGGAAAACCTGCTCTCAGTGTGGATGGGCATCATCCAATCCAATCGGCTGGGGCCCTGCAGGGACAGACAGGTGAAAGAAGAGGGGACTCTCTCTGCCTCTGCCTTCACTCTCCCTTCCGGAGCCGGATGCTTGTTCTCTTCCTGCTTTTGGACATCAGACTCCAGGTTTTGGACTCTGGGACTTGCACCAGTGACCTCCAGTGGGCTCTCGGGCTTTTGGCCTCAGACTGGGAGCTGCACCATTAGCTTCCCTGGTTCTGAGGCTTCCAGACTAAACCAGCTTCTCCGATGCTCCAGCTCGCAGTCAGCCTATCACAGGGCTCCTCTACCTGTGTGATGGTGGGAGCCAATTCCCCCAGTAAATGTATTCTTCCATGCATTCTATTGGTTCTGTCTTTCTGGAGAACCCTGACTGATACATCCATTAATGCAGAGTTCAGTACATTTTGACAAAGGACAAAGCATAGTGTGGAGTACATGTATAAAGTTTGGGGTACTAATCCATCCTGGATATAGTTTTTGACCTCAAAGATCTTAAAATACTGTATTTTTTTAAAAGCACTCTTACAGAATTTAGCAAGTTTTCTCAGAGAACAGAAACCTGGTGCTCTTCCCGTGATGAGTGGGCTGAATGTGCTCAGTTCCAATTACCTTACTCATTTCCTTTATGAGACCAAATATTAAGGCCATGCCAAGATGCTCTCATGCCTTACAACGTAAATAAAACCGCTTCTGTCTTGTCTTTCAAAAATAATACTTCTGTGACTTTTAGACCCCACTACTGCAAAATTAAAAAGATTCCTATAAAATAGCTAATACTCATATTATATTGGGTCCTAAGTGTTTTAATAAATTAATTCAATGAACTTCTACAACCCCATGAGACAAGTACTGTTGACATTCCCATTTTATGGCCGGGAAAATCGAAGCCCAGAGAGATGTCCAAGGTCACATAAGGAGTAGGTGACAAAGCCAGTTTAACTGCAGCATCTGTATGCACAGCCATTATACAACACTGTCTTCCCCGGACCCCCATGGCCATCCTCTTCATTGACTGCATCTTCCAATTTTTGCTACAGAGAGAAATTACACTTCAAAAGATATTTCTCACTTTTTTGGATCAACTTGTTTTTAAGACACACTTATATGTTGTGGTTTATAAGATCCATATAACATAAAATATGAGCCCACATTAAAAACCATAATGAAAAGCCAAGGCTTTAGTCACCGTCTATCAGTGATCTTAAAGGAGGAATTCCCATTTTTTAGAGAGGCTGGCTGATTTGACATTTCATTATTTGAGTTAATCCATCTTCCCATCCCTGTCACTGGGGGCAGAGCCAATGCTTCCAGTTGCTGATGGGATAACAGTTCCAAAGTCCATGAACCCCATGCAGTGCACACAAGCATTGCACAACCCTGATTTAGGAATACAGGGCACAGGATTTATAACCCCAGTTTCCTAATTTTACCTCCATAAGGAAAAAAAAAACACTTCTATTTAAATTCAAAATTGCAAACAATTCAGTGACATTTTTCTTATCAAGCATGAATTCAACAAATGAAATAACATGCAGCCATAGTAACAGCTGTTATCACTGAATTTAGATAAACCCCTTGAGCATGCTGAGGCTTAAAGAAAAGGGTTCAGAAGGAAATACAACATTACTTGTATACACTAGCATTTTATATTCCACAAAAGGTACTGTCTTTTAGTAAATGCATTTACCCAATAATATCTGATGTTAAATATAAACAATTATTAAAACAAACAAAGGACTTATCAAATCATTGAACAGAGTTCTCTATGCTCATGTACCTTAAACAATTATAAAGAGAAAATTACAAAAATATCTTTAAAAAGGGCAACACAAAAATATGTTGCTGGAAGTAACTTACAATTTAGCTCATAATGTTCATAGGGGATAGTCAAGAGGCTTGTTGGAAATCAATTGACAGAAATTGATCTGAAAAAAAAATTGTTGCAAATATCAGTGGCTTAGGGAAGTCACCGCAATTTAGAAGGAGGGAATTTTAGGGTGCATAGGAAACTGAGTTGGAGTCTGGTCAAGAGGTGATTAAGATTGTCTAGAAGAGGCAGCTCAAAAGCCTCCGTCAATGATGACTGATAAAAGGACTAATGGTTTGACTGCTCAAGGACTAAGCAAACAATGAACTCTACAGAGCATCCCTCACTCAAAGACAGTTATTTCCCAAGAGTTCTTTTCTATGTTGGTTGTTTGGAACTTTTAATACATTTCGCCATAGAAACAAAAATATGAGAGCTGGTATATCCTCTGGGAAGTATGAAACTTTCCGAGTGCAATCTATTGCAAAAAAAAAAGTCATACAGTAGCAGAAATACATTTGCCCTAAAAACGTTAGACAATGTAATCGCCACTGTTTAAACACTTATGCAATAATCTCCTGATATAATGCAATTAACAATTTGTTTGTTAAAAATGAAAATACCGGCCAGGCACGGTGGCTCACGCCTGTAATCCCAGCACTTTGGGAGGCCGAGGTGGGCAGATCACCTGAGGTCAGGAGTTAAAGACCAGCCTGGCTAACATGGGGAAACCCCGTCTCTACTAAAAATACGAAAATTACCCAGGTGTGGTGGCGGGCACCTGTAATCCCAACTGCTCGGTAGGCTGAGGCAGGGAGAATTACTTGAATCTAGGAGGCGGAGGTTGCAGTGAGCCAAGACCATGCCACTGCACTCCAGCCTGGGTGACAGAGTGAGACTCTGTCTTAAAAAAATAAAATAAAATAAAATAAATTACCCAGAGTAATAACAGCCACCATCATAACGCATGAATCACTTTGGTCTGGGTGAAGCGCTTTACACAAAAAGCTCAACTGATCCTTACCACAGTGCTGAGGAATATTATTATCCTAATTTTCAAAAGAAAAAATGGCAGCTTAGAAACAGTCAGTGACTTAACTGTAGGTTACACAATTAGTAAGTGGCAGAGTCAGAGTTCAGCCCAAAACCTGAACTCTTAGCTGCTACCCTTGCACAAAAAAACAAAAAATTAAAAACACAGTAACTCTACATATACACTGATTGATATAAAGTGTCTTAAAACATTCTGCTATCTTACTAAATATAAGAATCTTAAATACCAGCTTTTCTCTTAGATATTTAACCTTTTCAAACAATTTCGGAGCAAGCTTATCACCACTTCATCTTTTTAAAAAGCTAATGACACTTGAATTTAACATGCAGTATCAATTATAATCTCACAAACAAATGGTAATTTGGCACTTTCAGAAGCAGTCCCTATATCCCCATGACAGGCCCTTAGATGAATAATCATAGCACAGCACACACAAATAATGGTAGACTAATATTTAATGTTATGAAATTATAAAAATATTGCATCTCTCTTCTGAGAAGTTTACTTGGAAAAGGTTTCATAAAAGTGATGACAATCTCAATTAAGAGTAGACACCCAAATTATTTTAAATACTTAGAAATCAGTGATGTACAACATGATTAGCGTTCTGCACTTTTAGTTTTTTGCCAAGAAAATGGCCCAAGTTAGATGCTGTAGGAGACTGGGAAATACACAGTGGCAGTAACACAGAAGTGCTCTCTTTACAGTGTCTTAAGGGCAGTTAGAGGAGCCAGAATACAAAGGGAAGGGTGAAATCAAAATCACCACCTGCCTCATGCTTGGCTTTGTCAATCTGTTTCGCACTCTTCATATCAAAATTTGATATTTAACAAAACTTTTTAAAAAAATTAAAATGCAAAGTTAATAGTCTTGAAAATACTACATAAGGACTCTTTCCCAGTTTAAAGTTATGAAAAGAGACAGAGGGAATCATGTTAACCAAAATTGACAATGAAATTCACTATACCTCAAAGAATCCCTATTGTAATCCTCGTAAACTATATAGGCATTCTCTTGGGACTTTTTTTTTAAATGTTGTTGCTGTCATTTTTGTTTGTTTTTGTTTTGTTTTGTTTTGTTGAGACGAAGTCTCACTCTGTCACCCAGGCTGGAGTGCAGTGGCACAATCTCGGCTCACTGCAACCTCTGCCTCCTGAGTTCAAGTGTTTCTCCTGCCTCAGCCTCCCCACGTAGCTGGGATTACACGCAAGCACCACCACGCCCGGCTAAGTTTTGTACTTTTTGTAGAGATGGGGTTCCATCATGTTGGCCAGCCTGGTCTCGAACACCTGACCTCAGGTGATCCGGCCTGCCTCGGCCTCCCAAAGTGCTGGGATTATAAAAACCAAGAATATGCAAACATCCCTCATCACCTCTATCACTCTGACAAAGCAATGGTTTTATGAGAAAGTTCTAAAAACTACCAAGTCACCTTCTCATCAAATAACTGGAATTCTTTGATTTCTCTGAAGAGAATGCTTTCTAGTTATTTAACACAAACACACACCAAAAAGATCTGAGGTAAGGAGATAAATATCACCAACTTGACATCAAATTCATAAAAGAAAAGTGGTTTTTGTAGGTAGAATTTAGATGTTAATTGTTGAACTTTTCAACACAGAGTAGCAAGGAGACCCTGAACAGTAAAGCCATCACTGAAAACAGTGAACATTTTGAGCATTGACTGTGTGCCAGCTGCTATTCTATGTGTTTTAAGAACTTATTTATCCTCCCAATAACTATGATGCAGGCATATGTAGAAAATGAAGCATAGAGAGGCCAAGTAATGTGCACAAGGGTCACACAGCTAGCAAGTAGCAGAGCCAGTATTCAAATTCAGGCAATCTGACTCCAGATAACAAGCACGCCAGCAGCCTTCGTCATACTTCACAGTGAAACATTGCAAATCTTCCCTTTAACATCACGGATCATACAAGCATCAGGGCCACTGCTAGCACATTCATGCATGCCTTTGTGTAAATTGCAAGAAGGCACACACTCCTGGCTAGTAAATTTCCAAAACATGCCCTTCCTTCAGGTGAATGCAGCTCACAACGTGCATGCAAATGGCTTGGCTGGCAGAGTGGGGGACTGCATTACACCCCCCTTCTACTTCATCAGCCGAATGCCCTTGGGCAGGGCACCACCTGAACAGCTTATGCTGTGGCCTTGAAGCTCAGAAAACTTTTATTTCCTGAACAATAAGAATTTAATTGTCTATTCTTTGTCTCCTCAATGCTAGTACACAGTTGGCACTTAAATGTTTGTTGAATGAATTTATTTAATACCCTTCTACAGGGATGACATTTGATTACTGAGTCAACAAATAAATAAATGGCTGTAGTGATCAGTGTCTGTATAAGTATTTTAAATACAGTATAAGAAACTAAAATACTTAAGACATACTGAAACTGATTTCCTCTGGTCATCCAGAAATGGTAACATAAACTTTTGACTTTTTCAAAGGGAAAGAAAGACAGCCAGCCAACAATAATAACCACCTTACATTTGTACAGCATTGCACAGTTCCCAGCACTCACACGCATTCAATCCTTAACAATAATGCCGTGAATCTGGCATCGTTACTCCTATTTTTCGGATTAGTAAAAGGAGGTTCAAAGAGATTCAAGGGCTTGCTCACAGTCATACACCTAGCAATGGCAGAGCTAGGTCTGAAACCTGGTTCTGTTTCTTTGTCTTAATGTGTGTTGCCTCAGCCTTATTACCTCCTATAACATACAGAGACCCATGTTGCTAAAACAAAATTCTTGAAACATGCAGAGTTTTAAAATCAGAATTTTTAAATTAACTTTCTTGGAAAAAATATGTTGATAAAAGTCACCTGGAGTCTATCAATGTCCAAAGCCTTGGGACTGTATCATTAGAGGAATATTTGCAGGCATGTGGAACAATGCAGCATTCTCCAGGGAAGCTCCACTGAACTACATATTAGGAGGTGTTTTGGCCAAACAGTTCCTCCTCCTTAAGTTCAAACTGGCTTGTCTTCCTGAGAATGCACCAGTCACAATTTTGGGGAAAATCTAAACAACACATGACATAAACCAAATATTGCAATGTGTACCATCATTTTGATCATTGAGAAGCAATGTTTAGAATGATGTTATTCACGTCTTGTCCAACAAAATGAAAAAAAAAATAGACTCCAAGCCTTCTCGGAAACATGGTAACCTTTGCTCTCTTTCCTCTAAGACAATCAAAATATATAACATAAAAACAAATGGCAATAGCTTGTAAAATAATGGAGACCTTTGCTGAAGCCTCAGGCCGTGGGATGATTTATGCTCTTGAAAAAGATAAAAAACATCAAGCTTTCATAAGTTGCCATAGAAACCTTTCTCCAGATGCAGCCGCTTTGAGATACTAGAATGAGATTGCCTTCCAAGGTCTTTCAGAATATGTCTAAAACCATAAAAATTGTCTCTTCATCACAGTTTATATGCAAATGATTGCATTTTCTAAAATGTCAGCAATCATATTGAGTCCTGTTTAATACACAAGCTTTTGTCTCTACCCTTTGTTGTTTGAAAGGAGTTGACTATCTATGTATTGTAATCGTGGAAGACAAAATTTGTTTTTGCTTTATCTCAACATAGTCTCCCATGAATAAAGGAATCAAACCCAGAAATTACAGCTTTGTCTTTCTCGGGTTTGTGTGCTATATTATTCATTATAAAAACTGTTAAATAAAACTAAACTTTTAATTTACCTGCCTCAAATCCTTCTGGGAATTAGAGGAAGTGTGTATGAATAAATAAACATACTCTTTTTCCAGAAAATTTTTTTAAGTATAGAAGATAATTATATGATGCCATGATCATTTCCTTTTTTATTTTTAATTTTTATGGGTACATAGTAGTTGGATATATTTATGGGGCACATGAAATATTCTGACACAGGCATACAATGTGTAATAATCACATTGAGGTAAATGGGGTATCCATTTCCTTAAGCAATTGTACTCCCTCAGTTATTCTAAAATGCCATGATCATTTCTTTGATGGGGATCTGAGGATGAAATATTTCACTACTATGATAGTAGCCCTCCTACAGATTACCAACACAATTTTTAGAATCACAAACATCTTTAAGGAAGAATATAAAACTGAAGAGCTACCATTTCTGCTTTGGGTCACCCCCTCCCTAGATCCCATTTTGTGATGGGTGTTACAAATGTCATGAAGAGGGTTAAAGGTCTGCTATAGAGTACGCTGACTACCTCTCCAGGAAAACATCCCCTTTCACCACAAAGGAGAAGACAGATTAGGAAATCTAGAAAAAGAGGACAAAATGTGGGAGTTGCCAAGGAAAAGAAATCTGAGTGTGATGCAATCAGTGATTGGAAGAAATAAAATTACAAAGGAGTCATTCAGTGATGCCAAAGCCTGGCCCTGCTTCCATGTTCTAGGAGCCTAGTGAGTCTGCCCCAACAAGAACCTGTGAAACAAAGACCAAGGTAGTCAGCAGTGTGCAAGGACCAGAACCGAACAAAAACACCACCTGGTCAAGAAGAAGGCGGGACTTTGCCCTTCAGTAGAAAAAGCTTTACCCCCAAAAGGCCACCTCCTGGCTGCATAACCTCAGGCAAGAGTCTTCACCTTTCTGGGACTCACTTTCCCCATCTATAAGATAAGGTGATTAAATTAGGCCCCTTCCAGTCTGTGACCAATCTAAATGACACAGGGTGGCAATGTCACATTAACTGAGATTTCATTACAGAGGTAGTATCTTTATGACCCCAAAGCATCTAGCCCAAAGTCTGCCCTGTGGAGCTTAAAATTTGGGTGTCATCAATAGATGTGAATAAAAATATGTGATTTTTTTGTGTTCATATACGATAAGGAAATGCTGATTTAAACAAAGCTGTTTAGGGATAGATGTGCTAAGATAATTAGGGATGAAATGTCATGATGTCTGTAACTTAGTTTGAAATGCATCAAAAATCAAGAGAGATTGATAGATGGAGAGAGGGATAAATAGTTGGATATACTGGAATAAAGCAAATATAGCAAAAACATTAATTGTGGAGTCTAGTTGGTTGGTATATGAGTGTTGACTGTACAATTCTTTGAAAAATTTCATAATAAGAAAATTCTGGAAAAAAGTTGAACTGGTTTCTATGCCACTGGACTTGTTCAGAGCCCAAAGTTAATGTATCACATAATTCCATAAAGATACTATATACCATTTATATAATTTCTTAGTCTTTAATAACTTATTGGGCAACAGGGGACAAAAGTGACTCTCTTGAGGGCAGAAAGTTCTCTTTATATTTTTTCAAAAACATACCTAAAGCAACTGGTCAATTTGGTTAATGTGGCTAAAACTGGTGGTGGGTTCCTCAGACTGATATCCAAAACATGATGTGCCTCTAGAAAATAACAAAGCCTAACAGAAGAGGCACCATGAAGGCAAGGAAGAGGGTAACTACAGGTATTTGGAAAGGGAGCTTCCTGGGGAGGTCAGAAGTGCATCCAGCCAAGTTACAGAAAAGCAGAAAATGATGCGCCAGTCGAGGCAGCTCACGCCTGTAACCCCAGCACTTTGGGAGGCCGAGGCGGGCAGATCACGACGTGAAATCCCATCTCTACTAAAAATACAAAAAATTAGCTGGGTGTGGTGGCAAGTGCCTGTGGTCCCAGCTGCTCGGGAGGCTGAGGCAGGAGAATGGCATGAACCCGGGAAGCGGAGGTTGCAGTGAGCCGAGATCGTGCCACTGCACTCCAGCCTGGGCGACAGAGCGAGACTCCGTCTCAAAAAAAAAAAAAAAAAAAGAGGAAAATGATGAAATGAGAAGGAAAAGGACAGGGAAAGTTCCCCTTTTTTTTCCTGGCCATGCAGTCTGGCAGGATCACCCAGGCAAAGGTACACCAAAGATAGGCCTGGGAGCAATGCCCTCATCTAGAGCAAGGAGGAAGGGAAAGTGTGCTTCCACCTCTGAGGAGCTGGAGGATGGACAGACGAGTAAATTTGGGTAGCATGGTGTTGTGAATTGAATTGAGTATGCCTCAAAATTCATATGTTGAAGTTCCAACCCCCTAGAACCTCAGAATGTGACCTCATATGGATATAGTATTTACAGAGGTAATCAAGTTAAAATGAGGTCAGTACTGTGGGCCCTAAACCAATCTCACTGGTGTCCTTGTAAAAGGAGGAACTTTGGAAACAGAGACATGCACGTAGGGAGAACTCCATGCAAAGATGAAGGCAGAGATAGAGTGACGCCTCTATAAGCCAAGGGGCACTAAAGATCGCCAGCAAACCACCAGACACTGAGGGAGAGGCATGGCACAGATTCTCCCTCACAGCCCCTAGAAGGAACCAACTCTGCAAACACTTTGATCTTGGGCTTCCAGCCTCCAGAACCATATGACAATACATTTCTGTTGTCATAAGCCACCCAGGGTGTGGAATTTTGTCACAGCAGCCCTAGCCAACTAATATACACGGGAAATGTTATCTTCTGTGCTAACTTAACTAACTTCATTGTTAATTCAACTTATTTGGGGATAACATGGTGATGAAAACCCTGGGTAGCCACTCCAGACTGGTTTTTCTTATGTTGTCAGTAGTGCTGAGAAGTTAGGAGAGGGTAAGAGAGCAGAGAGGGAGTTCCTAGAAGAAGCACTATTTCGAGTGACCTGTTGGAACTGGGGAATGGGGCATTAGCCCAAACAGATGTTAAGTAAGCAGTTGGGTGAGCCTCATAGTGACAAAGCTTAATAATCTGAGTTCTAACCCAAATGCCCATCAATGATAGATTGGATAAAGAACATATGGCACATATACACCATGGAATACTATGCAGCCATAAAAACAATGAGTTAATGTCCTTTGCAGGAACATGGATGAAGCTGGAAGCCATCATTCTCAGCAAACTAACACAGGAACAGAAAAACAAACACCACATGTTCTCATTCATAAGTGGAAGTTGAACAATGAGAACACATGGACACAGGGAGGGAAACATCACACACCAGGGCCTGTACGGGGGTGGGGGAAATGGAAGGGAGAGCTTCAGGACAAATACCTAATGCATGCAAGGCTTAAAACCTAGATGACGGGTTGATAGGTGCAGCAAGCCACCATGGCATATGTATACCTATGTAGCAAACCTGCATGTTCTGCACATGCATCCCAGAACTTAGAGTAAAATAAAATAAAATCTGAGTTCCAGCTTTGGAGCTGTAAGCAACACAATAAAGGAGAGGCCTTTCTCCATTCAACACAGAGCAGTAAATAATAATGAGGGGATGCGAATAATCTAGAACTTAAGTGAGAAATAAAGCTTGCTGAACTTTGCATCAAAAAATTAGCCATTGCCAAGATTATACAAATCCTATGCTTCATACAAATTCTGTAGCATTTTTAAAGAGTACCATGTTTAAGTCTCATTAAACTCTACTTTAAAATTCAATGATTGTCAAAGACATTTATGTAACTATTCAACTCACCGAGACATTTTCTGGCTTCAGAGCCTTATTGCCTTTCTCAGTGTCAAGGAAAAGTTTTGGCACGCCCAGGCACAAGAAGTTCCATCCTGCCAGCTCAGATGCTCCAGGTCTCTGGGCACCCAGACCAAGTAGGATGAAAGATGGTGGCAGGTCAAGACTGTGAACTTGACCAGAATAGGTTATTCAGAAACATGTGTGTGGGAAAATCCTTTCCTTAAGACCTTAATAGCAACTTTCAAACAGAAGTCAAAAGTGGTAGAAGAATCAGTTCTGGCATTAAAAACATTGGCTTCAATAATCACAAGCCAAGCAGATTCTTCTTGTTTTCTTAAAGCATAACCCGAAAGACTCATATTAAAACTGTATAGTCCCATCCTAACAGTGTATAGACTTTGACCCACATAGGAGGGCACAGACTCACACTCAATGTCTAGCATATAAGTGTGTGTGTGTGTATGTGTGTATGTGCACTGAAACTGTGAGCAACGTACATAACCAGGGGCATTATCCAGGGCTAAAGGTATCATTGAAACAGCAATGCACAAGCTACAACTGCTTCTTCATCTGTCACTGGGGATTGAGTGGCACCCTTCCTGCTAAAATACAGAGATAACATAAAGGTATTACAATACATAACTGTAGTTAGAGAACAAAAACAAGGATTCTTGGAAGTCATAACACAACAACCAGAATCCTAGAGAATTTTATTTTATTGACTCAATTAGAATGGGCCTTGCATACAGAATTTGAAACAGATAAAGAAATGCAATGAAAAAAGGCAAAGGGTATGGCTCTCTTGGCAAGCACCATTAAGGCAAGTGACCTGTGGGAAGGAGCAGGAAGGGATAGGGCAGCAGGTGTGTTTTCTTAGAAGCTGCTTTCACAAGCAGATGGCCTCTGTCCCAGTGCTTTGGAGCTAATTCTCCCTGCTTTAGTCTACAGTCAGTGTCTCTGGCAGCAGCCAAAATCTGAAGAGACAAAACATGTCTTCCATCACCATGGAGAAACAGCAGCTCCCCTCAGCATTCAGGAATTTGTCCTTGAAAAAGCAAAAATAAAAAATAAACATAAAACAAAAAAAACCCCAAAACTCTACATGATATTTTAAGCAGCGTTCAACTTTTTTTTCTTTGGAGATGGAGTCTTGCTCTGTCTCCCAGGCTGGAGTGCAGTGACACCATCTCAGCTCACTGCAATCTGCGTCTCCTGGGTTCAAGGGATTCTCCTGCGTCAGCCTCCTGAGTAGCTGGGATTACAGGGACACGCCACCATGACCGGCTAATTTTTGTATTTTTAGTAGAGACAGGGTTTCGCCACATTGGCCAGGCTGATCTTGAACTCCTGACCTCTGGCAATCTGCCTGCCTTAGCCTCCCAAAGTGCTGGGATTACAGGTGTGAGCCACCACACCTGGCCCCTCAACTATTTTAATTCTGATAAAAGACCCTGCTGAAATCCTAGTGTTTTAAAAATTCAATTATAGTAGATTTTACCTTCTGCTTATATCTATAGTTGGCGCTTGAACAACACAAGGGTTAAGGACACCAACCACCTGTACAGTAAAAAATCCATGTATAACTTTTGACTCTCCCAAAACTCAATTACTGATAGCCTACTGTTAGCCTTACTGATAACATAGATAGTCCATTAACACATACTTTGTATGATATATGTATTATATACTGCATTCTTGCAATAAAGTAAGCTAGATAAAAGAAAATGTTACTAAGAAAATCATAGGGAAGAGAAAATATATTTACCATTCATTAAGTGGAAGTGGATCATCAAAAAGACTTCATCATTGTTGTCTTCACGTTGAATAGATTGAGGAGGAGGAAGAGGAGGAGGAGCTGGTCTTGCTGCCCCAAGTGTGACAGAGACAGAGAAAATCCACATATAAGTGGACCCAAGCAGTTCAAGCCTGTATTGTTCAAGGGTCAACTGTACTTTCACATTATGTTCTCTTGTTCCATTTAACTACAATTTAGATTTTTTTTTTTTTCATTTAAGGTAAAAGCATTGGATCCAGGGCCTTTCTACACCACTAGCATCCTATCACAAACACCATTGACTAGAAAGCCTCCTTCAGCCCCTCAACACAAACTACCTATTCTTTAAATATACATATATATATATACACAGAGAGAGAGAGATGGAGTTTTGCTCTTGTTGCCCAGGCTGGAGTGCAATGGTGCAATCTCAGCTCACTGCAACCTCTACCTCCCGGGTCAAGCCATTCTCCTGTCTCAGCCTCCCGAGTAGCTGGAATTACAGGCATGCACCATCACACCCGGATAATTTTGTATTTTTAGTAGAAACGGGGTTTCTTCATGCTGGTCAGGCTGGTCTCGAACTCCCGACCTCAGGTGATCTGCCCATCTCAACCTCCCAAAGTGCTGGGATGACAGGCATGAGCTACTGCTCCTGGCCACAAACTACCTATTCTGTGATCATCTCCACACAAAATTAAATCTTGCAGCAAGGCTAACATCCCCAAAGCACTTTCCTGGAGTCCTGTGGTCCATCCTACCCTGGCCTCTGCCTACATGAGAAAGGAAAGACCCTGCCAATATGGCTGCAAAGAATTTCCTCCCCAATTTCTTGCTGCTCTGTAAACAGCTTCTACCTCCCACCTCCCGAGTGCTAGCCTTTGGAAGTTACGTTGCCTGGACTTGTCTCAGAGTCAGAGATATTGAGGTTCTGGCAAGATTTCGTCTTCATTTTTCATTCTAAGTTAGGACTTGGAAACCCAAAAGTCCCAGGGAGCTGAGTAGAGTAGTAGGTAAAGTGTGAGATGGGCAAGTGTAAAACAACAGCCAAGAGCAAGGGCTTTGGAGAGCTGAATAAAAACACTAAAATAAAATTTTAAAACACTGGCGAGCCAGCCCCAACTTGTGAGAGATTTGGTCCATGGGCTACCAATTTAGAACCTCTGATCTAAGCTACCATCTAGGCCTCATTCCATTAATAGGAATGTGGCTTCAGCAAAGGACAGACACCATTTTCCTGAGGCCTCACAGATTCAAGTCAGCTGCCTGCATGGCTCCAAAGATGGAGGCTCTTCCTATTCCCCAACAGGGCTTTCTGTCAACCCACTGAGGAAATTTCTCCTTCCTGTATGTGAAGCATATTTACACTGTAGGGCTCATTGACAAACCTGAACCAATATATGATCAAATCCTACTCATTTTCCCAGGTTTCCTTCTGCCTTATCACTTGGGCCCAGTCGTTGGGCTAGGAGCTCAAACCTAAATCCTGGGCTTCATGCTTCAGTCTTTCAGGTTCCGTATCCCATCTTACCCATAATACCCTGCAATATCTAGCAAGATCTGCCCTCTGCCAATCTCTCTAGCCTCTTTTCCTTCTGCTCCATATCCTATACTCTGGCAACACTGAACTCCTTTCCCCTCATTGTGGTTCTTCTCACACTTTGCACTGTTCAGTGTTTCCACGACTTCGTTCTGCTGAGATTTCATGTAATTCCACCTCATCCCTCCAAAATCAGTTCAAGTGTCACCTCCTCTAGAGAATTTACCCTAACCAGGCCCCAGGGTGTGTGTTAGGACTCCCTAGTGTGGATTTTCCACAGCAGTAAATGCATTATCCCTTACTGGATCACCCATAAGAAGGAGGATATCATGGCAGGCTAGGAGAAGGCAGACTGAGGCAGAGTTTGCATCTAAATGCACAAGAATCTTTGGGGAGCTCCAAAATTTTTAACTTTTCACTCAAATTATTTTTGGAAAGAGGCTTTTCCTGTTATTTCATACCAACAGATTGGAGATAGGTTGAAACCTTTCCATGTCTGGCCAAAACCCAGCTCGTGGTTTGATAAAACGATTTAACAAAAGCCAAAACAAGCTGGCAATGTTTGTGAAGACAAGGCCTTAAATGGAACTCAGATGAAATTACTTATACCTTTATTAGGTTCAATCCCTTTGAGATAATTTATACTTTAAAAAAGAATCATTCTAGATAGATCTCAGTGAGACGCCCTGAATGCAGTTGTCAGGGTCAAGTAAGTATCAGAAGAAGAACTGGCATACAAAAATTACCACTAGTGCAAAGATTTAGAGAAAAACAAAATATCTATTGCTGGTTGGGCAAATTATTACAGGGGTGCCTGTGGCTGAGATCTAGTTTCCCCATTCACTTTAGGACATCTGCTCAGTCGCCCCAAATCAAAAACAAATCCAGGTGTTTTTTTTCTGTCGATAACATTTTTATCATAAACCTGGAGCAATCTGAGCAGTATCTTTTGCTTAATCATCATCAGAAAGAATACTTTAACATCTCTTTTCTGAAATTAAGGCCACTGTATTTGACAGATGCCGTCCTACAATTAAATGAATCATATTTTTGAGCAATAGTTTTTAATTTTCCACTGTACCAAATGGCTGCTTCGTATCTTTTCTTCTTAAACTTCCTACATGACACCATCCCACCTCCATCCCTCTTCAGCTGATGATCATGCCTCATTTTTATGGAGAAAATAAAAGAACTTGTTCATCTTTCCATAATCAACCCACCTATACACACACCTTCACCTGTGCCTGTATGTGAAGTTTTATCTCCTATGACTTAAATGAAGTGTTATTTCTTTAAGGAAGCCAATCCTCCACACAGTTTTTAGATTCCATCCCTATCAGGGCTTTGATCTTCTAATCATATATTTTCTTTCCTGCATCATCAATTTCTTCTTCTGTCCTGGATCATTACCATGAACACATGAGCATGTTCTGGTATCTTCCATCTTCAGAAAATTTGTGGTCAAATACCTCCCTTTCCCTTTGAATCCCTTCTTGGCACTTCTTCAAATAATAATCTATACACATTGTGTCTATTTCCCCATCTCTATTTCCCCAACTCACTCCAGTCAGACTTTCATCTCTACTATTTCACTGAGACTGCTCTTGTCAAAGATGTCAGTGATTTTCATATTGCCAAATCTGGTGGGCACACCTTTGTCCTTAAATGACTTGTTCTCTTAGCAATATTTGGTCATGCCTTCCCTCTTGACTCACTGTCTTCACTTGTTTCTGAGCCACAGGCTTTCATGGGTTTCTTCTCTAACTCATTGCTCCTTCTTAAATGCCTTTGCTGGATTCTTCTGTTCCCCACCTCTAAATGTTGGAGAGTCCCAGGACTCCATTTTTGAGCCTCTTCTTTTTTCAATTATTCACAGGTGATCTCAACCAATTCCATAGCCTTGAAACTTCAGACTTGATATGTAAACTGTCTACTTAATTGTGCCTTCCTCTATGTAATAATCATAACATGTCCCAAACAGAGCTTTTAAGTTTCCTCTCCCAAATCAGTTCCTTTCTAGTCATTTCGATCTCAATAATGTTACCACAATTCACCCAGTTGTTCAGGCCAAAATCCGGGAATTGTCCTTGATTCTTTTTCTTCCTGACCGCTCTGGCCTCCAATCAATACATCAGAAAGTCAACGTCACCTGAATACAACCATTTCTCAGCACTCTTACTAATACCATCTTGGTCTAAGACAATATCGCCTTTTCTTGGGACTACTGCAAAAGTCTGCAACTCCTTCAATTCTTGCCTAAGATTTCAAATTACACATCTCAGGGTATCTTTCAAAACAAAATCCAACTCATGACACTTCTGTATTTCAAATCTTCTAATGACTTCCATCGCAAACAGGAGTCCTACCCTGTAACTTACCTTACAGGGCCCCATATGACCTCACTCTTGCTTAGTTGTCTTTCCTACGACCCCTTGCTCATTCTACTACAGCCACATTGTTTTTCTTTCTGTTCCTTGAAAATGCAAGGGTTGTTCCCACCTTAGGGGATTTACGGTAACTGTTCCCACATTCTGTAATGCTCACCTCCCTGATAGTTACATGTTCAGGATCGCAGATCTCAGTTTGAATGTTCTCTCTAAGGAAGAGGCATTTCCTGACTCTGCTTCATTACTGCATCCTATTTTACTTTTCATCAATTAACTTATCACTAGCAGTACTTTGTAGGTGGCTAAGTATTTATTTTGTTGGTCCATTTGGTAATTTATTATGTGACTGCCCCCCCACCAACTAGACAATAAGCTCTGTGAAAGCAGAGATCTTGCATGTGTTATTTCCTGCTTTATCCCTAGCACCCGGGAGAATATCTGGCATGTAGCCATCCTCAACAAATATTTGTTGCTGGCAGGAAAGAATTCAGACAAGTCAATTAATTCACCTCAGGAGGATAAAGAGCAACTCATTTTGCAAAGAACTAACTAGTGGGTCCATCAGAATGCACTCCTACTCAAAATCTGAGGTATCAAAAACGTATTTTAATGTCAAGGTGACCGTTTGATCACAGGTATCCTCTAAAATTTTTAGTCCCAAATTTTCTGTTCCAAATGTTTCTTTAACTACAAATTTAATACAAAATTTTGTCAAGAAAAAAATTTAAAGTACCAGTGCAGAAGGGTAGTTTTCCACCTGGACAAGGATTCAAAACAGACCCCCAAATATCAATAGCATAATGTCAGCTCCATAACTTACCTGCCACATGTCTAAAGTCTACAGTCTCCTTTCATCAGTAACACCATTTTGGGCACTTGTCAGAAAACTAAAATGCTTCCCCTGCTGAATGTCATGTAAGCACCTGAAATTTTAAAGAGTTATTTTAAGGGCTTTGTTAATTATTAATTCCTCTGGGGTATTTAAATTCTAGGCCTGCACTGTTAGATTATTGAAAAGAAAGATACCTATTCAATGCTGTACTAGCTACTTGCAGAAAATTCTTACATTTTAAATGTATCTTAGCATTATGCTCCAGCTGAAACGTGTGTGTGTGTGTGTCTATTTTTAAGTACTTTGAACAAACTCTCTGTACTCTCAAGCTTTGGGCATAGTCCAAAATTGTCAAATGAGTCAGCAACCCAAGTTGAAAGGTAAAGCCTCCTGTAACAGGAAGGGCCAATTCCATCATGTTGAAGGGAGGTATAATCCAGACCTGAGAAATCTGTGCTCCTTTACAAATTCCTCCTGAACGAAGAAGTAAATCCTTTGCCAACTCAAAATGGCAATGTCACCCCTTACACCCACAGTTGCAAAATTACAACATTTTATATGTCTTTAGTGACAAAATTCTAAACCCAGAAAAGTATGCAATGATGTTATGTTCTTCTGTGCTTCTTTGTCCCTCTGGATTTGTGTCTGATTCTACGAGTCTTTATTTCCTTTACCCTGTATTGTATTTTTGTGGGGTTCTCCATGTATATTCTTAGTGCTATGTCTTACTATGTCCATCTGTTATCGCATGCTTCCCCAATTCCTTGTCTCTCGTAACTGACCCAAATTCAAAGCCAATAAACATTTATTTTCACATTTGTTAACTCAGCTGAAAATATAGAGATTTAGGAATCATCTTAGGAAAAGTGAGTTTTGAATCCACTGAGCTTCACTAAAGGTTTGTGAAAGCAGTAGAATCACATCACAAATTTTACATACACTAATACCACACAGAAAATATGTTCAAGGAAGTCTACTTATTGGATTAGGCCACTTTAATTGCAGTATCAGGACTCACCCTGTGGCTATTGGCCATACACCTGGGTGTGAAATCTGTACACTGGAAGTAGTTGGGACACTCACTGAATACATGCACCGGAAGGGCATAAAGGCTCTCAAAGGCAGAGAACGCAACTCAACAGCTTGGCTAAAACATTTCTTTTATGAGTTACCTACCCAGTTCAGAAACAGAAACAGAAACAAATACTGGTTTATTCAGAAAGAAGAATGGATTCCACCCCATATTCTAACCACAAGTCAAAAAAATGAAATAAAAATAACCTCCCCAGAAAATATAATTGAATAAGAGACACAAGAAAAATATTTGACTTTGCCAGCAATTAAAAATGAAAAATAACCATTTTTCACCTCCCAAGTTAGAATACCACATTCACTCTCAATTTGAAAAAGATTGATAAAGCAAAGGATGCTATTAAGTGATCCCAACAGTGTGATAAAACAAAGCTGGCTGGAAGAGTAATTGGTAAAGTACTTGAGAAAAACAATTTGGCAGTATCTGTCAAAAACATTAAACTGTCCATATTTTAAAATCAGGAATTATTACCTGATGAGTCAATCCTAAGGAAAAATACCAAATATGGGAAAAAGTAATTATTTCTGAATATCTTTAGTGCACTGTCATTTATAATAACAACACACACACATAATACATAACGTCCAATAGTCTGGTATTAGTTAAGTAAGTTTTGGTATGCCTTATTTGATGTTACTTAAATTATGTTCATAAAGACTGTAATAATAAGGAAAATGCTTGTTAGAAAACCCGGTGAAAAGATACAAAATCGTGTCTATACTATGACTGCAAATATAAATGTGTGGTACACGTGTGCACACACACACATAGCCAAAATAAATGAATATATTTTTAAGAGGCTGGAAAAAATATATACCCAAAGTTAAGAGTGGTTGTCTTTAAATGGTAGGTCTTTAAAATAAACTTATAAAAATAATTATAATTCACCCAGAATTAGTCAAAAAACCCCTATTTAGTCATGATACCACATGGGCAATTTCATTTACTGGACTATTTCCTGAATTATCTTTACAACTGATCAACTTTCTTTATAAATTTATACTTTTGAGATCCCTAAATTAAGCACTTAGTCACATAATTGCAAACTTCCCTATAAATCACGGTCCACCTTCCTTGATATTGCTACTAACCTTCTCTATTTCAGAAAAATAACGGATACAAGTAAATTGATAGAAATGTTGTCCCAAAGGTCAACTACTTGGTATTTTATGAAATTTACTTCAATTACAAGCTAATGATCAGATTGGGAGATGGAGAGAAAGATGCATATTATTTTTTCAAGGCTATTTCTTTTAATTGCTGTTTTAACACCACCAATACATCTCTATTAGATTACAGTGTAAATCTTGGAATTTAATAACATTGTTTATATTATGCTTTTTAAACCGATGAATACAACGTAATTATTGTTCATCAATTAAGGAACTGAACTTGGCATCACTATCTGTAACTTTAGGCTAAGGAAAATACTTACTACGTGTTAAACATAATGTCGAAATATATGTATATATAAATATATTCATGTAAGTAAACATATTTCATATATACATACATTAAATATATATGTATTTTCTTCAGTTGGAGTTTTCATGTGAAGCTTTTTGTTTATTTTATAAACATATAAATATATATACAATACGTACATACATTATCTGTACACGTATATATGATATTACTTAACAAATGCTTACTGTTCAGGATAATTGTTTAGGATAATCATTTTCTTAGTGATAAATGTTTTAGCTTCATTGGTCTTGTGCCATTTATGAATGTGTCTTAATTTCCATTTAGTTTGCATTTCATTCCTGGAAGCTTACCTTGTTTCACATTATTTTCCAGGAACACCTACAATCCAGGAAACAATCACCTCAAGCAATAGATGGATAAACTTTGATGAATGGATTTATTCCTGCCAATATGATATCTTATTTGGGCTTTGGGATTAACTTCATAGAGGAGGTTTAGGTTTGATTTCAACACTCAGGATGGCCCAGAGTCAGCTTTTAAAGGAATGGTATGGTTCGGCATGGTACATGGATGCTCTACTTAACGTTTGGAACTGGGTCAGAACTAGCCAGAACTGGGTCAGCCTCAGGACAGCATCTTACCTAAAGAAGCTGAACAGGCTAAGAGTTTTTCCCAAAGGATCTCTCCCAGCACCAACCATCTCAGAAAAGCATATGAGAGACACAGGAAACCCAGTAATCCAGGCATCTCTACCCTCTATCCAGGAGGCAGCACAAAATGATGACTTTGTAGGTGTACCTGCACTATGTGACATTCAGTAAATCACTGCAGATCGTACTTTAAAATCTGAAGAGGGTGATCCTCAAAAGGTTAAACAAAGAGTTACCATATGATCTAGCAGTTTTGCTCCCGGGTATATACCAAAGAGATATAAAAATATCTCCACACAAAAACTTGTACAAGAATGTTCATAGCAGCACTATTCATAATAACCAAACAGTGGAAACAACCCAAAAGTCCATCAACTAATTAAGAGACACACAAATTATGGTATATCCATATTATAGAATATTATTTGGCCTTAAAAAGGAATGAAATATTGATACATGCCACAACATGGATGAACCTTGAAGACATGATGCTAAATGAAAGAAGCCAGACACAGAAGGTCACACAGTGTTTGATTCCATTTGTATAAAATGTTCATAATTGGCAAATATCTAGAGGCGGAAAGTAGATTAATGGTTGTAAGGAGCTGAGGGACTGACGGTGGTGATGGGGAATGAGGAATGACTGCTAAGGGATGTGGAGTTTTCTTTTAGGGGGGCAAAAATGTTCAAAAATTACATTGGAGTGATGATCATAAGACCCTGTGATCCTATGAAAACCCACTGAATTGTACATTTGAAATGGGTGAATTGTATGTGAATAATATCTCAACAAAGCTATTATTTAAAAATCTTATAAAGATAAAATTTTAGAACTCAATAAGATTGATTATTATCATTGCTTTTTCAAGCGATTCAGAGGTTTTCATGAAAAATGCTGTAGCAGGTATTGTCGATGTTGTACCCATATTCCCTCCTCATTCACTTCTATGAACAACCATTGTTCACTTGAACTACGATGACTGACTCTTTGCCCAAAAGCTTTTTTTTTTTTTTTCTGGCTGCAGGCACTAAGGTAGTTCACACAGGTCTCTCAGACAAGAGGAAGGACCCTTAAAAGTAAATTTTAAAATATATTTGGAAGAATGATCAAAAGTTGCCTAGGTCTGGGGTGGGAGGGAGGAGAACTAGGAAGACTACACGTGACAGAAGCAGGTACAAAGGCCAGAGGTTGCAGATTATTCGAGAACTTCAAAGTGGATCAGTGTAGCTACAGAGCCCTAGGAAGAGTAACGGGAAACAAGGCATCCGAAGTAGGCCAAGTTCAGGTCTGCAGTGTTTCTGGGCCATAACCATCATTTCAGACTTTATCCTGGGGGTATTGGAGGGCCATGGAAAGATCTGAAGCAGAAGAGTAAACCTCATGAGATTTACATTTTAGAAAAATTGCCCTTCCAGGAGAAACATGTGAAAGGAAATACACCAGGCTGTTAACACAGGTCACCTCAGGAGGGCAGGAATGAGGTGAAGGTCGACAAATATTTAGCTTTGTCTTTGAACAACTTTGTTTGCTTCACTTCTGACAATAAATATGTTTTGTGACTAAAAAATATCCAATCTGCTTTTTTCCCATTCACAAGTTGTACTTCCTTTACTGTAAGAATGAACTAGAAGGATGAACCTTGAGGATATTATGCTAAGTGAAATAAGCCGGACACAAAAGGACACATTCTGTATGATTCCACTCATATAAGAACTGAGAGCAGTCAAATGCATACAGAAAGTAGAATGATGGTTGCCAGGGGCTGGGGAAGAAGGGAACGGGGAGTATTGCTTAATGCGTACAGAGTTTCTGTTTGAGAAGATGCAACAGTTCTGGAGATGGATGGTGGTGATAGTTGTACAACCATGTGAATGTACTTAATGCCACTAAACTGTACACCTAAAACAGTTAATACGGTAAATTGTAGGTTAGGTATATTTTACCATAACAGAAAAACAGAATGGACTGGAGAAGGGCTAGACCGAACGATGGGACACAAATGAGCAGACTCTGGGAACTACAGTGGTCCACGTGAGGAACACCAGATCCAGAAGGGGCATGGAGACAGTTAAGTGGTTACCACTGTGGGCAACTGTGGGGAAATCTGGGAGACAGTGTAGAATACACTTTAGCTATCCTAAGAGATGGGGAAGATGGGTTACTTATCCATCAAATCATGTTAGTCATAGACTCATGGCTGCTTTTCGGGGGGCATTAGCCCCACCCCCACTGCTCACCTGCCTGGGTTTGAGCCAAGAGGAGCTCCAGTGGCCAGAGAAAGCCTGCAGGCAAAAACTTGCATCAGACAGAGGCCTTAAGTTCATGTGTATGAAAATAAGTGCCAAGGAGATTTGGTGGGATCCCTGGAATGTCTGCTACAAATGTCAAGACTCTTGGCTGGAAACCTGGCCAGAATATGGTTCCACTTCCTGAAACCGGAAACATTAGTGGCCAGAGAAGAAGGAGCAGGCAAAGGAAGGGAGCTGGCAAAGGAGACTGGTGGAGCACTAGTGATTTAGGAGGGAAGCAGTAAATTGTGCTATCATGGGAATGATGAGAAGTGACGTTTTAGAATGCCCAGTTAATACATAGCACAAGAAACTAGAAATTCTTTTCTTAGATCATGGAAAGTATTTTAGAAAACAGTATTAGTTAAATAACAGTTTATAGGCTCTAAACACCCCATGCTGCACTGTACTACAAAACTCAAATGCCAAAGACGGAAAAAACAATATTCAACTAGACAACAGTATGAGATAAGTGTTTCCACTCCTCATCTCTTTCTTTCCTTTCACTTAATGTATGAATTATACAAACCAGTATACAGTACAGACCACCTTATAGGAAGGCTGTATTTGTTGAGGAAAAAATTAACATTCCTTTTCTTATCATGCGTACAAGAATTATATGTAACCAAAGTCCTTTAGAAATACCAGGCAGATATTGCTGTTATTATATTTTGCACATGTATTTTGTTTGTTCTTCACATACAGCTATAATTACAAAATTGAATAAGCTCCCATTGAAAAAATCACTTGCAGATATCATTTCTCACCTGTCATTGAGGTCTTCATTGCATTTTAAAAATATTGAAAAATGATGCTAAAACTTACACATAGGACGTATCATTTAAAAGCTGGTTTAAATACTAAGTGCTAATATTTCTTTTTTAAAATCCCTTTTTTCCCTAAGAAAAAGTATTCAAACATCTTTACATATAAACATATATTCAATGGAATTTTAAAATTCACTAATGCCTTTAATTTTAAAGATTAATTTTAAATGTATTCTGAAGCAACCTTTAAACCTTTCAAAGGAATTTATCTATGGGGAAGGAAGCCAGATTTTATAAAATATCTGTTTGGCGAAATATATTTTTAAAAGAACACAATAGGAGAAAAGAAATGCTTTCCTATTTTCATCAGCTTCTTCTAGCTTTCCGATCACAAACTAAAACCCAGAAATAAAGCAAGTGCACACCCCAAATGATTTTTCTTCTACATGCAAAATGCTTTTACCTTTCCTACTTACTGTCATCTCAACCTCTTTGTATTTTTCCCCATTTCTCAGACCTGTCCACTGGAAGCTCAATACTGTGGACTGGCCGACTGATTTATCTACAGAAAACTCATTTCCCCCTTGGACACATTCTCTATGAAATCAGAGAGAAAGGAACAAGGGGAGAGAAGCAGGACGCGGGTGGTATATTTTGGATGTTCTGCCTTTTATCAACTAGGACCATGTGATTTCCTTTCAGACACTGGCCGTTCCTGTGTGCAGCCCAATTTCTGATAACATAAAAGGCACGTATGATATTCTACTTATACCCCTTATAAGGCCAGGAATATCATACCACCTATGAATAAAACTAAAAAAGCTAGCAGAGGATGGAAACTTGGAAAGCAAAGCCAAAGTGATCTTAGCATCCATTCTAACTTTGTCCAAAGGTAAAGCTCTTTCACGGCACCGAGAGGCTTCTTTCATTTAAAAAGTACATTTTTGTGCATGCACCAAAAATAAATAAGCACAGAAAATGTAATTTCACATCAATTCTTGTGTGTGTGTGTGTGTGTGTGTGTGTGTGTGTGTGTGTGTGTGTGTGAATGTGTTGAACTGGAACCTGATTATTCATTCCTAGCACTTAGCACACACGAGGCATTCAGTTAATGTTTTCTAAATGATAGCTTCATAGCAGACAGACGGGGATAGAATGGCATGTTGCCAGCAAAGATTTCGGGTAGATAGTAAATATATGGGGCTGAATCACAGGGTTGAAAACTAGCCCGCAATTTCCTTTTACAGACCCTTCCATAAACAATGTGCTTTTTCTTTTTCAATCAGAGAACAGAATTCTTAAAGTGCTAATGGTATCATAACACTAATGGTCTAGCTGCATAAAGTGTAGTTTGATGGGGTATGGGAAGGACAAGATCTCTCTCTCTCTCTCTATTATAATTTGCTTTGGAATAGAACAAAGTGCTGTTCCCACTGGACTTTAAATAACGCTAAATTTTGTGCACCCTCTGACTTTTTTCTATGCTTTTCTAATCATCTTCAAGAAAATGAGCTGGGAGATAAAGCCTGCCTATGTCTCCCAAATGCTTTGCATTGCTGTAATTTGAGCACCTTGCTTTGGTTCCCCTCCCCAGCCTGCTATACATCACCCACATAGCAAATCAGCAGTTGAGGGGTCAGCTTCCCCAGTGACCTGCATGCAATTTTAACAGAGACCTGTTTAGAATCTTTAGGACCCCAAAGTGTATGATTCCTGCCTTTCTCAATAAAACAGAGGGACTTTTCTGTCAATCTCTAAACTTAGATTAAATGGATAGTCGTCTCTTCTGCCCTGTTGTAAAACCAATAGCAGATTAGTAAATATAAAATAAAATGAAAGAAAATCATTTTTCTGACTCTTACATCGTTTTTTGAATCACATAGAAAATTAAATCTCTGGACATGCTGATTCAAAATGTTGCAACTCATTTAAACAATGGTTATTTCCAAGTAGCACATATCGAACGGTTGATGGTCAAAACCCTACAGAACACCCCCTCACAATCATGATTTCCTATCTTTCTAGTTCACCTGCTCAAATTGCTCTAATATAAATGTTCTTTAATGACACAAAGACCTCCAATCTATTAACATGTCCATTTGAATCTATGAACCAGCTTGCTCCCTCACAACTTCCCTTTCTCCCTTATCTATCAAGAACTCCATTGTCCATTTTTTTTAATAATCATTTTCAGCATTTTCAACACCCTGTGAGAAATCCTACAGGAAGCTGCATAAAATGGTCACGGGATAAGGGAAAGAATAGAGGCATGCGCCAACAGCACTATTTTTCCAAGAACCCAGAATCTGAGCTGGATCCAAAATGGTGGCTTGGAATAGATGGACAGCGTCCAAGCTTCTGTATCCAGTCTTCACAGATTAGGGCTGTTTCATAATTTCTCTCTTGGCTGTACTGCCACGGATTCCTCCAGTAAAAGAAGGAATCCATATTTCGAGCACTTCCAGATCGGAGGCTCTAAATTTCAGCTCTGAATCAGCACACAGAGTGGTAAGAGAATGGGATTCCCCAGAGAGTGTTTGGGCCAGCATAGTGATCAACCTTTACCTTTCACCCTTACTTTGGGGGCTCTCAGGGCACCAAAGAGTGATTATCCAGAACTGATGAGGCTAAGCACCGTCCCCAGGCCCTACCGGCCTCTTGCATCCTTGGTAGAGGCCATTAAAGAACATGGGCAGTGGCTCACGCCTGTAATCCCAGCACTTTGGGAGGCTGAGGTGGGCGGATCACCAGGTCAGGAGATCAAGACCATCCTGGCTAACATGGTGAAACCCTGTCTCTACTAAAAATACAAAAAATTAGCCAGGCATGGTGGCGGGTGCCTGTAGTCCCAGCTACTCGGAGAGGCTGAAGCAGGAGAATGGCATGAATCCGGGAGGCGGAGCTTGCAGTGAGCCAAGATCTCGCCATTGCACTCCAACCTGGCCAACAGAGTGAGACTCTATCTCAAAAAAACAAAAAAAGAGAGACAAAGAAAAAGAAAAGAAAGGAACATGGGAAAGGTCATGCCCTTTAATTGCTTCTCCCTCCAACTGACTAAAGCTTCATGATTAGAACATCTTGTGACATGCTGAGCAAAAATGCTGTTCAGTCATCCTCTGTCTAGCTTAGGGTCCCCTGGTAAGCAGCCTCTGAGATGCGTTTGCATATAGAAGCTTTATCAGGGTTCAACACATATGAAGAAAGGAAGCAGGATAGGGCAAAGGAAGGAGTTGAACTGAGAGATGCAATCACAACAGAGAAATCATTCAGTCCTACAGTGAGCTCTCAGGCTAATGTGGCCCTTCAGAGTTGTCCTGGATTGAAGAAAGAGGGTACAAAGGCCTGGGTGAGTCAGCTCCCTTCAGTCAAGGATGACTTTCAGAGAGGGACTTGGCTGTGAACCAGCAGCAGCCAACACTCTCAGAGGGTCCTGAAGGTAGTGGGACAGCCTACTGTAACATCCACTATACAAAGAGTGAAAGTGAAATTTCAACACTCTATGTACATTAGAATATAGATTTAAGTTCCAACTACTTAAAGCTATATTTCAAGGAAGAACATTTGAATTTGCTGGTTATCTCTCCAGTAAATTCCATTGCCAAATCCTCCTTCAAGGCCTCTGAGGCCCTTGAGGTGAAGCTGCTATCCTCCTCTTCTCTGTCTCATCTGATCCAGATAAGCATGTCTTTCTCAGCACCCACCACCGCTCAGAACATTCACCTGTACATGTCTGCCTCCTTCTGCTTTGTGTACCCCTGAAAGATGGGCACATGTATTACCCATCTGTGTATTCCCACACCTAGCCCAATGTTTGGTAAATAGGGCACTCAATAGGGGTTTATTGAATGACTGAATGAATAAACGAATGAACAAATTTATTTTTCTCCCCTGCAGAAACAATGACATAGGGAAATACATTTGATGAAACGAGGACAACTCTTTTAGTACACGCCTTTATGTGTATTTATCATCAGTGCTTAACAAGGGCTGTTTGATTTCGACTAACTGGCACAGCATAAAAGGGCTATTATGAAATAATCAACTATATCTTATGGGTCTCCTAAATAAACTAAACTCTATCACAGGATTTGAATGCAAAATACAGAGGAAATTAAAATGTAAAACATGAAACAGCTGTTTGATCAGCTGTTACAATAGGCTGTGAACAAAGGCTATACTCATGTTTTATCTAGATGGGTAAAAAGAATTAATCATAGAAAATGGTTTGTTACAGGGCTATTTTCTTTTCTTTTCTGCACGGAAACACAACAGTTATCTAATTAATGATGGCAAACTTCTGGAAGCACAGGCTAGATGGTACCCAATAAATTTAAAAGTACTATAAAAGTATATGTTCCCAGTAGATACTGGTAGGCATAAAGTCGTAATTGCAAAAAACAGCTTTCCTGCATGTTACAGAGAGCAAAATTTACTTGCCACCACTAAAATGTTACAAAACTGAAGATATTTTTAATTTCTAGTGCCTACAACTTCATTAGATTACAACTACAAACTGGTGAAGAATCTTGATTATCTCTGTACTGTCTGGGGAATGGTTGGGTGGGGAGGAAATGTTGGTTTCCTATTGAAATGGCTAAGAAGTCCATTATTACAATTCCATCATAAGGTAAATTGGTAAAACTTTCTTGGGGCGACAATTTTGTTATAATTATTAAATGCCATAAAAGGATTTCTAACATTTATCTCTGGAAATTTCCTAAAGAAACAATCAGAATTATGTACAACAATTTAGGTTCATAACAGCTTTGTTGAAAATAGCAGAAAGTTTGAAAAAAACACAAATGCTCAGCAATAGGAGATTGATTCAACAAGTTGTGATACAATCATATGAACTAATGTTATAAAATCATGAAAAAACATTTAAGACATAGGTAAACATTCATAATATATTAGTATTTATTTTTAAAGGGGATACAAATAAGTACAGTAAATACAACATAAAGTTTGCATAAAGAAAATATAGGTGGCAATAGTAACAGTGGTAAATATTTTATGGAGTTCAATTATGGATGATTTTCATTTTCTGTTTGCCATTTTCTATAATTTACAGATTTTCACAATAAATATTATTTCTGCATTCATGTTATTAAAAAAGATACTCACACCTCTCTAAAAAATGTCCTCAAACTGTAGATCATCAAGATGGAATGTGATTGCATCTTTCATTTCTATCAGTGGCCTTTCTTCTTACCAAATGTTTGAAGTAATTTTGGTTATTAACTAATTTGGTTATTAATTCTTAACTTTATCCTCTGAAAAAAGATGCTTTGCTGGGTAACAAAAGCTCTTCCAATGAGCTTGTTTCTTTAATGTAGAAAACTGGAAAATAACCCAAAGAAGTGAGATACAACTAAAGACATAATTATCAATACACAATTTAATACACACACACAACAGGGATCACAGGAAAAAAAAGTAGCCCAACTTCAAAATATGAAGTAAGGATTCCAAATTCAATTAAAAGAATCATTAAAAATGTTGGAGAGGTTAAGCAAAAGAGACAATTATTTAGGCTAGAAGGAGAGCAAATAAAACTAAGGATCTAGTAGGACATCTTCATCATTGTGTAATTCTGATAAATTTTGTTGAAGAGGAGAATAGAATTAAAAATGGCCTAGCTAAGAGATGCCTAACATAAGATCAAGAGCTCAAATTTCAGATATGAAGTGGAAATTAGACAGTATATGACATTTAAGATGCCATTACATGGAGACTCTGGTAAGATGACTAACATTTGAAAGGTCAGACCTACCTGAAGATGTTTTCTGATGGTGCCCCTCTCTCACAAAACAAAAGGTTTAAATGACATTTTTGTTTGTTTGTTTTTGTTTGTTTGTTTTTGAGACAGAGTCTCTCTCTGTCACCAGGCTGGAATGCAGTGGTGCCATCTCGGTTCACTGTAACCTCCGCCTCCCGGATTCAAGCGATTCTCCTGCCTCAGCCTACCGAGTAGCTGGGACTACAGGCGCCCACCACCACGCCCAGCTAATTTTTGTATTTTTAGTAGAGACGGGGTTTCTTCACGTTGGCCAGGATGGTCTCGATCTCCTGACCTCACGATCCGCCAGCCTAGGCCTCCCAAAGTGCTGGGATTACAGGTGTAAGCCACCTCATCCGGCTGACAGTTTTTATATAACAAATAAGATGAACTATTCACTTTGTGTGTGAGATTGCCAGAGATACACGTTTTATCATTTAGTAAACTGGGTCACAGCCCTTGGGAAGAAAATCTCTGTTTTTAGTTTTTTAAAGAAGAAAAAAATGTAAAAACAGTCAAGTCCTTCAATCCCAATGATAAAACTTTGGAGGGAAATTTGCAAAAATAAAATATAGGTGACAATAGTAACAGTGGTAAATGTTTTATGGAGTGCCTACAACTTCATTAAATTACAACTAATTATTGTTTGTGATACTTCTTTTCTGGATAGGCTGCCTGCAAGACAGTGAAGAAAGCAAAGTGCATCTTTGGAGACCTCCTTCTACTCATCCTCCCCTTCTTTCTATCCCCATTTCTCTTGAAACCTCCCTTGGGCATTCAGAATAACCCAGTACATTATAATCAGCTGATCACCTGTCAATCTTTTCCTGAATTTCTATCCGTGTTTTGGCTTCCCTGGTTATCAGGCACACGACCATCCACCCTATCTTTATAGTATAAACTGTCGATGGCTCCCTATTTCTTACCGCAGGAAAACCTAACTTTTCACTTTGTTTTTCAATCGCTCATTTTTGGATCCTGCCCCCCTCCTACTAACTTTCCTTCCCATGTCTCCCCATCCTTTTATTCTAGACAAGCTGGACTTTCTACTGCCCTGTAAATATAAAGATCAACTGCTAACTGAAGTCTCTGGCCCTATGATTTAAATGATTCTTCCCATCTTTAAAGCCTCTCTCTTCTCTACCCTCCCAAATCTGGACTGTTCTTCAGAACCTGTTAAATTCTACTCCCTTAATGAGACCTTCTCCAACTCCTGGGGTCTTTAATGATTCTTCTAACTTAGTCCTTGGGTCCCACAGTTCAGAATTCAATTACACATTATTTTAATTGTTCCTTATTGCATGTATGTGCTAGTCTTGGGTCTCCATCTGCATTTTAAGTTTCCTGAGGCTGGGAACTTAGTCTTACTCTTTTTCTATACCTTCCTTCAGTAAATAAATGTATGCTGACTTAGGAAACATTGCTAACAGGGACTTGGCTTTCTGTATCTTTATTTACTGAGTTAATGGAGGAGGCCGAAGATGGATCCATTTTGTGAGCATGAAAACAGAAAGTAGAAATAGTGCATTCAAAGTCCTAGTGATTCTAATCTCTCACCCAGCACCATTTGATCAGGATGTCCTTCTGTTTGCATTTTCTCCTAAGACTGAGGGCTCCTCTTCCAGGACAGTAATTTTATTCAAAAGAAAGGGCTGTGAGGTCTGGAGCCAGCCCTTTGCACTCTCTAAATGTGCTTTTTCTTGGATGTAAAACCAGGCAATCTTAACTAGTAGGTAAAACTCTAAAGATGCTTCCATCTTCAGTCACCAATGATTCTATTAAAGCAAAGTATTTTTAGCTTGGTCTTCTAAGTTTGTTCCTTGAATATTCAAAATCAGGAGGGAATTTTATACCATTATGGCCTCCTCTTAGGGGAAATAACAACTTTTACGCAGACTCATTACTAATAAGTTAAGCCCAGCAAATGAGATTCTTGCAAAAGCATAATGGTACACATTTAACCTGAGCAAATTTCCAAAGCATTCTCTTATGGGGCTGAAAACACTAGTTCTTCACACACATATTACACCTGAACGTGGCCCCTCAATTTGGCTCACTTTTGCACCCTACAAGGGTATTCGATCTTGCATGACTCCAGGGTGCCCTCAACTAAGTACTGCCCAGTGACTTGTACAAATAACAAAGTTAACATTTATTGAGAATTCTAGGAGTTAGCCCAGGATCACTCCCCCACTTTTGAAGTACCAAGAAAAATTGAAGAAACTTGGCTGAAGAAGTACCAAGACAAACTGAAAGAGCTTTAGATATCTAGCAGGGCATCTTTTGCAGAAGGATAAATTGAAGAATTAATAACCACATTTATTTATTATTTATTTATTTATTTATTTTTTGAGACAGAGTCTTACTCTGTCGCCCAGGCTGGAGTGCAGTGGCACAATCTCAGCTCACTGTAACCTCCACCTCCCGGGTTCAGGTGATTCTCCTGCCTCAGCCTCCCAAGTAGCTTGAGACTGGAGGCGTGCGCCACCACACCCAGCTAATTTTTGTATTTTTAGTAGAGACGGTGTTTCACCATGTTGTTCAGGCTGGTCTTAAACTCCTGACCTGAAGCGATCCACCCAGCTTGGCCTCCCAAAGTGCTGGGATTATAGGTGTGAGCCACCACACCTGGCCAATAACCACATTTATTAATAACAAAAATTCCCACAAATATTTTTAAGAAGAAAAGCCACTGATATAAATGAAAGATGCAGTCACATTCCATCATGGTGATTTATACTTTGAGGAATTTTTTTAGAGAGGGAAGAGTATGGTGTTTCTGGAAACATGAGTTGCAGAAATAATACATATTTGTTGTGAAAATCTGTAAATTACAGAAAATGGAAAAAAATGAAAATCATCCATAATTGAACTCCACAAAAAAGCTAACCCCTGTTACTATTGCCACCCCTATTGCCCAAGCTCCACATTTAGGGGAACAGATGGGATTTGAATCCAAGTCCCAGGCCTCCAATGCCGTTGTGTTTAACAGCTGTGTTATCTTCCTTCCTCTTCGTATAGGAATGTTTTGCATTTATAGTTTCTGACATATTTATCTCTTAAAATGCATATTAAAATAATTAGAGTTAAAGCCTTTTGTTTAAATTAAGCTGCTGACTTTCTCACATCATCTGTGTTAGTAAATCATATACAATCCAAGAAAACAGGGCTTGGAAGCAGAATCCCTGACACAGGCTAATGTTCCCCGAGTGTGCATGCACACATGTGTGTGTGTGTGTCAGTGCATTCACATGCACAGCCACAAACCACTTCCTCAACCCAAAGTTTGACAGTGAGAAAGCTGGCACACTGGCACTTCAGACCACTAGTTGCTAGCAGACATTTTGTCAGCCTGATGAACAATAATCATCAATATCTATTGTGTGCCTGCCAAATGCCAAGCCACATTCCAAGCACTCTACATGTATTTTCTCCTTTAATCCTCTCAGCCACTTTATGAAATAGATACCATTATTATCCCCATTTCCAAATGAGAAAAGTAAGGCGTGGGAAGGTTAACTATTTTGCCCAAGGTGGCACAGCTAGTTAGTGGTGGAACCAGGGTAGACACCATGCCCTTAACCCCTATGCTCCACCACTGCCCTTGTATGTATGGCAGGGAGCCTAGACCTCAATACCCAGTCAGAGGAGAAGGAAATTGTGACCATTGTCAATGGCCAAGCCAAGCCTTAAGCCTGCCCTGGTGACTTCTGAGGACACATGGGGGCCTAGAAATTGTGACTCTAGTGGCAATTGGCTCTACTCACAAAGCCCACCAACCAGCCCCATCACTGTGTCCCAGGGGTGTTAGAATCAAGCAGAAAGAACAAGGCTTTGTCATTCTTAACCTTCACAGAGCTTTTGTCATTCTAATCAAGCTCCTACCACCTTGCACAGCATGTAGACAATGCTTGATATGCTACCTTATCATTTATTATTAAATAATATTATTAAATAAATAATATCATTTGTTATTAATGCATTTATCTTCTATTGTAGTTAAGACAGGAATCAAGTGGCTGAAATGAAGACCAGATCAGAATTGGAATAATAGCCAGGTTGAGGTGAGGCTGAAGTACAGATCTAAGACTTCTGGAATTTCTCCTGATGCGGAACCCAGTGGGTCTCAGAGCCCAAAGTAAGCCTGAGTTCTTCAGGCCCCTTGTGGGGGGATAAAGGAATGGGCTGAGCCAGGATGAGGCTGAAGCCAGGCAAGTCTCTCCTGATGCCCACATGTATACGTGGCGTCCTGTTGCCACCTTATCTATGCTGCACATCCAGAAAAATTATTGGTTGGTGAAAAGAAGTGATTACATAGAAATGCCTGTTTTTGCTCCCTTAGATTGAAAAACTCTACAAGACAAACAAGGATATATTTCCAAAAAGGTAGAGTAAGGCACCTATAAGCCAAAGCCGAAGTGATCACTGTTTATGGTCCTACACATGCATTCTTTCCAATCTTTGAAACAAGCCGGCCAGGAAGGCATTATGAGTCTCATTTTAAAGATGAGGCAGCTGAAATACAGGGAGGTTATGTACCTTTTAAGGTTCCACATAGGAAAGCATAGGAAATGAGATTCATAACTAGTGTGTTTGACACTAAGCCTATTCTCCCCCTCCCGGTCTTTTTTTATAGGCAGTCTTTGTCTGTGGCCCACGCTGGAGTATAATGGCATGATCATAGCTCACTGCGGCCTCGAACTCCTGGACTCAAGCGATCCTCCCACTTCAGCCTCCAGAGTAGCTGGGACTACAGGTGCACTCCTCTATACCCAGCCTTGTGTGTGTGTGTGTGTGTGTGTGTGTGTGTGTAGAGACCGTGTCTCATTATGTTGCCAGGGCTGTTCTCGAACTCCTGGGCTCAAGCAATCCTCCCGTCTCAACCTTACAAGTTAAATCCTATGTTCTTTTAATATTGCTGTATTACCTCTGTGTATTCTTTCCTTGACTAGGATATACAAATTTTCAGGCATATCTACATAACTATTATTTTTTAGGACATTCAAGTGGGTTACAGGAGCCCAGGGAAGTTCTCCATTTTTCTTCACCAAAGGTGAGAAAGAGGCTTTGCCATTAACACATGGGCCACATCTGCCCACCACACACCTCAACTCATGACCCCTTGTGAGCCATCTCTGAGATTCCCCGCCAAAGCCAGTACCACTAGCCTGCAGTCAGGCTTGCTCTCCCTGCCACACAGATCACCTGCCAGGTGTTGGTTACAATTTGGAAGTCTGGTTCCAACACTTCCAGGGATCTCAAACAAGTGCCTGCCACCCTCAAATGACCAAGTCTCCTCTCCTAAGCCTGGCCAAAACTTTCTTGTTTCTGCTTCAAGTTGCCTTTTTTAGTTTTTATTTTGGGGATTGAACAAGAGCTATTCCAGAATTGCAAAAGATAGTTTCCATGGTTCCACCCACCCAAACACTAAAACTGAGAGACGCGGGACAGATGCAACGTATTGCTGTCCAGTTCCATGTGGGAGATGTCATTGCTGTGCCAAGTCTCTGGACATGATCTGCCCCTTGGGTAAAAGAGATTTCAGTGAATACTCATTTATACACCATACACATTTCTAAAAAGTTAGTCTACAACTACCTTGGAACTTTTAAAACATCAAAAAAGAAAGTTATGTATTAGCCAGCTATCCTCCCAGTACGCCTCTCTTTATCCCAAAGGGAGTGATTAAAATTTGCTGACAGCTTTAAAAATTATCAGGGAATTGCCAGAATGTCCCATGTTTAATAATTAACAAAGTTTAGAATGCAGAGTCAAATCCAGAGACTTTTAAACATAAATTGTTGCATAGGTCACCTACTAATTCGAAAATTCTACACACTATACTCTTGATTTTGGCCATTTCATCTACTAAAACCTCTATCGTACATATTTGTAACCCCAATTTCGTTCCAACTGCTAGATTTCTCTCCCTGGGTGTCCTCCCAGAACCTCCAACTCTAGATGTCCTATCTTTTCCCAAAACCTTCTCTCCTTCTTCTTCATATCCTTCTTTTTGCTAATATCACCACCAGATGTGACACACGCCATTTGATGCATGGCACTCTGAATAAAAAATCATCGGCGCTATTCATTGATCACAGAAAGAGCTAAAAGTTTCTGATATACAAGGCTCCCCATAATTCATCCCAACTGACTTTTCTAGCTTTCTCTCCCACCAGACCCCTCTGGCAACTCTCCACAATGAAGTTCTTAAGTTATCTTACACGTTACCATGTTCTTTCACATATTTGTGGTTTTATACAAGCTGCTCTTTAGTTTAAAAATGCTTTCTTCATCTAGTCGCCTGGTGAATTCGTATTCATCGCTTAAGACATAGTTCAGATGTCATCAACTCTGTGAGTTCTTCTCAGATTTTCTCAGACAGAGTTTGATGTTCTCTCCAATCACCTTCCCTAGAACTTTTTATATGCACTATTAAAGCACCTATCATAGGCCACAGATTAGTAATTATTCTTGACTGTCTTCCGCATCAGTTTGTGAGGGCCCCAGGAACAATGGCCCTGTATAAATCATCTTTTATTCCTTTGGGGACAAAATGTGGAACAGGAAGTAAATGTTCATTGAATGAATGAATAATGAATCAATGAATGGACCCCTCCCATGGCACGCACCACCTTCTATCTTGTATTGTCTGAGTATCCCATCTCCCTTCTTGAATTGACAAGTCTTCCGGGGCAAGAACAACATGATCCATTTTTGAATACCCTACACAGCCTCCCTCAATTCCTATTGTCTGAATAAATGGGTAAAACTCTTGAGGGGCTTGTGCCATATTTCAGGCTCTGCAAAGCTATTTTACTCACATTGTTTCACTTGCCCTGTAATCCAGCAGTGACTAACTGGTGTTATCCCCATGTAGCAGATGAAGCAATTGAGTAAGACTGGGCCTTGGAAGGCTGCTTTCTTGGTTCTTAGAACAATGGCTATTCCGTGGAATGTTCTTGAGAAAAGTCAGATCTACTCATCAGTACCTTGTTTTGATCAGAGTTTGGGAGGATGAATGCAGAGGTTTCACCAAACTGCTTGCAAAAATAGTTAAACCCTTATCTACCTTTTCCAGATGAGTCTAACATGAGTAATGGGATTGAACCTGGAGGTTTGGAGTATGAATCAGAAAGGGACAAATCATGAAAGGAAAACAGAAAAATCTGAACCCATTGGGCATACTTTAGTAAGAAAATGACTTTGGGGGCCTGAAAAGAGAAACTTCAGCTTCCGTAAGACGGGGTGCTATGCAAGGCAGCATCAAGAGGCACTTAGTAATATTTTCTAAAACACCTAAGCAGGTATGCTTTTAAGTCCAAGTTCCTCTAGGAGAGAAGATGTCAAAAATACTGAAAGAAAACTGAAGTTATACACAGCTTTGGCCAACCTCAGCATGTTGTGATTACACATCTATGTACCTGCAACACCAGGCACAGGACCTGGCATGGGCGAGCTCACCAGAGCCTGCTAGACAGATATGGTAGCCTGAGATCCCACCCAAAGGGGAGGAAGGCTGGAGCAGAAGAAGGAGGACGGGACCATGGTCAGCACCAAACATCCAATGCCTTGGTTTTTTTCTCCAGCCACAGGAGAGTCAGAACAACTCTGCCCTGCCCTCCGGGCAGGGAGCAAGGCCAACCCCTACTTCCCAAAGGCCACTTGAGAACTCCTTAAGGCAAGTCTTAGACAACGCATCCACGGGTCTGGAGGTGTCCTAATTACCGCTCAAGTACTAGGCAGCGTTAGGAGGTGGGCCAAAGCGCGCCCAGGGGGCCATCAAACAGGCTGTGCTGAGAGCATCGTTGATTCCCATTGACCCTACCCCATAGGATCTGCCTGATCCTCCACAGAGGGTAAGTTCCCCCACTACCCCCATCCCTTCTTCTGGCTTCTATTTTTCGGTGCCCTTGGTATGTACACAGCCCCCTGTGGCTGAGGGGGCAGTGTCTGTCCCCATCCTTGCCAAATATGGGCTAGGCCAGAGAGCAAAGCTGCAGCTTGGCCACCCTGCGCTAGGAGTGGGGTGGGGTGGAGTGGGGGTGGGAGAGGGATAGGAGGAAAACAGGCATTTGCCAAAAAGACACTGCAGCCTCAGGTTAGATCCATGACAATCACAGAACCTCAAAGAATCAGGAGGGCCTGGAAAGTCTTTGGCAATCGATTGGCCAGGCTCCAGCCTCTTCTGGTCAAGGTCGTTTTCCTGATGCCAGGACAACAATACTATGTGGTGCATGCTTGCTCCAAGCGAGGGTGTGGAGTGTCCAGGTCAAGTTGGAGCAAATGACTGACCTTTGTGCCACCTCCCCACCCCTTTTCCCTGGCTTCGAAAATTCCAGCAAGCGAAGGCCTAGCAGCCTTCTGGGGGAGAAGTTCAAAGTCTGGCCCCAGAGCTGCAACAGGCTTCCAGCCTCTGGCCTCTGCGTCTGGGAACGCAACCAAAATTGCCTCCAAAGGAGGGTTCAGTGCACGGCGCTCCGGACCCACTGGAGCCCTGCCCGTGCATGGACAGTCTGGGGACTCCAGAGTCAGCCCCTGCCCCACGGCCACCCCCCGCGTCTCCCCCAGGCAGCCACCTGTCCGAGCGCGTAAAGAGGAAGGAGCGCGCACAGCCGCGACTAACCTGAGATGCCGCCCCCCACCACGACCACGTCGCATTTGTTGCTCATGGCGCTCGCCCCGTTCCAGGCCTCCCTGGTGCCTGCTGCTCCGGTTTCTGGGCCTCGATCCCAGTCCTGCCTGCCAGCCAGCCCGCCCGCCTGCCCGCCGGCCTGCTGCGCGCTGCCCCCGAGCACCAGCGCCTCGGCGAGCCGCTATATTACCCGCCCCGGGAGCCCGGACGCGCAGCCCCGCCCGCCCGCCTACGCGCAGGCCGGGTGCAGCTCGGGGCCACCGCCCCCTCCTGCAGCTCTGCAGCCCAGGCCCGGGAAGGGCGGGTGCCTGGGCGAGAGGTCACCTAGGACCTCAAAGAGTCCCGCCCCAGAATCCCCACTCCTCAGCCTTCTGCACGGTATTTTCCCATCAGCCTCCCTAATGCACTATCAAGCTTGGAGGCTGGGAGGATGGCAAATTGGGGTGTCTTCCTTCAGGGCCCCAATTACTCCTTGGGTGTAGGGCGAATAATAAGAAACTTCCGTTGAGTGATTTCAAGGTACCAGGCACTGTGCTCAGCACTTTATGCATGATTCCTGTTCAAGCTTACAACAATCCATTTTGCAGATGAGGAAAACAAAACATGGTGAGTGACAACATAAGATAAAAAGTCAGAAAGAAAAAAAGAAAAGAAAAGCTAGGAAGATTCCAAGACCCACTTCGATTCACCACACAGTACTACCATTTCTTGGCATTCCCAGCCCACCTCACCCTCCTTCCAAATACCCACTTCTTTCTCCACTCCCCCTGTGTGATTAAGTCAGGAAGGCTCCTCCCTAGCACCGCAAATGCCGCACCTTAAATACACTCTTAAGCAATGCAGTGTGTCCTTGGTGGAAGCTGTTGAGGCTAGACCCCAGGAGACTAGTGGCAGCAGGGAAGAGGTCGTGGATGGGCATTGTGGGATTCAGAACCCCCAGAAGCAGCAAGCCAAGTTACCTGTGTGACCCTGGAACGTGGGTCTGAGGAGCCTGGTTTAGCCAAACATAGGGATGATTCAATAAGATTATAGGGGTTTAAGCTAAGGTGACTCCAGGGAAAACAGAAGTTTATGTCTTCTGGACAGTAGGAAAGCCACCTCTGAGAACTAAAAGTGGGAAGAAGCAGCATAGGGTGGCTTTTCAAGAAATAAACAGGTGAAGTGCTTCTGTTCAGGCCTGAGAGGGGCTGGCTTCAGATCTGGGGAATTTGATGAGAACCTGAAGCAAACCTCTGCCTCATCCCACACCATTCCCTGTATCTACCTGCTACCAAGGTATCCTGAGCTTCTGCTGTCCTCAGACCATAAGACAATTTGGGCACTTCTGTGACTGAGTCACAGGTGACAGGAAAAGTCTTTGTCCACCTCTGACTTCTATCTGTCCTGCTTTGGTATAAAACAGTCAGACCCTGTGCCTGAACCCCGATCCCTACCTCATGTCCCCACTGCAGAGAATGAAGCTACCTCACCCTGCAGACATTTTGTGCTGACCTCCTCCTTGCCATCCCCTATCTGGTCCACCTCTGTCCACAGGTCCCCGAAGCTGTGAGCTTCTTGGCTGTGGATACTCTTGTCTCCCCACCTAGCCTGCAAGTGAATTACGTGCCAGGTGAGGTAGGATGAATGGAGAGGATCTGCTACGGTTTGAATGTGTCCCCCAAAGTTCACGTGTTGGAAACTCAATCCTCAATGCAACAGTGTTGGGACATGTTTAGGTTCCAAGGGTTCCATCCTCATGAATGGATTAATGCCACTATAAAAAGGGCCTGAGAGAGCGAATTTGACCTCTTGCTCCTTCTAACCCTCATTGCCCTTCTGCCATGGGATGACACATTGGGAAGGCCTTTGCCCGATGCCAACCTCTCAATCTTGGAATTTGCAGACTCTAGAACCATGATACAGTAAGTTTCTCTTCAATGTAAATTACCCCCCTTAGGTTTTCTGTACTAGCAGCACAAAATGGACTAACACAAGATCCTTGTGGGCTTTTCTTGGAATCTCTTTTGCTTAGTTCCAACAGTGCAAGTCAGCCAGGAGCCTGGGGATCTAAGACTTTGAATAAAGAGGCCAGGAGAGGAACCACACAGTTCCATGGTATCTGGAGAAAATTCATTAGCAAACAGCATTTTCCCCAAACAAAGGTAATCAGTTACCTTGTGCTCCATGAGGTATATTTTTAAAAGGGATGGGGGGCGGGGATTGAATTAGAACCCAGGACTTGGTCATAGGAAAAACAGCAGCCACCTGTTGTCCCCACATACAGACAATTATCCAGATCCATTCAGGGCCCTCAGTCTCTTAGGTGGAATGATTCCTGAGGTCTATCTTCTCCATCTGCATTGTGTGGCCAGATGAAAAGCAGGACTTTTCAAACTTGAACGTGCATACAAATCACCCAGATTTTGGGTGGGGTCTGAGAAGACACATTTCTAACAAGCTCCAGGTGATGTCAGTGCTGCTGGTCCATGGACCACACACTTTGATCACATTGTCTATTCCGGGCCTCTGCCTCCCCATCATTTTGAGAACCAGCTCCATGCTCTAGAGCCCCTTACCTATTTCAAGGTGCTCTTTGTAAGAAAGTGTCCATTCATTATACCAGCATTTATTAAACACCTGCTATGCTGAGCCCTGGGGAAGAGATGAAAAGGATGGAGTCTGTCTCTGCCTTCCTGGGGCTCATGCTCTGTCAGGGAAGACATACAGGAAGAGTGATCACAAGCATAATTCTGAATATTGCCCTGGAACCTAAAGCAGGGCTAGATAACCCAGCCCAGGCAACCACAGAGGACCTCCAGGAGGAAATGACATTTCTACTGGGGCTTGGAGGATGAATAGGAGTTAATTAGCTACTGAGGAAGATGAGCACTCCAGGCAGGCTGATCAGCAAGTGCTAAATTGAGAGGCAAGCCTGAGGCTGGAATAGTGGAAGAAACATACACAGGCTATCTTTGGCTACCTTTATGACTTTCACAAATACCACAAAATTAATAGTGAAGAATACAATGATAACACTGGATGATTAACAATAAATACAATGATAGAAATCATCACTTATTTTTGTGTATGTTTCTGTCTTCCCCTCCCAACTAGATAATTAATTCCTGCAGGAAGGGATAATGCATTATCTTTTATTCATCCATTCAAGAATAATTTATTGAGCAACAACTCTGTGTCAGACATTGTGCTCATCATTAGGCATATGCCATTACAAACAAGAAGCAATGTGAATTCTGGGAAAATTAAATATGGAAACAGACCATTACAATAAACCTAATTCACGTTCCAATGGAGCAGTACTCAACAGCTTTAACCAAAAAGCACAGAGGAGTGCAGTTTGCCCCTAGCAGTGTTTGTTTGCCTTTTCAACTTGATGAAATCTATGTCTCTTTCATCAATTAAAGTGAACTTACTTTCCTTTCATTTTTTTATTAGAAGATTCCCAAAGAGATAAAATGTTCTCATTACTTCTTTCTTACTGTCCAGCTTTTCATTAACGGATATTTCAGCGAATGTCTCATGATGCCACAGGCGGTTTCAATAAAGTAGGCTGTGCAGAACAGAGTTAACCAGATATTATCTAAGTTGTACATTTTGCTTTTTTTTTAAGCAGGAAGCTTGACAGGGGATAGAAAATTTGTTTTAAAATTAGATTCTTCAGAGCTTTCCATTTTTTCCCCAATGACTCTGTTAATCTTTTTAAAAACACATATAGAGGGATAAAGCGATGAAAGAGTCAGGCGTTACAGCCAGGATAGCTTTTTAATAATGTTAAATTGGAAGTGTTATAGGGCTCCTGGTTCTGCCCAGTGCAGTGTTCATCATCAGCTTGGATCCTAATCTGAAAGCATCCAAATCTTTCCCTTGAGGTCAATGAGAAGGTGGTAGGGGACCCTTCAATGGGGCAAGACTTTGCTTTTGTACCCAAGGACTTGTTTAGGGGGGATCACACATCCTGAGGCAACACAAAAGTTGGAGGAGCCCAGCTTCAATCCAAGTCAAGGCCTTTCACAGGAAAATGGGCTACAGAATCTAGGCCCACCTCAAAAGTTCACAGGCTGGTTTAGGATGCCAAAGGAAAGACCTACCCCAGAGCCAGGGACTGGTCAGGTATTTGATCAAAGTAAAGTTGGCAGGGAACAAGTCAAATGACAAGTGGGCATTCACAACTCACCTCAGTAGACTGACAGCCATGTGGAGGTGTTGACCTGGCTTATAGAGACAAGATTGAGACAGACAGAAAAATAACTTTTACTTCCCAAAGAACCAGAATATGGCCCTTTTCCTTATGGTTCCATTGTCATAGTATGAGCAGGACAGGGAACATGGGGGCACATTACAGAGAGGTTGGCCCCAGAACACACAAAGTCAGGCAGAGACACCAAGCCACAAGTCTTCAGAAAGATAGAGGTCATCCCCAAACATGCTATAGAGCATGTTGAAGAAAAACAAGGCCTTATTTTCATTATAAGTGCTAAGCAATCTGCACCCAAAGTGAATTTTTTTTTACAATGAGTGATGTCAAGACTAAGAATATTTCTACAACTTGGCAGGGTATGGTGGCTTATGCCTGTAATCCTAGCACTTTGGGAGGCTGAGGTGGGCAGATTGCTTGAGCTCAGGAGTTTGAGACCAGCCTGGGCAATATAGTGAGACCTCATCTCTAAAAGAAAATAATAACTTAAAAAAATAAAAAATAATACTTCTACAACTCATACATGGGGCCCTAAACAAGGAATGATGTATCAGAACAGATGACATGAAAAGAACTGTATGGCACACAGAGGAAGGTCAAATAGCAAAAATTCTGATCAAGAAGAAGTGAAAATCAGAACGAACATTTCTTAAGAACATTGGGTCAAGGATTTTCACCAATTCTTTTAGTAAAAAGAAAATTAGAAATAAATATTAGGGGCCGAATACTAATTATTGGTTGTTGAACAGTTATTTTGAATGAATTTTTCTGTTTTATATAATTCTAACTTCATAGTGTAAGCTCACTGATGCAGAATCAATTATTTGGTTACATTTATGTAGCCTTGAGTTAAATAATCTCTCCATGTTTTATTATAAAATAGATATTTATGTCATGTAGACTCCTGATGATGATTGCAATCAAGAGTCTGGTAACTATGGGTAATTAGATAAGAAAAGTAGCTCTTCTTATAGATGGCTACTGTAGTAAGACATATTCCTGGCTGGGAGAGTTATTTATTACAAAATGATGCTCATAGCTTGGACTTGCATTAACTTGAACTCTTCTAAGTAATAGAAAGCCAATTTTTATGAATGGTTGAAACAAAGTATTTGTTTGTATGGGAGAGGGCAAATTAGAGACACTACAGGAAGTTAAAGCCTATGGCTGAGGGTAACATGTCTACTCCCACAGAACTGAGGATTCTATGCCCACAAATCAACCAAAATCCAAGAGACTGTGTCACAGCCTGGAATACCTGGGAAGCGAACAGGAGGTATTCTTATATCTGAAAGTTTGTATCCTTTGACCAACATCTCATTTTCCCATCCCTGAGCTTCTGGCAGACGCCATTCTACTCTCTGTTTCTGTGAGTGTGACTTTTTTTAGATTCCACATATAAGTGAGATTATGCAGTATTTGTCTTTTTCTGTATGTCTTACTTCATTTAGCATAATGTACTACAGTTTCTCATCCATGTTGTCACAAATAGGATTTTATTCCTTGTTATGGCTGAATAGTATTCTACTGTGTATATATACCACATTTTCTTTATCCATTCATCTATTGATGGACACTTAGGTTGATTCCATGTGTTGGCTATTGTAAATAATGCTGCAATGAACATGAGACTACAGATCTCTCTTCGATATACTGATTTCATTTCCTTTGTATATATACCTGGAATATATACAAAGGGTTATATGGTTATATGGGTTATATATCAGTTCTATTTTTAGTTTTTTTGGGAAACCATCGTATCAGCTGTGGTGGAAATGTCCACCAACCCACCAACAGTGTACAAGGGTTCCATTTTCTCCACATCCTCACCAACACTTATCTCTCTTTCTCTCTCTTTTTATAATAGTGCATAAGGTGATATCTCATTATAGTTTTGACTCACATTTCACTCATGATTAGTGATGTTGAGCACCCTTTCAGGTGTCTGTTGGCTTTTTGTATGTCTTATGTGGAGAAATGTCTATTCAGGTTCTTTGCTCATTTTTTAATTGAGTTATTTGATTTTTTTTTTTTTTTTTTTTTTTGCTGTTGAGTTGTATGAGTTCCTTTTATATTTTGGATACCAGCTTTTTATCAGATATATGATTTGCTAATATTTTATCTCATTCCATAGTTACCTTTTCATAGTGTTGACTGTTTGCTGTGCAGAAACTTCTTCGTTTGATGTAGGCCTCTTGTTTATTTTGTATTTTGTTGCGTGTGCTTTTGGTATCATATCCAAAAAACAACAACAACAACAACTAAACACTGCCAAGACCAATGTCAAGGAGTTTTTATTTCCTGTTTTCTTCTAGGTGTTTTATGGTTTCAGGTCTTGTATTTAATTAAGTCTATATTCCTTTTTTAGTTAATTTTTGTATACAGTGCATGATAAGGGTGCAATTTCATTATTTTGCATGTGAATACCCAATTTTCTCAACACCATTTATGGAAGAGACTGCCCTTTCTTGATTGTGTTTTTCTTAGCACCTTTGTCAAAGAGTAATTGACTGTATATGCATGGGTTTATTTCTGGGCTCTCTTCTATGTTTCATTGGTGTATGTGTCTGTTTTTATGCTAGTAACATACTGTTTTGATTACTATAGCTTTGTAACATAGTTTGAAACCAGGAAGCGTCATGCCTCCAGCTTTGTTCTTCTCTCTCAAGATTGTTTTGGCAATTTGGGTCTTTTGTGGTTCCATATGAATTTTAGGATCATTTATTCTATTTTTTTGAAAAATGTCTTTGGGATTCCTTGAATCTGTAGATCACTTTGGGTAGTAAGAACATTTTGACAATATTAATTATTCAATCCATAAGCAAGGGATACCTATAAAACATATTTTAAAGCTTCTGTGACTAAAGCAGAGTGGCATCAGTTCATGAACAGACAAAATATTCAACAGATTGGAAATTAAAGAAATTGATTCAATAGCATATAGAAATTTATCATGTAATTAAAAGGAGCATCACAAATCCGTGAGGAAAAAATGGAGATTGTCATTTCTCCATAAAGTTTATTTAAGCAGTCTCAAACTTACAGAAAATTTGCAAGTACAGTACAAAGAACCTTTTATTCCCCTGAAGCATTTGAGAATAAGTTGTTGACATTATGTTCTATCACTACCCCCAGTACTTTAGTGTGTATTTTCTATGAACAAAGTCATTCTCCTACATAACTATAATATGGCCCTCAAAGTCAGAAAATTAACAATGAATTATAACTACCAACTAATCCTCCTATCCCATTCAATTTTTGCCAATTGTGTCAATAATACCCTTTCTAGCAAAAGAACCCAGTCCTGGATCACGTGTTGCCTTTAGTTGTGCAGTCCCTGTAGACTCCTTTAATTTAGAATAGTTCTCAATCTTGCCTTGACTTTTCATGACCTTGACACTTTAGACGAATTTTGTATAATTACAAGACATTTTGTAGAATGCCCTTTAATTTGGGTTTTTCTGATGTTTCCTTGATATTAGATTCCTATTGTGTATCTTTGGCAGAAATATTATAGAGGTACATTTGTGTTCTCCTAATTGCCTCCTATTCTGTGGTGCACAATTTTAATTTGTCCCATTACTGGTGGTGTTAATTTTGATTTCTTGGTGATAGTGGTATCTGCCAGGCTTCTACTATAAAGTTATGCTTTTTACTTTTGTAGTAACTATTTTGTGGAAAAGTACTTTGATACTATGTAAATACCTTGGTCTTCATCAAACCTTCAATGTATTCACTTATTTATATCAGTATTAACTCACAGATTCTTATTTTATTCAATGAGTTGTAATCCATTGCTAACTTTATTTATTTTCATACTCAAATTATCTGCGAGTTAGCCAGTGGGTATCCCTTCAAGATGACTTCTCTGTGTCTAAAATTTCCCTCAAAATGTAGTATTTAATAAATGGTATCAAAATAACTGTATAGCCTTAAATAAAAAGATAAAATTGGATCCATTCTTCACATTGTATACCAGGATACATTCCAAATAGATCTGGAATTTAAATGTAAAACAATGAAACGTGATGAGTGAAATGCTACATAAACTGAGAGTGGGAAAAACTTCCCTAACACTGACTCAAATGCAGAAGTATCAAAAGAAAAGTTGAACAAATGTGATCAGCCTTGCCCTTGTGGTGTTCACATGATGTCCAGGACCCTTTACCTGGCTTCAAGGCATCCTGTGAGCTGACTTTAGTCTCCCCTGCTTTCAGCAGCACTCCCAATAATTCCACGACATAGATCTTCTTGGGCAAGCCTCCTCAAGTTCACCCAGGCCCATTCCAGCCTCTGCATATTTTCCAGGAACAAGGAGAGAGCCCTTCCTAGAACCCAAGCAGCTGGCACCCTCATCTCTGACTTCCCAGCTTCCAGAACCGTGAGAAACAGACTTCCATTGTTTAAGCCGCTCAGACTGTGGCATTTTGTTATGGCAGCCTGAGCAGACCAAACACAGAATGGCAGGCTCTTTTTCTCTTCTACTCTTAGCCCTCCTCAGGCTACTTTTTAAAAAATTTTTTAAATTTTGTTTACTTTTTCTGCTCATGTACCCTTTCTGAGTCACTTTGCTAAAGACTCCTGTGCCATCTCTGTTACTTCTGCATGATTTCTTCCTTCTTGGTTCCCTGGTCACATGGTTTCCCAATTTCCCAAGCCTAGCTACTAAGCTACTTTGGTGAAGCCTTTCATGTTACTGGGAATGTTGCCTTTTCTCTCTCAGTAAATCAAATGACCCATTAGCCAGTCCTTGAAATACCTTATGCCCATAAAAAATCTACAGTGGAAATGTCTTCAAATTTTACTGTGATTTCTCTAATAGATAGTCTTGAGTTTAGGTAGTTGGGGGGGGCAGATATTTTAAAATTGGAAAATTTTAGCTAAAGGATTTTTAAAAGGAAGCTGGCAGAGTTCAACTAAGTCCTTTACACACTTTTTGAAAGAAGCGATGTGACAAAGTCTGTGGTCTCACTTTGGTTTCTTGTGTATTACTTGGAAAATTGCTAAAACAATGGATTTTTAACATTCTTACCATACACAAAAAAAGATAAGTTGGGGAGGTGATGGATGTGTTAATAGGCTTAATAGAATCTTTCTACAATGTATACATAGATCAAAACACCACATTGTACTCCATAAATATATACAATTATTATTTGTCAATTAAAAATAAGTGAATAAGTATTATTGGTTTTAAAAAATGTTCTGTATGCTATAACAACTTTTTCACAGCTATCTGGCCATGTAGAGTAAAACTATGATTATGCTAAGGATTCCAAGATTCTCTGAACTCCTAGAGTGCTTTCTCAATTGTCTAACAGAAAAAAGATAAAATTATGCTCACTATAGAGACCCAACCAAATGCAGTGTGTAGACTTATTTGGATCCTGATTAGAGGAAACCAATTGTATTTTGGGAACAGCTGAGGAAACTTGAATATGGGCTAGATGACATTAAGAAATTATTGTTCATATTGATATATGTCATAACAGCATGGTGGTTATATTAGAAATGTCCTTGTCAAATAGATGCATACTTAAGTATTAGAGGATGAAATGACACAGTGTTTGAGTTTTGGTGTAAAGCACTCTAGGAAAAAAAATAGTGGTGGCTTGTAGATAAAACAAAACTGGCAAAACAGTGACAGGTGTTGAAGCTGAGTAAGAGGTGCATGGGGGATTTATTATATTATTCTTTCTACTTGTATGAATTTATGAAAATTTTCAGAATAAAATGTTTTAATAGTATATTGACTATAATTTTATTAAACATATTTTACTATGCTGAAATGATTTGAAAGTTGGTAACCAGTTGGTAACTCTGTGCAACTAGATTGAGTAATGGAGAATTTACTATAGTCTAAAGAAAATAAAGTTTTTCCATTTTTCTTACTCTGGTGAATCATTCAGTTTATTTTTTCTCCACCTGGAAATTCCCTGGAAAAAAATACAAATAAACCTTTCTACCTCCTCAAGACACATGAAAATTTAATACCTTTTAATCTTTAGAGGACTAGTGATGTGAGTCACATAGCTGGTAAAGATCTTTGAAGCCATTTGTACAACCCCTCTGTTACCTCCCTCCAGCAGCCTACCTAAAGACTTGGTGGCAAAGAACAAGGTCAGCAGTAGGCAGGCTCAAACAGTGAGGGAATAGAACACCCAAAGGTCTCGAAATAGGAACAGGAAGTAATGTCATCTCTAAAATTTCCTTCTGTTAACAACAGCACCCATTTGTACAGCCAAGATGAGAACTCAGAACTCCTGGCTATGTAAAGCAAGTATAAAAAAGCTCAAATATTGTGAAGTCACACTTTATGTGATGTAGCTCCTGTTTGTATAGTACTCTGCTATATGTGGGACATTTACTGGTAAATTCCAGGTAGCAGAACATTTTCAAGTTCCAAAAAGCACTACTCAGAGTTGGTGTTGCAAATAGAAATTGACCTGCTGAAATCAGGTTGGGTGCTATTTTGCAAAAACTGTGCTTTCTTGGCATTCGAGTGAAGTCATTTCATCAAGTGCTGAGATTTTAGGGAAATCCCAATAATTTTCAGTCATAATATTCGCTGTAGAACTAGAAAAATTGTCATTTATTGCAAAGTGCTACAATGAAAAAAATATTATTTGAGGTATAATTTCCATGGTTAATTATCTAAATAATTGAGGTTAGAACAAGTTGTTTCTCTACATTACCAACATACCAATGCCTTATGTAAAACTCAGGTTTGGAATGTAAGGAACTAAAAGGCAACTCATCTGCCCTATCCTTCTGCAAAACAAAACAAAAACAAAAACAACTGTAGGACCGGCCTCCTCTCCTAATGTGATATTTAGGAGTCATATCCTAAACTCCACCATTTCCTGGAAGTCTGTTCTTTACTTTAGATCACAGTCGATTTAACTATGATGTGAATATGAACTAGTATTAGGTTGGTGCAAACATAATTGTGTTTTTTGCCATTAAAAGTAATGGTAAAAAAACCATTGGCCAGGTGCCATTACTCACGCCTGTAATCCTAGCACTTTGGGAGGCAGAAGCAGGCCGATCACCTGAGGTCAGGAGTTCAGGACCAGCCTGGCCAACATGGCAAAACCCTGTCTCTACTAAAAATACAAAAATTAGCCAGGAGTGGTGGTGGGCTCCTGTAATCCCAGCTACTCGGGAGGCTGAGGCAGGAGAATTGCTTGAACCTGGGAGGCGGATGTTGCAGTGAGCCAAGATTAAGCCATTGCACTCCAGCCTGGGTGACAAGAGCAAAACTTCCTCTCAAAAAAGAAAAGAAAAGAAAAAAGAAACCACAATTACATACCTTTGCACCAGCTAATATAAATAGTCACTGTCCCTATCTTTGGAGGAAGAATAACTTTCTACCTACATTAAAGAAATAAGACAACTAATTGCTTATTTGGGTACTGACTGTACATCCAGTTCTGTGTCACATGTCCTTGGAGATTTAGGGAAAATATTAGAGAGCCTTTGCCCTAAAGAGGGTTGCCATATTGTGCACATAAAAATATAGATGCCCAGTTAAACTTGAATTTCAGATAATCAATGAATAAAATTTTAAGATAAATTTTCTCATGCAACATTTGCCACATACTCATACTAAAAAAATCATTTAATGTCTCTCTGAAATTCAAATTTAGGTAGATGTCCTGTATTTTATCTGGCAACCCAGTCTCCCAAAAATATTTACTTCTGGTTCAGGAAGAGAAATCAACACATGGAAATCAATTTGAGAGTAATACGTAGTAGAATATAATCAAATGTTATATTATGGGGCACAGAAAAGGCGAAGTGTGTTGACAAAAGTGGAACTCCTCCAATAGGCAATATGCTACTCAAGGAACTATGTCTTTTGGGATTTTTCCTAAGTCTGCAGACCTTAGCACAGTGGCAGTGGTGTTTAATAGATCCTTAATGTGTTTAATAAATGAGCAAATAAATAATACATCAGTCAGTGTGAGAGGATTTGAGGTGGGTCCTGAAGGAAGATGAAGATATGTATATTTAAAGAATAGCAGAGAAAAGGAAAGGACATAGCTGTGTTGGCAGGAGACTGGGCAGAAGCAGCTGTCGCAAAGGAAAGTTTCTATAGCAGTGGTTCTCAAAATTTTTTCTAACTGAGAATGACTTAAGTAGAGCAAAAGATTCCACAGCTGCTCATTCTACTTGTTGCACTTTCCAGTAGAAAAAAATAACTAATGAAACAAAATTAACTAAAAGTCTACAGAATTGCATGTGATGCTCCTAGAAAGACTGATGTGAAGATTACATTTTTAGGTCAGTTTGTACCTCTTTAGGGGAGTTCTTGTTACCCACTAGTGGCTTAGGAACTATATTTTTAGAAATATTAAACTAGAATGTAGGTGTTAAGTTTCTTGAGATAGAAGATGAAAAGTAAGAAGGCAAATACTAAGTCCTCAACATTTTTTTCTTTTTTGAGACAGAGTCTAGCTCTGTCACCCGGACTGGAGTGCAGTGGCAGGATTTCAGCTCACTGCAGCCTCTGGTTCAAGTGGTTCTCCTGCCTCAGCCTCCCGAGTAGTTGGGACTACAGGCTGCAGCACCACACCCAGCTAATTTTTGTATTTTTAGTAGAGATGGGGTTTCACCATGTTGCCCAGGCTGATCTTGAACTTCTGGCCTTCAAGTGATCCCCCTGCCTGGGCATCCCAAAGTCTTGAGATTACAGGCATGAGCCACCACATGTGGTCGACATTTTGATATGCAAGTATTAATATGAAGTGCATACACTCTGGCCTGGCAGAGTTTAAAGGATTTTTTTTTAAGTCATTTAAAGCCACCTGGGACGAGGAAGGAACAAGACCTAAATTCTAGAATTGCTTCAGGGTAGATCAGGTTGAGACCTCAGTATAATTTACATTTGGACAGGATAATTCTTTGTTGTGGGGGGCCACCCTGTGCATTATAGGATGATTAGCAGCATCACAGCCTTTTATCCAGTTTCTATGGTTTGAGCATTTGGATCCTTCCAAAATTTATGTTGGAACTTAGTCACCAGTTGAACAATATTAAGAGATAGGAACTTTAGGAAGCAACTAAGTCATGAGGACTCCTCTCTTGTGAATGAGATTGAAGCCTTTATGAAAGAGGTTTCATACAGCGTTCATCCCCCTCTTTGTCCTTCCACCTTCCACAAAGTGAGCACATAATGTCTGCCTCTTCTACCATATGAGAATATAGCAAGAAGGCCTTCACCAGACACTGAACCTGCTGGTGCTTTGACTTTCCAGCCTCCAGAACTGTGAGAAACAAATTTCTGTTCTTGATTAATTACCTAGTCTCTGGTTTTTTGTTATAGCAGCACAAACGGACTATGACACCATTAGGCGCCAGTAGTACTCCCTCCCCCATTTGTTTGTGACAAACAAAAATGTTTGCAGGCATTGCCAAATGTCCCTGGGGGGCAAAATCACCCCCTATTGAGAACCACTGCTCTAGATGAAAGCACCCTGTACCAGTTGAATTACATGACTAAGAAGTCTCTACTGTAATTATTTTTCTATCCAATTGAGGCAAATAAGGGACAATTTGGGCAAATAGAGCCTGTGAATTTGAGAAATTTGTCTCAAAGATGAAAAAAAGTCCTGCCAAACATGAATACTGGATGATGAAAAGGTGAATTATGACCCATATCCATTCAGATCACAGACATTTACTTCAAAGGTCCAGACTTCAGTGGTCCTGGGTCAAGCTCAGTTAGATTTCCTCATTGAAATAAGTGCACTTGAGAATGAAAGGCAAATAATTATCAGCTAATTACAGGGATGACTACCTTTAATGTATGCTTCTGCATCTACAATGTTGGGTAGAAGAAATATTACCCAAAATAAAGAAAAAGGAGAAAAACCTTTGGAAATCTGGGATCTTTCCTGAGAAGCAATTCCCCTCAAAAAATAAATGTTATGCTCTAACAGTTCAAAACCCCTCTGGAAATTTGCACATCCGATATCATTCTACCAAAACATGTAGGTTTCATATTGCTTGCCTTTTGCTATATTATACTAGAGACATCATTTCATCATTTTCAGAAACAATTACTGCTTCCAACTAATATTAGGGAGCTCATAAATCTCTCCCTATGGGAGAGATAAGATATATTTTTCCATATGACAATGATTCTATTTTTCCTATTATGAACTTAGTGACTGACTTTAAATAAATTATTATTTTTCCTGATAATTTTTAAAGTGAAATGTAGTATGGGATTTAAAAATATGGATAAGGCCGAGTGCAGTGGCTCATGCCTGTAATCCCAGCACTTTGGGAGGCTGAGGCAGGTGGATCCCCTGAGGTCAGGAGCTCAAGACCAGGCTGGCCAACATGGTGAGACCACATCGCTACTAAAAATACAAAAACTTAGCTGGGCGTGGAGGCACATACCTGTAATCCCAGCTACTCAGGACGCTGAGGCAGGAGAATAGCTTGAACCTGGGAGGCGGAGCTTGCAGTGAGCCGAGATCTCGCCACTGCACTCCAGCCTGGGCAACAGAGCGAGACTCCATCTCAAAATAATCAAATGAATAAATATAATAAATTTTTAAAAATGGATAAAAAGAATCCATATTTTGAAGGCCCACTGTTATAGGGGAATTATTGACAAAATATTAATGAAAACTGTCTTATTCTTGTGTTAAAAAATAATAATAAAGCACTGAATAAAATTTTTGGAACTCCAAGTGGTAAGTATCAGTCAAAAGGAATTTTCAATAAAGTCCCTTAATTTCCTACTCGGTCACATATTGTATGATCCCTTTTATACAAAATATTCAAAATAGGTAAATCCATAAAGACAGAAAGCTGAGTAGTAGTTGTCAGGGGCTGAGGGAGGGGTAAATGGAAGATTAACTGCTCAATGGGCATGGAGTTTCTTTCTCGTTGGGGCGATGAAACATTTTGGAAACAGATTGATGTGGTGGTTGCACAACATTGTGATACACCAAATGCCACCAAATGTATGCTTCAAAGTGGTTAATTTTTATGTTATGTGAATGTCACCTCTACATAGAAAATAAAAATTAACAATACTTTCTAAAAGGTGTTTGTTTTATATATATATACAGATTTCCATAAATTATATATATAAACAAAAATTTATATATAAACATATTTTTAATTGTATAACCAAGTTAACAAGAAAGTGATAGAAATCATAAGGACCTCAATATAAGAAGCAGATGGAAATACAAGTGGCTATATGAAACTAGAGTTATCCTGGAGCCTTTGATGATTTCCCTAACCAAGGGAATTAGACTTTAAGGGCAGAACCAGGACCAGGGGAAATATTTGGGCCCACATGACATGAAATGTTCTGAGACTAAAAATGAAATTCAAACACTAAAAGGAATAAGTTGACGAAAGTGTTCATTGGACACAAGCCACCTGTCCAGATGGGGGGAAAAAAAGGAACATATTTTGGCCTGGGATCTGGATTTGAAAAAAAAAAAAAAAGTTTCTTCCCTGTAACAGCAAATTACAATGAATGATAGAAATGGGTAGGAAAAGTGACATTTAAAGACTTAAAAGACTTCTAATGAAAAAGGATAAATACTTATATTAAACTATTAAATAAAATTAAACAAAATTATCAAAACTTAAGGTGTTGAAATCGTAAAGTTTAGTATGTGGGAAGTAAAAAGGAAAAGAACTAAAATATATAAAAGTGATTTGCAAAGCAAAATGTCATATAAAATGAAAAGATAAAAGGAAGGGTTTTTAGAAAGCATAGCCCTTAGTCAAAAAATAGAAAAAGAAAATAGGATACTAATTCATAGAAAAATAATTTATAACAAGTTAAACAAACTAATAGTGTACATAACCAACACAGAAATGCCAAGTTACTATTAGCTTTCAAATAAAATAAATTTATACACAACCATAGTAAGGAAAAATAACAGCTACACAACTAACAGCAGAGTTGGTGACAGTTCCTAGAAAATGGTAGGCTGTGGCCATGCCCCATGTAAGGGCCTGGGCAGAGGCCCTCAACAGAGGCCAGGGTGGCAGGATCCCAATTCCAGAGGTCAAAGCCCTGCCCTTTGGCTATTTATAAGATTACTTGAAACCCAAGACACTCCCTCAGTACAAACACATATGTAGAGACACTATGATACTAGGGATAGAGGTTTCTCTGAGATCAGACAACTGACAAATGAGAGAGCTGTCACTTCACCTCTGGTCTTCTGAGTCAAGAAGATAGATTTCTATCATTTCCCCGAATTCTCAACTTTAAGACAACGAACAGTGAAGCAATTAAACACACAATACCACGTGTTGGCTTTTATGATTTGGTTTTCCACTTATTTCCTTGGCTTTGGAATCTCAAAAATGTTATGTCTAGTTAGAAGAATGAATTGCGTAAGGCAAATAAAAATCCTTCTGCTCATACTAAAGAAAACAGAGCTGGGTGACGTTACTCAGAGGGAGGGGGAGAGGAACCCAGGTGCCCAGGGGCCAAAGAATACAAGTGGAAAACAATAGAGTCTACCTGGGACCCCAGCAGGAGCAGGTAATGCCTGTGCTCCACCAAGGACGATTAACCCTCCTCAAAATAGGAAAACTAAGAATTTCACATTTCAGTGAAATTTTCAGAAAGCTAAGATTAGGCTAGTTGGGGACCATCACCTAGTCTGAGATTATAACCTCATGCTTTTTTTAGTGTTAACATGTTTTTTCTGTTATAAAATGATAACAAAAGTTGTCTCTCACATCTGTTTATTTGGGAAAATTAAAATTTGGCAACCTTAAACCAGTCAATCAATTGATTATTACTATTATTTTTAGGAAAATCGTATCAGTCCGAGAAATGGGAAAGTCTGAGTATTCTGCACTTGCAGACAAAAATGGCAAACCTTAATAAGAGGGTATGAGCAGCCACGATGTGTATGTGTGAGTCTGCATGAAAGAAAAAGCTAGACACACACACACACACACACACACACACACACAAACATACACACACAAGAGAGAGAGAAACACGGGAGGCCACTGCAGAAGGCGGGAGTTTTGGAGAGGCATTCCGGGAACGAGGAAGGAAGAGACTGAGATGGACGAGGGTCAGTGCCTTGTCTCAGTTCTGCATAAATATGGTGTTTTCCTTAACCTGGGTTGTCCTGAAAATCAGAGCCTGGGACAAGAGTACTCATGCAGGTAGTTGATTTGGGGAAGTGATTCCAGGGAACAGCAATGGGGGCTGGGAAAGGGGAAACAGGGAGGCGCAACACACATGGGGGCACCTGCCGTTTAAACTCACTGGGACCTTTTGGGGAGCGATAGATAACGCACCTCACAATTGTCTGCCAGTGGCACAGAAGCGGGGAGCATTTATCACATTCCCCATATCTCAAGGGTTGCCCCGTGGACTGCTAACCCCCCCACACTTCCAACTTACGCCTATATGAGTACCAAGAGAGCTTCTGCATGTCTCTCAGATAATGATGTCAGAGGAACCTGGGAGCAGAAAGTGAGAAGTACAAGATGCAGTTGAGATGAGGTGCTGCAAGGTTATATAATATCTGTGCAGAACTGGTTGCCACTTCTATGGCTGGGTAATAGGTGGGCTGAGGGATGTCACATGCACCTGAGTGTCTTAGCCAGCTTTTTTTTTTTTTTTTTTTGTCAAGTAGTAGGATCCAGAAGCAGTTGTTTCATCATAAGAAACAAAAGCTTTCAGATGAAATATCAGTCAGATGTGTTGTTTTTCTCATTAGCCCATAGCAACTGTAGCCTCATCTTAGTGACAGCTTTGGCAGACAGACATTCTTCTAATATGCCATGCACCTAAGCATAGCTAAGACTATAGTTGATGTCTCAAAATATCTCACTTCCCAAAGTCCCTAATGTCCTCTCACATTTACTCAGCAGTTATAGTGACCTGTTCTTTGCATAATTACTTAATAATTCTGTCTCAAGTGTTACTGCAATGGGACTCCTTAAATTCTCCATAATCCAGACTGGCTCAGTCCCAGCCTAGGACAGGCTTGAATTGTCACATTTGAACAGCCCTGCTAAAGTTACAGAACGTTTTCACATGATATTTCTCCTTTGGCCTACACATCAGTGCTGCAGGGATAGGCTCAAATGGTAAAAGTGACGTCTACATTCCAGAGTTAGCATAACAAGCAAGCCATAGACTAGCCATAGAATGCTAGGATCTCTGACAATGTTCTTTCCTCATTAACATTCTGTTTCTTGTCTGTAATAATTTGAAAACAGTTTTTAGGAGAAACTGGCCTGCCTTCCACAAATTAAAGCTAGGACAGTGCAGTGTGACCAGCTTCTGTCATGGTTGTTAATGTATCTCCCAGTGGGCCACTTGATATTCTTGATATTCAACTGAAATCAATTCTGCCTATCTTAAAAAAAGAAAGATCTTGTTGAAAAGTTATGGATTGTTATCTCACAGAATCAGCAGGAAGGCTAAAGAACTAGATTAATGAATAAACAGGAACCAAAGTTACAGGATTGACTAGGTTCTCTCTTTTTTTTTTTTTTTTTTACCAGAACATCACATAAGTTTATTTCAAATGTAACAGCAATGTTAAAATTGACGAGTTTAATTCTTAACTGCACCAAGTAAACTTAGCCATTTAAGTATTTTTTTAAGTTATTCCCTCCAAAAAAACTGAGGGAGCTTTTCTTTTCCACCACCACACACACACCATGGTTTCCCAATAGTTCTCTTTTTGGAGGACTTTTCAATTGATGAGTAAACTGCTTTGGAGATATTTCAGAACTTCATTCCCCATATGAAAACTAATCTGGACAAACTATATACTGCATAGATTTCTCTACGGATTTTTTGCTTTAAAACCTAAATATAATTACCATACAGTGTAATTTTAACTTATTTGCCACACAGTAAAAACTATCTGTCCTGAAAAATAAGATGGATGTCTCCTGTGATTTTCCAATTAACAGAATTGTTCTACCTCAAAGATAATTATTATCATATATCAAAATAACCAGCTCAACATGGGACATTACTTCAGTCTTTACTGACTCATAGGCATATGAACTTGTGCCCAGCTTTTTACCTCTTCCACGTTCTCCTCCTCCTCCATAAGTGGATGGAATTATTTAATATAAGTTTGATGTAGGACAATTAATCTTTTACAAACATTTGCAATTTAGGTTAAGTCACTGACTAGCGTGGACAAAGAAACTCTATATGTAATGATAGGGAGCCTACACACTCCATTCAAAATTTAATATTTTTCCCCCTTAAATTACATGTATTTGTCATGAGGCAGCTATTGTTTTCAATAACCACATTTAGGGATACATTCATAGGACTGATGAGATAGTCCAGGTGAAATGGTTATAGAAATAGAGGCAGTGTCATCTCAGAAAACCATTTATATATCGAAGTCTATTTTGATATCTGGAAAGTTTACAAAAAGGCTGCTGTATTCTTCAAACTAATTACGCCTTCTGTAACTCAAGCACTCTTCTCTTGGCAAGAGCAAGCTGAAGCTTATCCATGAAGATAAAGGTGCTTAATGCTAAACTTTTCTTCTAAGCTTAGATTTGGATTGTTTAAGAAAAGAATGCCCCCCAAAACCAGCAAGGTCTTTCTACATTTTTACCATTTTGAGATTAGAACCCTATAAACTCATTCATCAACTGTCTTCTTTTTCTGTATTATTCTTGGCACTCAAAACTGTCGAAGACTGCTGCACTTTGTACTTTCACATTCTCAAATAAAAACTTAAGGTTATAAAGTGTGCATAAACATTTTACAAAATAATTTTGTCATTTAACATATTTGGAGATGAGACTTTTATGCCATAATTTTACATAAGAGGATAAATATTATGAATGAAACTTCCTTTTGAAGTCAAATGACAGAAAGCTCAAGCCCTGTGCATTATTTTAAAATCTAACTGAGAACACTTCTAAATATTGGAGATGGGACTACAAGAGGAAAACATGAATATTTTAGATGTCTCCCATCTTACAAAGTTATCAACCTGTCAAAGCTTCTCTCTATGTGCTGGAAAACGATCTGGCATAAACCAGTCCTCTCAGTGGAGGAGGTCACAGCGACATTTGTATTATCACACTTTAAACTTCTACTTTTTCAAGAACAGAAGCAATATGTTGAACAATTGCCCCTGCCCCAAATCCTTAAACTCAATATCATAGGCACAGAATGTAAGCAAATCTGGGATGTTCTCTAACAGATATGCAACAGCACAGCTATGTTAGTCTCAAAAATACTGTCTAGATATTTTTTCCTATAAAATCAAATGCTTAGTAGCCACTTTCAACAGCTGGCATTAGATGACATTAATTGCATTTATTGTGTCACAGTCCGTCTAAGCTTCCTGTTAGGTATTTTTAAATATGTCCAAGAGAAAACACCTGCTTCAGTTTTATTTAGGGGTAGTGACCTATAAGGACATCAATTCCATTTTTAAGGTTAGACTATTGTCGGGTTTACTGAAGGAAAAGGAACAGGGGAAAATTAAATCACAACAAACCTCTTTAGGTCAGTTAAGGGCCATATCTCTAGCTGGGATATAAAAAAATTAATCTCAGCAGCCCATATTCTAAAAGTTAATGCCGCTAGTAACAATCAACAGCAGGAAAAACAAACCTGCTAACAACCAGCCCACTCATTAGCAAAAAAGCAGTTTAACTCAAATACTTAGACCAAAGTATAACACTACCTAAACCAAACTGCCCCACCTACCAGCAAGAAGAGAAGAAATAATTGCTTAAGTATCAAAATAAGCTTAGTATTTCCTACAAGGATAACAATGTTCCAACTCCCGAGAGAGTGCTCAGAAGGACTAAAGGTGGGGTGAAGGCAATGTCTAGGGATTAGTATCCCACAAATTCTTTAAAAACCCAAAGTACCATAAACAAACTCAACTTATCTATGAATTATAGAATAAGATATTGCTGCTACTTCTTTTTGTCTTTTGAAATATACAATATTTTGTAGGCCCTTCAATGTGAAAGAAGGACATTCAATTTGAAATTATTTGGCAACTAAATTTTTAGGACCATCTAACTTTAACTGCAAAATTAAACAGATCTACCTTCTCCTTCCTTCAAACCATCTCACAA
>NW_026652282.1:39344141-39359045 GCF_009828535.3 Hylobates moloch
AATGAAAGGAAGAAGGAAAAACAAGAACAAGGAGGGAGAAAACCTTTAAAAGAAAAGGTGGGTTGGGGGAATCAATGGGCCTTTTATTTGGTCATACGGCTCCACTCATCCACAAGGCAGCGAGGTAGTGAAATTGTACCACATACCCAGAAGAAAGAAAACACTGGAAACAGTCGATAAGCAGCACTTAGGGGTGCCACAGCTGTGCAAAAGGAAAATTCCCTGGTTAGGGCTCCACCACTGGGCACTGATGGTCACCACTAGTGTCACCAGAATGAAGCCTAAACTGCCTTCATCACCGATTCTGAATTCAAAGACCATAATTTGACTGGGCTAGGGTCAAATGACCCACGGCCTAGCTGCCAGTAGCTGTCTCCTACCATGTCATTGTATGAATTCCATGGCAGAATTCCAAATGTAAAAAGAGGCTTAGATCCTGTCCTAGACAGTCAATAGGAAGGATCATGTCCACTACATGATACATGTCTAATACATTCAAAGTGCAAGAGAAAATAGAAGAGCATATACTTAAATGGTCCTGTTCCAAGTGTCATTTCTACCTGTCCTCTGATTAAAGTGGAAATTAGTGCTACATGGCCTATTCACTCATATCTCCATTCACATATTCGTTTAGGTACCAAATGTTCATTGAGATCTCACCTGCTTCCAGGCACTCTGAAGATACCAAGATGAATACGACATGGTCCTCCAGAGTGTTGTATTCCAATAGAGAAAACAGACGTTAAATAAATAATTTTAATGCAGTGTAGTAAGTCTTTATACACAGATTAATGCTAAGGGCTGGCCGCAGTGACAAATGCCTGTAATCCCAGCACTTTGGTGGGGTGGATTGCTTGAGTTTAGGAGTTCAGGACTAGCCTGGGCAACATGGCAAAACTTCATCTCTACAAAAAAATACAAAAATTAGCCAAGTGTGGTGGCACGCACTTGTCATCCCTGCTACCCAGGAGGCTGAGGCAGGAGGATCACTTGAGTCTAGGAGGTGGAAGTTACAGTGAGCCATGATCATGCCACTACACTCCAGCCTGGGCAACAGAGGGAGACCCTGTCACACACACACACACACACACACAAACTAAAAAAAAAAAAAAAGAGAGAGATTAGTGCTAAGGGGTGGTGTTGGCATGAAGTAGAGAGTAATTAACTTAAACCGAGGTGGGGTGCATTAGCCAGGGATGGCCATTCTGGGAATAAGCTATAGTAGTGGCAGATGGGGGTAAGCTGCAAGGTACCTGCATTAGGTAGAGATGAGTAACATAGTGTATCAGGGGCACAGAAAAGCAGATAGAGCTGAGGGTGAATATGAAGGTCAGATCGAAGAAAGCCTTCCTGGTCATGCTGGGCACAAGCTTTGTCCTGCAGAGAGTAGCAGTGTTGACATTGGGAGTGGGATGGTTAGTCCAAACTAAAGGAGGGGTGGGCTGGTGCATAGAGGCTGGTATTTTCCTTGAGATAGGGCAGAGATTTCCAAAGGACAACCACATAGGAAGGACAGAGAACCCAGATGACATATCCAGAGCCACTGAGGCCCAGCAAGGTGAGGAAGGGTCATTTCAGCTAGACTAGGATGTCTTGCTACACGTTCTAGTTCCAGGGATAGGGTCTCGGCCATTGGGCTGGAGTAAGAGCAGTGCCCACAGCTGGAAGGTGTGAAGTCATCAAGTTCCACCAGTTGGTAGCAGGTGGAAGGGAAGCACAGGACTAGAGCCTAGAGCCTGCAGCCTGGGGCTTACAGCAGTGACTTGAGGGAGCCAGTACTTGACACCTGGAAGCTCAACTGAGGAAACCTCTGGAGTAGACAAAGCAGGAGACCAGAAAGCTAGTGAGCTAAGTCTGCACAGATTGTAGGCGGCCTCTTAAATGGGAACACTTGCTGGCCCACAGTTCTTCTCTTAAAGTGATAGGTACAACAGAGTCTATAAAACATGGGTGAACAGGGCCGGGTGCAGCGGCTCACATCTGTAATCCCAGCACTTTGGGAGGCTGAGGCAGACAGATCACGAGGTCAAGAGATGGAGACAATCCTGGCCAACATGGTGAAACCCCATCTCTACTAAAAATACAAAAATTAGCTGGGCATGGTGGTGCATGCCTGTAATCCCAGCTACTCAGCAGGCTGAGGCAGGAGAATTGTTTCAATCAGGGAGTTGGAAGTTGCAGTGAGCCAAGATGGCGCCACTGCACTCCAGCCTGGTGACAGAGCAAGACTCCGTCTCAAAAACAAACAAACAAACAAACAAAACATGGGTGAACAGGCTAGATGGCCCAGGCCCAGCGTTGGAGGAAGCAACAGAGGTATTGGGCACATGTACCAATCTGAGCTAGGATAACTAGCTTACAAGGTAAAACTGATTACAGAATGATGGGAAAAAAAAAAGGCAGAAACAAAAACAGAAACAACACAGAGAGCCGGACACAAGGCACATCTTGCAGAAGGTTGATTGAATTCTCAGCAACATCTGTTATTGAAATATAGCTCCTTAAATTCTCCACAGCCCAGGCTGGACTGGGCCTGACCATGGCAGTGCTATGGCCTTGCTGCAGGAAGAAGAAAGAAGGAGTGTGGGGACATGGAGCTATGCATGACTTGGCAGACATGATTAGAAATGATGGAGATGGGAGAGTTGAGAAAATATATAGCCTTGCTGCAGACATCCACGCATTCTGAGTCTGAAGAGTAAATCATCTCCTCTAGCCTTCTGTGTTTTCTAGGAAATGGAAACAAGAATTAAGTATAAGCTTCTTAGCATGGCACACCTATCCCCTAACCTGGTCTCTACCCCTCTCTAGCCTCAGCTGCCACTCTTCTGTCTCATATTTGGCCCTCTTATAATGCCACACTCCTGGCTAGTCTCGCCTCTGTGCCTTTGTTAAAGTAATTCCCTTTCTCCAAAAGTAGGGCTGCCAGATTTATCAAATAAAATACAGGATGTCCAGTTATTAAATTTGAATTTCAGACGAACAATGAGTTTATTGTGTGTAAGTATGCCTCATGCAACATCTGGGACATATTTATATAAAAATTTATTCATTTATGTGAAATTTAAACTTATCTGTGTGTCTTATATTTTATCTGACCACCCTAACTGGAATGCTTTCTTACACATTCTTTGGGGTGCATTTCAAATGTCCTGTTCTCCAGGAAGCCTTCCCTGAAGTCCTGGGTTGGTCCAAATGCCCTCTTCTGGGCACCTCTGGGTTCACATGTGTGCCTCCAGCCTTGCACATTGTTGTGAAGTTATCTTTGGAGGCATTGTTTTCCTCCATCAGCCTCTCAGTTTTGCCAGAGCCTGATGAAGCAGGAACTTTGTATTCCCAGCATGAAGGCTGCTCGATAAATGTTGGAAGACCTGAATTAATATCTGTAGGAGTATACTTGTAGCCTTGCAAATAAATGCCACAATATACCAGCCCAAAGAGGTTAAAAAAAGTTTGTCATTACTCTCTCTGTTGCTCAGGCAATAAAAGAAAAGAAAAGCAAGACTCTTTCTGATGCCTGAGCTTACACCTTGCCCCTGGTGGTGGGTGAATGTAAAGGGCAGTTATAAAGAGCACTAAGAAACCATCTAGTACTCTCGCAAAGCATCTAAGTTCAAACACTGTAGAAGTTTGACCTTTCAGAGTAACTATACGCTTCTATGACTCTTTAGGAAAAAATATGGCTGGGTGCAGCAGCTCATGCCTGTAATTCCAACACTTTGGGAGGCTGAGGTGGGCAGATCACTTGAGCCCAGGAATTTAAGATCAGCCTGAGCAACATAATGAGACCCTGTCTTTACTAAAAGTTAAAAAATTAGCAGGGCATGGTGGCACATGCCTGTGGTCCCAGTTGCTCAGGAGGCTGAGGTGGGAGAATTGATTGATCCTAAGAGGCTGAGGCTGCAGTGAGCCGTGATTGGCCACTACACTCCAGCCTGGGCAACAGAGTGAGACCTTGTCTCAAAAAAAATAAAAAATAAAAAATAAAAAAATGTATATTGGTTGGGCGTGGTGGCTCATGCCTGTAATCCCAGCATTTTGGGAGGCCGAGGGGGGTGAATCACTTGAGATCAAGAGTTTGAGGCCAGCCTGGTCAACATGGTGAAAACCTGTCCCTACAAAAGTATGAAAATCAGCCAGGCATGGTGGTGCGCACCTGTAGCTCCAGTTGCTCGGGAGGTTGAGGCAGGTGGATAGCTTGAACCCAGGAGGCAGAGGTTGCAGTGAGCTGAGATCATGCCACCGCACTCAAGCCTGGGCGACTCATGCCTGTAATTCCAACATTTTGGGAGGCCAAAGTGAGACTCCATCTCAAAAAAAAAAAGTGAGAGTGAGACTCCATTTCAGAAAATAAAAAGTATTTGTATTAAAAAGGAAAAAAGAAAATGATATTTTGAATTTTTCTATCTCCGAGTGCTACTGGGACAATAAGGAAATGTGAAATATTTGATGGTTTAAGAAGAAAAGCATTATTGCAGGCTATGGAATAGCCTAGGAAGGAAATCTAGCCCATTTCCTTGACTTGAGTTAGGAATCATTTCAGCAAGATGACAATCTAGCCAAGAATCAAGGATGTTCCTTATTAGTCCAAAGATGCCACTTTACAGATGAAAAAATTAGTGACTTATCCAAGGTCATGGAACTGATTAATGACTAAGGGTTAAGGGTCTTCTGATCCCCAGCCCAGCAGTCTTGTAATTGTCTAAAAAAACCTTTGAGGGGGGTTTCCAACATCATGGAGTAATCCATTCAAGTGTTTATTAGAGGATCCTTATTATCAAAACAAATTCTTCTTTCCTTCCATTTTATCAAAATTTTTCATTCTGTTTAATTGTTATTTCAATTGAAAGGAAAAAAATAAGTCTCACCCTCATCAGCCAGTGCTTTGCATATTTAAAGGCCACTACTCAACTGACCTCTACGTCTTCCCATTCTCAAACAAAAATAAAAACAGTATTTGGTGGGGTTCGTTCTCCTGGGAAAGTGTCTCTCCTTTGAATTGTTACTCGGGTCTTCAGATCCTTCTTTCACTGGAGCATATAGAATGGATATGGCAATTTAATATGGATCTGCCCAGATTGGGAATAAAGGAAGAACTACTTTTATTTGTGCATTTTCATATATCCCTACACATCTTATGATTATATTTTCTTTAAAGAAATAAAAGGGGAAAAATATTTTTAATTTTTGTTTCATGATCATGCCATTCGCTTCAAATCACAATTGAGTTTTACTATTATCAACAGTAAAGGCTCAGTGAGTTCACAAGACCTCTGTCCTGTAACTAAGCATTAGTAACTCACATGCCCTGTATCCTAAAGGGCTTCCTTTGCTAAAGACTGGGCTTAAACTCATTCTCTTTGCTATCCTTATGTCCTGCCCTAGGTGAATTTTACTGAGAACTCAAAATCACAAGCATGCAGGCCATAAATCTTACTTAGGGCAAAGTGTATTAAATATCAAGGAATTTAAGTATAGAGTTCCTTCTTGGCCAATTCTCACTCAATTTCCAATATCTATTTTACTTAATCTCCCTCCCTCTCAGCTGTATTATCTTTATTGTTAATCTACAAAGTCTCTAATTGCCCTGTAATAATACAAGCTTATCTTCTTAGAGACATTTCCTTGCAAGTTTACTTAATAATCTTTAAAGGTACATGATGCCCATACTTTAAAGAGGGTAAGCATAAATATTTACTTATAAACTGTAATATTGGGGAACTGAATAAACATTAAAATCATATGATTTATAATCTGGCGTGAGAACCTTTTCTTCTGACACCTTTGCCTAAAAAATGCCTGCCTTCTCTCCAACTACCAAAATCCTCCCTATTCTTAAAGTTTCAGCTTAAAAATCTCTCTCCCCATGATACCTTCCTGATCGTCCTGGCCCAAGTAATTCCTCCTTAACTTTAAACTCCTATATTGCTCACTTGACCTTTAATGTTTTTATAGAATCTTACATTTTACAAAGCATTTTCCCCACACTTGTATATCTTAAAGCATTTTATTTTTTTAAAGGTAGTATATTTTTATTTTTTATGATTTCAACTTTTATTTTAGATTCAGGGGGTACATGTGCAGGTTTGTTACATGCGTATATTGTGTGGCACTGAGGTTTTGGGTACAAATGATCCCGTCACCCAGGTAGTTAGCATGGTACCAAATAGGTAGTTCTTAAAGCATTTTCTAAGGGCTTTTGTGTCTCACAGGGCTGGTTGGTACTTTTGTTTTATTGTATTAAAGCATTTTTCAGTTGATACTTATTTGTTCATTAGTTTGTTATTAGATGTCTCTCTTCTTCCCTGTTTGTCTCCACTGGCAATCACCTCTCAGCAGTGTAGCCCCAGTAACTTGAATAATACTTGGTATTTGTTGAATAAATGAATGAATGACAGCAATCCATCACCATAACATTCCTGTCTGTAAGCATTATTATCCTCAATTCCCCCATGAGGAAACTTAGTTTCAGTGGTTGAGTAATTTACCCAAAGTTACATAGTGTCTGACAGAGCTGGATTTCTCCAGGAAGGTTTTCTGATTTGCTAGTTGTGAGACTGCACAAGCTTCTTCCCCTTGCTGTGTTTCCATGTCCTCGTTGTAACAGTGGAGCCAATACCATGCTATCTGCCTTACAGGATTATTGTGGGGATTAAATGAGCAAACATAGGAAAAGTACAGGGCCCTTGGGCTCACTGCTGGGCATGCCTAGTTGATACTAATTCATCATTCATTGAGTAATACCATTCAAATAGCTACTAATCTAACAATTTTGTTCAGAAAGATATAATGAAATACTTTGTTAAATACCTTGCTGAATTTAAGGTTCTCTCAACCTATGAAATCCCTTACCTGCTGGTTTCATTAACACTATCTACAAAGGAAGTGAGGTTTGATTTATTTCTTGGTGAACTCATTCCATCACTCAATGGCCATGGTTTCCTTGTGTGTGTCCCAGGCTTTCCCTCTGTTATCTGCTTTGGAATTTTGCAGAGGAATTCCACCAAGCACATTCTTCCCTCGTTTCAGAACCCACCTTCCTTCCCTTTTGGAAAATGGGAACATTATTCCAACTTCAAGATAGATTCATTTAGTTTTTATATTTTGTTCCCACAGTGTCTGGTAAAATGCATTGCTCAGCCGGGTGCGGTGGGTCACGCCTGTAATCGCAGCACTGTGGGAGGCAGAAGTGAGCGGATCAATAGAGGTCAGAAGTTCAAGGCCAGCCTGGCCAACATGAAGAAACCCCATCTCTACTAAAAAATACAAATATTAGCTGGGCATGGTGGCACACGCCTGTAGTCCCAGCTACTCGGGAGGCTGAGGCACGAGAATAGCTTGAACCCAGGAGGTAGAGCTTGCAGTGAGCTGAGATTGCACCACTGCACTCCATCTTGGGTTACAGGGTGAGACTTTGTCTCAAAAAAAAAAAAAAGACAAACAAAAACATATTGCTCAATTAACTTTTGTGGATTGCTTGATTTGGTACTGAATTCTGATATAGATTGGCTCTCTCTGTCCCTACCCAAATCTCATGTTGAATTGTAATCCCCAGTATTGGAGGTGGGGCCTGGGGGAATGTGATTTGATCATGGGGACAGATTTCTTATGAATGGTTTAGCACCATCCCCTTGCTGCTGTTCTTGTGATACTGAGTGAGTTCTCCTGAGATCTGTTCCTTTAAAAGTGTGTGACAGCTCCCCTCTTTCTCCCTTGCTCCTGCTTTTGCCTTGTGATATGTCTGCTCCTTATTCACCTTGCATCACGATTGGAAGATTCCTGAGGACTCCTCAGAAGCAGATACCACTATGCTTCCTGTACAGCCTGCAGATCCATGAGCCAATTAAACCTCTTTTCTTTATAAATTATCCAGTCTTGGGTATTTCTTTGCAGCAATGCAAGAATGGCCTAATACAAATTCTTACAATGTCTTTGCAATTGATGAGAATGTACCCAGAACTTTAGTATTTAAATGATCCATTTGCCTCATAATATAATAACTAATATTTTTATGTGCCAAGGAATGTGCTAAGCCCTTTACAAGCATCATTTCCTATAAGTTTTACAATATTACTTTGAGTGAATTAGTATTCATTACCCATTTCACAGCTGAAAAGCTAGGACTTATAGATTGTATTTCATGCTCCATGGTGACAAAAAAAAAAAGCAAACAAACAAAAAACGTCAGAAAGAGTAATTGACAAAGAGGAAATAGGATAGATACAAAATGAGAAGTGCAGAGCTGCCAGGATTCCTAGAGGATTTGGTGGTTTTCTAATTCCTGATTTTAGTCCTTTCTGGACCCTTAATAAAAAAACTTTTTTTCTCCCTTAACCTAATTCTACATCATATCTGTTACTTGAAAATTAAGTCTTAAGAAGGCTTTCTGGAAGATGTTACAAACAAAAAATTGTTTTAAGGAAGTAGGAGTTTACAAGGTGAATAAAGGGCATTTGCAGAACAAGCAGCATCCGGTGAGAAGGGTATAGTGGCTCCATGCAGCACTGTGTTCCCAATAGGAGGGGAATCTGAGAAGTGTGATAGGAAGTGAGGTGAAGAGATAGACAGAAGCGTAATCACGTTGTGCCTTGCATATCAAAATTAAAGAACTTTAAATGTATCCTGAAAACTAAGAGAATAGTTTCAGTGTTTAGTAATAATAAATATAAAACTAAGATAATGATTTAAATATTTAATAATAATTAAGATGAATAATTTTAAGCTGGAGATAAAATCTGGATTTTGGACTGGTCATGCTGAGTGTAGCCACCTGGTGAAATCTGTGGGGAATTTTCGACTGCCAAAAGACCATGAATTTCAGTGATCCAGGAAAGGAGTGGAGGGGACCTGAACCAAAGCCAACACAGTCTCACCATTATCTAAAAGGCAGAGGGTTTTTCTTAAAAAAAAATAAAATAAAATAAAATAAAATAAAGAGACTGTTATTTATTCTTTTTTTTCTCTTTCTTTTTTTTTAACTTTTATTTTAGGTTCAAAGGTGCATGTGCAGGTTTGTTATATAGGTAGACTCACGTCACAGGGGTTTGTTGTACAGATGATTTTGTCACGCAGACACTAGACGCAGTACTCAATAGATATTTTTTTTCTGATCCTCTCCCTCCTCCCACCATCCACCCTCAAGTAGGCCCCAGTGTCTGTTGTTCCACTCTTAGTGTCCATGTGTTCTCATCATTTAGCTCTCACTTGTAAGTGGGAATATACTGTATTTGGTTTTCTGTTCCTGCATTAGTTTGTTAAGGATAATGGCCTCCAGCTTCATCCATGTTCCTGAAAAGGACATGATCTCGTTCTTTTTTATGGCTGTACATTTCAGGTGAAAGGTATCCTTTTGGCCCAATTGCACGCATTTTCTTTCTGACTCTCAGTGAACTTGGAGGGTATAAAGACAAAGCAAATGTCCCAGAAGGAAGTAGACGTATGCAGTTTCATAGTTCATCTATGCACACAATCCAGATACATTGAAGTTTTATCTTAGGGACAAATAAATTCATAAAATTAATTTGGTTCTGCAGGCAAGTTGGCTACTGCAGTACACTTAGAATTCAGGAGATAAACAACAAGGCTTGAGTTTAACTTTCTATGAAACTCTTGCTGAGATTCAAATATTTTATGTTAGTTTCAAATAACAGGTTTCTAGGGTTGTTAGATTAAAAATTGTGCCTGAATTACATTTGCATCTTTTTGGCTACATTTTCTTCTCATTTCCACATGAAAATAATGGCAAATAATCTCTCCATTTCTTTAACAACCCCAGAGAATCTCAATTTTTCTAAAGAAGGCTTCTGGTTTTGTTCGTTTGTTTGTTCACTTGGTTTTTAGGAGTAAGGAGCAGCAGCTATGTCCATTATCTTTGTGTGTTTCAGACTTAAATGCCCCCTGTATTTTTCCTACACTATTAAGCTAGCCTGTTGGTTCAAGACTCTGCCTTTCGTTTAGCGAGGGCTGTGCCTTTTAAGTCATTCTGAATTACGTCAGTACCCAAAGCACTTCATATCTAGGACCTCTTTATACTGAATAGCATATAACAGAGCTTGATGCAACTGTCCTGAAAAAGGTGGGTGTTATTGAAATTCTAGGGGGAAAACAGAGCTTGTTCATTTGTTTTTTTAAGGTAATTGCTCAGACCCAAGCAATCCGAAGCAATGAACAATTTTATCTAAGACAAATTTCATTATATTATATTCTAATTGTTTCAGTAACAACTGTAGAATATCTAATTCTAATCATAACAACACCGAACATTTTTTTTAATAAGCTGACCAAATGTCTATGTCTGAGACAAGGCAATGGAGGGGGGTATGTGTATGTGAACATAAAACAAAGGACAGATTTCAGAGATTGAAGTTCTGATATTTTCTTGGCAATAAGATCAAAGTTATGAACTACATGATCCTGAAATCCTTCCTAGAGGAAGACAATGCTTCCTTTATTTAGCCTGAGTCTCTCAAAACAAAAAGACATCTGTCTCAACTTCAAATTCCAAAGGTGTTTTAAGTATGAACATGAAGCACACAAAACTTTGTTATTTATAAAATTATTTTAATGCATATATTTTAAGTTTTTTGTGATTCATATGTTTTCATATTCATATGTTTTTACTAATGCAAATGTTTTGTTGTGTTTTCCATTTTTTTGTTTGGCTCTTCCCTTCACCTCGTTGCTCTATGCTCACCCACAATTACCCCTCCAACACACTAGCACACACACACGTGCACACAGAAACGTCATGTTGACTACCCGGTGTGTATCCTTACCAAGCTTACGTAATTGTATACACACATAACAAACATATGAGTGTTTGTCATCGTTTATTTCATAAAAGTGTGTCATATTATATTACACACTCATTTTTGCATCATTTTTTTCCTTAACGTTCCTATAAAAATTCCTCCAAATCAAGTGGCACCTTTTTCCTTTTTCTTTCTTTTTTTTTTTTTGAAACTGAATTTCACTCTATGCCTGTCCAGGCTGGAACGTGTGCAGTGGTGCCATCTTGGCTCACTGCAATCTCTGCCTCTCGGGTTCAAGCAATTCTCATGCCTCAGTCACCCGAGTAGCTGAGATTACAGGCGTGCACCACCATGTCTGGCTAATTTTTGTATTTTTAGTAGAGACAGGGTTTCACCATGTTGGCCAGACTGGTCTCAAACTCCTGGCCTCAAGTGATCCACCCACCTTGGCTTCCCAAAGTGCTAGGATTACAGGCATGAGCCATGCACCCAGCCGGTACTTTCTTTTTAATGGCTGCATAATAGTCTACAGTTTAAGAGCATAGTATTCAACCATACCTCAGCTTTCATCCAAACCCGATTTCTATTATTTTCAACTTCAGAATTCCAGAACTGTAAAATAATAAATTTATGTTGTTTTAAGCCACACATGAAGTGGCAATTTGTCACAGCACCAACAAGAAACTACTACAATTATAAAGAGGTGGCAAATAGAAAGTAAGAAAAAAAAGGCAAGGCAGAGAAAGAAATCACAAAAGAAATCAGAAAAAAGTAGCCAAAATTTTAAGGAAGAGTATGTATGCAAGATAGGAGGTTTCCTCTATGATGTTCACCCAAGAGTAGAGAAAGAGTATATCCCTAAATTTTATAGCTTGGTAAAAGAAGGCAGAGAATATCTGCGTTAAGTCCTAGTCAGTATAGCTTCCACAACAGGAAGCTGATAAAATAAAAAGACAGAATAACATTTTATTGGAAAATGTAAAAATTACCACTATTGGGAGACTACATAATATTTTCCTAAAACTTTCAAGGAAATAAATTTGAAATTCTTGTAATTAATGAGTGAATTTATTTCAGGGGCTCAATAAAAAATGTACAAAAGCATTATCTTTCTTATATATTTGTCAGAGTGAACATTATAATTCATTTTATTTTCTGCATATTTGAATTTTCAGACTCTTATACAATTGTGTTTTATGACTTTAGTAATAAAAAACAAATAGTGGATAATGAGAAAATGAAAAAAGTCACTGGTTTCAAGTAATTTTATTATGTTGTAAATCTGTGTCGTTTTCTTCATGTTTCTTATGTTTGAAGTTTATTGAGTTTCTTGGATTTATAAGTTTATAATTTTCATCAAAATTGTACATTTAAAACAACTTTTTCTAATTCTTTTTATTGTCTTCTTTTCTTCCTTCTTCTTTGGAGATTCAAACTACACCTACGTTATGTCACCTGACTTTGTCCCACATCTCACTGATGCCCTGTGTATATATTCATGCACGGCTCAATGACAAGGATACGTTCTATGAAATGCATCCTTAGGTGATTTCATCATTGTGCAAACATCAGCATGTACTTATACAACACCTAGGCTATATGGTATGGCCTATTGCTCCTAGGCTACAAACATGTACACCAAACTTGTCCAACCCACACCCCACGGGCTGCATGCAACCCAGGACAGCTTTGAATGCGGCCCAACACAAATTTGTAGACTTTCTTGAAACATTGTGAGATTTTTTTTGCAATTTTTTAAAGCTCATCAGCAATAATTAGTGTTAATGTATTTTATGTGTGACCCAAGACAATTTTTCTTCCAGTGTGGCCCAGAGAAGCCAAAAGATGGGACACATTGGAAGAAGAAAATTTTCTTCCAGTGTGGCCCAGGGAAGCCAAAAGATGTTACTGTACTGAATACTGTAGGCAATTTTAACACGATGGTAAGTATTTGTGTGTCTAAACATATCTAAATGTAGAAAAGGTACAGTAAAAATACAATATTACAATCTTATGGAACCACTGGGATATAGGCGGTCCATCATTGACTGAAATGTCATTATGTGGTGCATGACAGTATTTTTTTTGTCTGTTTTCTCACTCATTTTGAATGGTTACTATTGCTATGTCTTCAAGTTCACCAATCTTTTCTTCTACAAAGTTCAATGTGCTGTTAATTCCATCCAGAGTTTTTTTTCATCTCAAATATTGCAGTTTTATCTCTGGTGTTCTATGAGCCTTTTCCATTTTTTCCATATCTCTGCTTAATATGCTTAATCATCTTCTAATTTATATGATATATGGAATAAAACTATAATTGTTTTAATATCCTTATCTACTAATTCTATCTTCTCTGCCATTTGTGGATATGTTTTGATGGGTTTATTTTTCTCCTCATTTTGGGTCACTATTTCCTGTATTTTTGCATGCCTGATCATTTTGTATTGGTTGCTGGACATTGTGAATTTTACTTTGTTGATGGTTGGATGTTTTTGTGTTCCTAAAAAGAATTCTTGAGCTTTGTTATAGGACGTAGTTACTTAGAAACAGATTATTTTGGAGGCTTTGTTTTAAGCTCTGTTAGATGAGATCTGAGTAACCTTCTGGTAGATTTGATTTTGCCTCATGACTCTCTCAATACCCATAGGATTACTCTACCTAATACTCTGTGAATTATGAGATTTCCTCTCTGGCTAGTAGTAACACAAACTATTCCTGACCTTGTGTGAGTCCTGGAGATTTTTCCCTCTACTATTTTTGGGTTGTTCTTTTGCCCAGCCTCTGGTAACTCCCTTACACACCTGCGTCAATCAGCTCTCAGCTGGAAATTCAAGGGGCCCTTATTGAGCTCTCTGGGAAAGTCTTTTTGGGTACTCTCTCTTCTTCGGAACTCTGTCCTGCAAATTCAACTCAGGGAGAGAACCAGGCTTCATCTGGGTTCCCTCTTCCTGCACTGCTCCCAGGAAATTCTCTCTGAGCAGCAAGCTGGGATAGTCATAGAACTCACCTCATTTGTTTACCGTCTCTCAGGAATCACTGCCCTGGACAGCCTGATGTCCAGTGTTTGAAAACCACTGTTTCATATATTTTTTCCATTGAAAAAATGGTTTCAATTCCCCGTTATTACATATTGAATGGAGGCCAAAATCTAAAATAAACATTTTTGCATACATCATTAAGTTTCAATAATTAAAAACTTTTTAAACTGATGCAAGAATTCCTTGACTGATCATTAAATCTGTTTATCATTGACAGGTGGTCATGTAATATATCATAAAGATGGCACCATAAATTAGTGGCCAAAAGGAGGAATTAATCAGAAAAATAGGGTGGAAAATTCTTTAGCTATTTGGGAATAAAATAAATTTGTATATTCACCACACACAATACTTGAAATAAATTTAAGTTAAAATAAAGAATTAACTATAAGTCAAAAATGAGCAAATCCACTAAAAAGACATGAATATTTAATGCCACCACACAAAGAGTTTCTAAGCTTAAATTTAAAACGGTGCTAGAAAACACAGAAGAATGAACAAATCTGACTTATAAAAATAAAAAATTACATGTCAAGAACTATTCATAAAATTAAGGAGGAACATTGAGAAAATATTTTCAACATGCATTTAAAATTGCTAATAACTTTTTGTAAATTAAAATAAATAAAAATGAATATCACTCCAAAGTATACATGAGCCCATGTTATGAGTACATACTCCTCAAAATTGTAAATTAAATTACTAAATAAACTTGTGATAAGCTACCGAACATGGTGGCAATCAAATAACTGCAAACTTAAAGTAACAATGAGAATCTATTTTTATCTACCAAACCAAAGTAGATTCACAAAAGCTAAATTTCAAAATTGGCAAGGTGAGTAAATGGAATGAGTGCTTACCTGTACTGTCAATGGAAAGAAAAATAAGATTTCCTTTTATGAAAGCAATTTGACAATATTTATCAGCAGTCTTGAAAGTGTTTCTTTCTTCTGATTCTGTAATTCCACTTCTGGGAACATATCCTAAGCAATAACAATTCTAAATGTAAACATTTATTTGTACATAAACAAGTTCAAGTTGTATAAAATGGAAACATCTAATATTGATTGAACACATGATAATGTGCCTAAACAATGAAATGGTATGCCACCATG
>NW_026652282.1:39383368-39402335 GCF_009828535.3 Hylobates moloch
GAAAGGGGAAATAATTTGATATATTAGGATTATGGGGAAAAAAACCACACTGCTAGAGCAGACCAAAGATTGAAGAGAACACATTGTTAAGAATTTAATGATTGAAGAGAACACATTGTTAAGAATTTAGTTATTTAAAACCACAGCAGGGTTTATAATGTCAGATCTTACAAGGATAGAACTTGCCTCTTTAAATTTATTTCCAGAGCATGTATGGATGCACAGATATTTTATCTACACTTTGTGATGATGATGGCAGTATTAGTGTTGGTGATCATTTTGAAGATAATGAAGAACTCTGGGATATTTTTAAAAAGCCAGAGTGATTAAGAACCATAAGCACTTATTCATACCATCTGTAAAGTGCGGGTAATATTAACCTCAAGGGCTTTGGGGAAGATTAAATGAGACAAAGCAGGGAAAAAGCTAGACACAGTGTCTGCTCCATTATATGCTATTAATCAAGGGTAGCAACGATGATAGAGGGTTTTTTTGTTTTTTGTTTTTTTTTGGTTGTTTTTTTGTTTTGCTTTGTTTTGTTTTGTTTTGACGCTCGCTATTTTGCCCAGACTGGCTTTGAACTCTTGGGCTCAAGCTATCCTCCCATCTCAGCCTCCCAGGTAGCTGGGACTGTAGCACCACACCCGGCCTCTGATAGAGTTTTAAATTCACAAGCATGGCTTTGTTTCACATGCAATTTTTGAACATATTTATTTTCTTCAGAAATTCATATTAGAATAGGTTGTAAAGGTCTGCTGGGTCAGACCCTGTATACTTTATGTCAACAAGCTCCTCACATTCTGGGATCTTGTTTGCTAATGACAATTGGCAGATGGTCTGGTGGTCCTTTTCTTTGTCCACATGCTTTAGAAAAAAGAAAAAGACGGTTTTTGGAATAACAAAGAAGACATAGACTTTGAGGTCAGAAAATGACCTCAGGTTTCTTTTCTGTGAAACTTTTGTAATAATTAACTTATTCCATAAAGATATAGAATCTTTTGAGAACCAAGTAAGATACTATCTGTGGAAGTGCTATACAAATGCTAATGTTATTATTAAAAGTCATATCGCCTTATGTTAAAATGGTTGCTTTCAAACCAAGAACACCAGATTATCTCTTTGTAGATTACCTCTGTATGGCCTTAGCGCACTTATTATAGTCATCTCTCACTCTTTCAGTCTGTGCACATATTAAAAGCAAGGATATGACTTTTTGATCTCAATATCTCCAGCATTTAGTATTCTAGCTGACACATAGGAGGCACTGTCACATATTCTTAAACCTTGCATTTAAAGGAAGCAGAAACATTAATTTGAACCTTTAAATATTATGAGCCGCACAATGAGACTAGATGGCTTAGATCCAAAACGAATGAATTTCTTTCCTTTTACAGACCAATAAATATATAAAATTTACTGTTGCAGGCTTGGTTCTCAAGAGTCACATACTGAGTTAAAGTTTCTGGTGCAGGATATTTATTAGGGATCAGCATCCATAGGAGACAAGTGGGGAATCAAGCTTAGGTAGAAAGAGGAGTGCTTATTAGAGTTGTCCTTCACTGGGCCAAGATAGCCAGGCCTTTAGACCCTGGCCTTCGTCAGTCACTGGCTATGAGCCATTCTGGAAGAGCATGTCCTTGGGCAAGGTGACTCCTTGCAGCTGAGGCCATTCCTGAAGGGGTTGACAGCTGAGGCAACCCCTTTTTAAGGGGGTTCTGGCTGGTGCATCTCTATGTTTGCCATAGTCACCAAATTTAAAATGTTCTGTGCCCCACATGAGAAGATGGCATAGAGCACAGGATGACTTTAATCAATGAGACATTTCAAATTACATTTATAATTGAATAAAAGGCTTGTACTGTCATAGATTTATGGTAGAATATACCACAAATTAATGTACTGAAGACTTACAGAAAAACAAAAGGCTCTAACATTGATTTGTTGGCATATGATGCCAATTTCTCATGAAATGCTGTCTTTTAGCAGGTGTTGCTGAGTACCTTGTTGTGCATTGAAACAAGCAAAGAGCTCCTCCCAGAGTGTAATGATGCAGTGATGGGAAGAACTCCTCCCAGATTCAAGTCTCTCCACTGTTCTAGCTCCTGAAGAGAACAGGTGTGTCTGTCCACCAGGAGGTGTCTGTACCCTAGAGTCATGATGAGTGCATCATCAGCGGGATATGGCTTCCCTTTCTGGTCTAAGCCTTCTCACCCCTACCCACCCCTCAGCCCCACACATTTGGTGTTTCATCTTGGGCAGCTCTCTTGCTCAAGTGTATAGGTTTCAGTGCTGCCCAAAGAAGTGAACAAAAGCAAAAGCAAACCTATACCTTAATCCATTCAAGGTCACAAAGAAGAAATCAACTTACTCAGTTTCCCAGTCATAACGTGTATGCGACCTGCTCTACCTAACACAAAATAATGTATTGGGTGGACTAGCAAACACAGGAGTTCAGAAGAAAATCAACCACTATTTCCTCAGGACCTAGAAAGGTTGATTCGTCCTTCATTTTGAGCTTCTGGGGATAGTTCAGGAGCTTATGTGTATTAAGATTTAAGGTATTGGTCTGTAAAACTGGGATGTCAAGAAAATCAATTAAGTTCATAAACCTCTCTATCTTCCACTGCAGTACTAACTCATTATTATTAAATGCTTAAAAATGATGAGGGCAAGATCAGTTTACAGGAAGCTTGCCCTCCACCATTATAGATTATCAGACAGATTTCTAAGAGGTAAGCTACTAAAATTATAACATACTTTAATTTTCTCATGCATAGTAAATGGGGAAGCAAATGAACAGTTCTTAGGCATTCCAGGAGTAATGTTTTTAACTGATCAATGTTTTCATTTGGTTCTCTCTCGATCCTTAGCGGTAGACACCAAAATAAGGCTAAATATGTTTGATTTTTAAAAGACAGAAAACAAATTCCGTAGTAACTTAATATCCAGTAATGTCTGAAATCTCTCGGTTCCCAAGGCTATTTTTAGGTCTTTAGGGAAAATATAACTATTTTTCCCCTTTCTCAGCCTTGCTATTCCCCAGTTAAACTTTACCCTGTCTCGCCACACCCTAAGATCCTGAGAGGAGCCAGGTTCCTTTCACTGGTGGCAGGAAGGAAATTAAAGCAGTCAGGGTTGTGAGGAGCAGGAAGCGTGGGTTCGAGTTCCAAATCCAAGAGTGTCTGTGACTTTTAGCCAGTTCCTGGATTTCTACAGGCCTCCATTTGCTCATGTATTTAAGGAGAGAAGAGGATGTATGCTTTCTAATAGTTCTTCCAAGGCCACTGTCCTGTGATTCTTTAACGCTCCAAGCATATTCTGCTCATTTCCATGGGGGAAACTTTGACAATAGACCATGTAATGGGATTTGAAGGGACTATTTTCTATGGCTTCCAGAGAATTTGGAAGATATGAGTCATATAACTGCCCCCTGTAGTCCCAAATTGGTAGAAGGAAATAAAGACTAGAGTTTAGGGTATAGATTATAGATTCTTAAAGAAAATTGAGTTTTTAAAGCCAAGAAAATACTTTTTAAGGCTGGAAGTATTATTTTTCACTTTTTGATTAGCAACATGAAAGAACAGTCATAAATGTGACCAACAGTTAATACTTTCATTATCAGTTAAAAATTATAACCATTTAACTTTCAGTATTAAATTTAATTCCATTTATGACAAAATTCTTCACGTAATGGTCCAAATTGCCATTTCACATTTGCCTTCAGAATGAGGAGAACCTCCAATTTAGGAGACTGGCTGGCTGTGTTACCACAGAGATTAAGATCAAGGTCAAGATTTAATAGTATTAGTTTCATTCTGTTTCAAAGCCATGAATACAAGTATAACCCTGATGGCTTTCTTAAGAATGTGTGAAAGCTGTGCCAAAGAGTGTTCAAAAGCATTATCTCTACTGGATAAGTAATTCACAGGTTGGCTGTACTAACAGTGGGGGAGTTAATATCATCTCTAGTTAACCAGGACAAGCTTGCCCTGGAAACTGATGTTAGCATCACGAGTATTCTTGTAATGCCCAGTAATATCATTTGATCCTGAGCACTGGACAGTCAATGGCACAGAAATGTTGTTAACTATTTGCCCTTCTGCTGATTCTTCCAACTTCACTTATGGATATTTATTTTCTTCTGAGAAAAGTGAAGAAATTAAAAAGGAGGGGACTCCTCTGTTTTATTCCATAGCTTCCAAGGAAGCCAAAATGCATTAGATTTTGTGTTTATTCAATGAGCTAAAATCTAAAACTCAGAGTCAAATTTAATAAGCCCTCAACACCTTGGTACATTGATTTCAAAAAAATGTTCCCACCATGCATTCTGGAACCCCATTTCTCTCTCCTTTTTTTTTTTTTTTTGACTCTTTTACCATATCATAGGAGATGCTCAAGCACTAGCTACATGTATGTTCTAGTCCACATGATAGTAGGATATCAAGTAGGAAAAAAATAAACAGTCAAAATTTTGAAGATATTGTCTTTTTATTTCAAAACGTGGGAATAACTCAAAATTTGAGCCTCCAGGACCAAAACGCATTTGAACCAAACGTTCAGAAGACAAGCCAGGCCACCATTTTGGCAACACGTTTCACATGGACAAGTGGATATTAGAGAATGATGCCCACGACACGGCTAAAGCTATAGCACACCCACAAATAGATTCATACTTGGTTGTCTAATTTGCATGCATGAGTATGGTGCATTCTCCATGCCACTAGTACATAGATGCCTTTTCCAGAGTCAGTGCAGGATCCATATTTGTGCAAGTCTTTAAAAGTCTGCTCCCTTACAAAATTTTACCATAATTTATCTGAGACAGCCTTCCTGTGACAAATTCTTTATGCTGCTTTTACTTCCAAAAAGTCATTTCTGAATAATAATTATAGCTGTCAAGAGTTCCAGCATCACATAAAAGAATCTGTTTGTTAGTTATTTTAATGTCAGTTCGCTGGCTGTGAGTAAACCTAGCTAAACATATCCACATGCTTGGTATCTGGAATTTGAAATCGGTAACCTTTAGCAGCAATGGCAACCTTAGACCAAAATGACAAGGTAAAAAAAACATCAACAATAACAGAAGATGTCCCAGGAAGAGCTGGGCTTTTCTGCTTTCCAAAGTAAATTCTTCCCCAACATGCACCAAACACTGACAGCCTGACACGCTTGTGTATGAGGGCCCACTTTTTCCCACTAATGCTGAATTGTTGGAAACCCAAACAGCATTGAGAGCCAAGGGGGAAAATGCCTGAATCTGAAAATGAACCAAAAGAAATTGTACCAGAGAAAGGAGATGGGAACTGCAAAGAAGTTCCCAGAGTATCTCTCTCTGTCAACAAGCATGTAGAGTCTTTATTACTAGAATATGCAGAGTCCCGGGAGAATTGTTGCATCCTTTTTTGCCTTAACTCTTCTCTTGCCAGTCTTTCCCTGGCTGGTCGAACTGCCTCTACAGTTGTCCCATCCAGAAGCCACACACAGCAGCAGGCCTCAGGAATTGCATTCCTCGCAGTGACAGGAGAGGATGTACCGGTAGGTGGCAGTGAGTCGCATGCCCCCTGAGCATCGCAGCCGCAGCGCCTTCAGCTTGGAAGTCTGGGGCCGGCAGCAGTGACAGGAGGAACGGAAGGGTTGCTTGAGGACAGTGCTGAACGACACCAAAGGCTCGGAGCGCGACGCCTGGCCGCAGTGCCCCTCGCACCTGGCCAGGAGCACCATCTGGGGAAAGAAGAGGAGGTGGTTACTCTGAGCATGCCACAACCTTAGCCAGGTAAAACAGCATCTTTTGAAAGACCCTCACACTCCTTGCCAATTCCTGCTAGATTAGACCAGTGGCTCAATGCATGTTGCATTTTTTTTTAAGTCAACATCCAGGCCCCATTCGGATCGACTGAATTAAAATCCTTGGGGATAGGGCCCAGGCTTTCATGGTTTTCAAAGCTTCTTAGGTGATTTCTAAGTGTACTGAGGGTTTAGAACCACTGAATGACGCCCATCACTGTGACGTGCGAGTAAAAACCAAAGAACAAAAGAAGTTTCTCCTGACGGGTAGTGGTCTACCACTGGCCCAATGCATTGCAATTCTACCAGTAGCAAAATGCAGAAAGTCAATCCAAATTGAAACCAAGAAGTAAATTAAAATGACTACCAAAAAAAAAAAAAGAAATTGATTTGTGCAGGAAATAGCTAAAGAACAGGAATATAGTTTCTGAAGAAGAAAATAGGATAGCCTGAGTAATGCTTAGGAAGAAACATTCTGGGTGCTGCAATTTGGGACAAGACAATGAAGTAGAGACAGGGCATGTCTGGGGCCCTGAAATCACACTTCTGGGTTTACACATTGAAGGAGCCTGGGATTTGTGTAATTGCATCTGCATCTTCAGAGTCAATGGGGGCAAATATTAGGATGTACCCATTCTGATAATCTCTATTTCCAAAGATTGGGCTGGAATAACGGAGGCTATGTGTTCTTTATAGTAGCTCTTAATCTGGCTTTAGCCAACAGACACCTTTAAGAATCTGATGAAAACTACCAAAGTTATCCCCAGAAAAATGTACATAAGCGCACACACAATTTGCATACAGCTTACCGGGATGGACAAAAGGATCATTTATGTATCCCATACATAAATCCTGGTATCCTGGGAGTGGGAGTCATGGGTGGGTACAGTGGGGCAGCTTGACTCATTAAGCTGCATAATCCTAATATCAAGATGGGGAGGGGAGTGGAGAATCTGAGATTATTGGTCCGTGGTTATGTAAGAGGTTTTGCTTGGTGAATTTCATGTTAAGTGATGGAGAAAAAAATCCCCTGGGCCAGGTGTATTGTCTCATGCCTATAATCCCAACACTTTGGAGTCTGAGGCAGGAGGATCACTTGAGCCCAGGAGTTTGAGACCAGCCTGGGCAACATAGCAAGACTGTGTCTCTACAAAAAAAAATAAAAAGTTAGCCAGGCGTGGTGATGTGCACCTGTAGTCCCAGCTACTTTGGAGGCTGAGGCAGGAGGATCACTTGAACCCAGGAATTAGAGGCTGCAGGAAGCTATGATCAATCCACTGCACTCCAGCGTGAGTGACAGAGCAAGGCCCTATCTCAAAAACAAAAGAAAAGAAAAAAGAAAAGAAAAGGAGAAGAGAAGAAAAGAAAAATTTGTCCTATAATTCCAGAACCAACAGCAAGATCATAAAATGTGAAACAGTTCAAATGAAAGATTAAAAGATATATATATATGCATGAAACCTTTTGACGTTTACCTTACAATATTGTAGGAATTAGCAGTTGTTATTAAAGATTCACCAGCTATTATCTCTGACATCATCCTGTAGGGCAGAATTAAACACCCAAGGTTTACAAGAAAAAAATAGCCAGTCTAGCTTTCCAAAAGGGAGAAAAGATGAATTCTGGTAATTATAGATTATTGGCATAGTTATCTGAGAATATGCTGGGGCTAAATCCAACAATCACTTAGCAACCACCAAGGCAATATGAGATACTAGAAAAAAAAAAAAAACAGCAGGGCTTAGGGAAGAATAAGTTGGACTAGACCAGTGAATTTATTTTCTCTGAATGATCACAGAGGCAGAGAGAAAATAGCAGCTGTAAGCTGTTTTGATTTTTTTAAAGCTTTTGATTCTATCCTACCTGCAATTCATTTTGACAGGCAAAGTAAACTATCAGGAATGGTTTTGTTTGTTTGTTTTGTTTTGTTTTTAGAGACAGAGTCTTGCTATGTTGTCCAGGCTGCAGTGCAGTGGTTATTCACAGGCATGATCATAGCACACTACAGCCTTAAACTCCTGGGCTCAAGGTATCCTCCTGCCTCAGCCTCCTGAGTAGCCAGGACTACAGCCATGCACCACTGTGCCTGGCTCTGAAATGGGTTTTGAGAGATTATGCCATAGGTCAGTAGTACACAGGCTAGTCCCTAATTCCCACCCCCATTTCTCTAATGAGAGAGAGAGAGAGTCCAAGATCTTCCTTAGTCTCTTCTCCCCCGCATCTGCCTGTATGTGGGAAGAGCTGCTTGATACCTCACCTTGGAGTATTGTTAAATTTGCTAATCTCTCATCTAGATCACCTATTAGGTTGATTAAGCAGTTATTCACAGAGTCACCTTCCGTAATGGAGTCTTCAGAGGTGCAGTTTCAGTCTGGGTGGACAAAGTAAATCTGTGCCAACAAACAACTCAGAAGGGCCAACAATGATATGGGACATAATATCCAAGTGATGTATATACAGGTGAACCAAACGTAGGCCTGACTGACCGGGCCATTAGCACTGTCCATAAAATGACCAAGTCAACAGCGTAGGGCTATTTGTAAATGAGCTAATCTGGTTGCAATCTCACTAAAAGATTTCAGGATGTCCAGCTCCACCCCCAGCCCACTCTGAAGGACAAGAACTCCAGGCACTGAAGGACGTGGGGCCACCTCCAATGGGCTGGGCCCCTCTTCCTCGGGAGCTGGATTGTTTGTGCAAGAAGATTGCACAGACATGTACAATAAATGCCTTCAGTAGTTCAGAATAAAATCCAAAATCTTGAAGAGGAGTCAAGGCCCTTCATGACCCAGGTTTCACATGTATTTCCAGTCTTACTTACAACTGTTCTCATCACTCTACTACCCACTCCCTACTCCAATCAAACTTAACTACTTAGGAGTCCAAGAAAGTGCCCTGAATTCTCCTGCCTCTTGCCTTTGCTTATGTCTTCTATCTCCCAAATATGTCCTTTCCACCTTGCTCTGCCTAATAAAATCCCACCTATCTATTCTCTGTAGCCAAATTCAAATGCTCTTTCCTGGAAGAAAAGACTATGAAGCAATTATTGGACCCTTGATGTTCTCAACACACACACACACACACACACACACACACACACACACATGCACACACACACACACACATACACACACACACACACTCCTGGAAGGAAATCTATCTCTGTTTTGTGTGTTGAAGTGGTAAAGCAGAAGTTTGAAAAATAAGATCCTTAAGGGATGGAAGGAATAACCATCTGCTCTCCTGGTTTACTCTCAATACTTCACATTTTAGCTTCTGCCATACCTTACCTGTGTTTCAGCACTTGAACATCTCCTGATCTCTTCCGGATCAGAGCTTCTCAGACTGGAAAGTGCATGTGAATCATCTAGGATCTTGTTAAAAGGCAAGTTCTGATTGAGTAGTTCTGGCCTAGAGCCTGAGATTCTGCATTTCCCATCAGATTCTGGTTGATGTCAGTCCTACTGGGCTGATGCCCACACTTTGAGTAGCAGGTCTCTGGACGCATTCAAGTTTGAGGGCTCTGCTCTAGATGAATCACTAGATAACCATCATTTCGCTAATAAGAACATTTATTGAGCACTTACAATGTGAGTTATTTCATCCTTGTAACAACCCTACAAGAAAGTACTGTTATGATCTATACTATTAGGACAGATAAGGAAACCCAAGCTTTACAGAGTTCCAGTAACTTGCCCAAACTCACATAGGTGGCAAAATGCAGAGCTGGAATCAAACCAAGGTCTATCTGAAACCAAACCCCTGACCTAAACCACTATAATACCTGCCTCCTGATACCATGTTTTCCTGAGGCATATGCCAACTCACACACTTCCTTATCTACATTGATTTGCCTCAGGAACCCCTGACCGTATCCATAGACATACAAGTCTAACTTTTTCTTGTGGGCTTCTTGGGACATTGGCTTCACCATCCCCAAGCTTATGCAGAGCTGAATCTTCCAAGAGCCTTGACTGACCAGATGTCACCATTAGCATCAGAATAAAGACCCACCTGTCCCATCCTAGAAGAGCATTTTTGCGATTTTACTCCAACAGAGTGGAAACATAGTTTGCCTTTTTCGCAGCAGTGAACACTGTGCACCCTTATTTCCATGGCACCTCTTGAAGCACCCCCTTTCTCCTCAGGAACAAGATTCACCCATGCTTCTCCCATTCTTTCCCCACAGGCAGCCTCAATAACTCCGCTCATCTTCAGGGGCCCAGGTCAACCTCCAAAAGATCTGTGCTAGGCTGAGGGCACCAAGACAATTGCAACCAGGGAACAAAGCAGCAGGGAGATGGTGGGGGCTTTGAAAGGGTGGATGGGAACTCAGCTCACTCCAGCTAGAGACTGGTCCCTTCACTCAGGTCATGAATCAAACGGATACAAACTGATCTTTGTGCACAGAACACCTCTCCTCCCTCCCTCCCCATTTTCTTGTAAGCATTATGAAGGCAAAAAAATTGTCTCTTTTTTCTTTCTTTCTACTTTAGAGTCTCCAGCACCTTCCACAGCACCGTGACATGGTAGGCACTCAGTATAAATTTGTTCCTTTTAAAAAAATCAAATTATATCTCTCAAGTAGTCTATTGTATCATCAACACAATATTCCTGACTCCCTCCATTTCTCCTATCACACCATGAGCTTGGTGGGTAGCAGTAGAAGATGGCTTGGGGGTCCTGTTAGGAAGCTGTTAGGACTCAGCCCTTAGCATACCAGGTCCTTTTTTCCTAGGTTTTGTCCCTCAAACCTCTTCCTCCTTATCCTTTGTTGTTGCTCTTCTGGCTCCCCACCTGCTCCTGTGGCCCTTACCAGTTCAGACAGTCATGCCCTGGTTCCATGCCCTGGTTCCACGCCCTGGCCTGGGGCCAGCATCCCCCACTCCTCACCCAACTGAGACTTTCCGGGTCTCCCCTGCCAGTTTGCTTTCCCACCCTCCATTCCTGAAATCCCCTCCCTGGCCCAAGTCCAAAACTCATCCCCCTCCAGCCCCTCCTTCCTCCACTCATCTGGGAAGGAAGGTTAGACAGACATCGGGGCTGTTTCTCTTTTACTTTTATCCTCCCTGTTAGCACCCAGCACAGTGGCTTACATTTACTTTGCTCTTCTGCCCCACCCTGTGCTTAACAAGAACTACAATAAGGTTCATTTTCCTAATCTTTTAAGGCTATAGGAGATCCCAGCAGTTATTGAGATCTCAGTTGTGACTGAAATAGAAAATTGAGTCTAAACACCTGCTTAGTTTATAACCTTATCATCAAGATCATAATATCATCTATTAAATGGCTATTATGTGCTGGACACCGCTGGATGCTTTACGAATCACCAACACCCATACCCATACCCTCAGGTAGAGAGCTCTATTTTGCATGGGAAGAAACTGAGGCACAAAGAAGGAAATTACTGAACTTCCTCAAAGTCACTCATTCGGCAAGCCATAGAGCTGGAATTGGAAACCACGTCTCTCTCACTTCAAAGCCTGGCATGCCTCAGTTCTCATAGAGATTCCACCAGGCAGTCTGTTTCCACTACCAACTGGTCTTTTGCCTGTTTGCTCTACAGCCTTTACTCCAAATTTTAGAGAAACTTAGTCTCCCATGAAGATTATAAATGAACCTGCTATTCCCAGGATCTTTTGTACCCAATCCCAGGAGGTGCCACCACTTAGAACTATCAGACACATCCTAATTTGTGGCCACACTGTCCTCTTTGGTGGGCCACTGTGGCCAGTCTTTTCTGCCTGACTCCCTCTCAGTCCTTTCCTGAATTGCTAGGAGATGGGCAGCAGGGACCTAGGACTGGCCAGCTGCAAGTTCAGGGCTGGGATGAACAATCTCATTGAAAGCTCCCAGAAAGGCTTTCACTATTTATTTTTTCTAGAAACATTGCTGAGTATAAATTATTACTGCCAGCAGATCAGAAGTAGAGCCTGAACTTCTGTGTGATGGCTCCTACATTCTACTTGTGTTCCTCCAATATGAAGATCCAAGTCGTGGGAAGATGAATGCGGTGAGGCAGACATTGCCACTCCCTGGCTATATGATATCAAGCAATCTGATTATTTTGGGCTTCAGTTTTCCTTACCAGGATAATGGGAATAATAATGCCTGCCATCACAGGTTTCTTGGCAATGATTAGAGTATACCGTATGAGGTGCCTGACACATATTAGGTGTTCAAGCAGGTACACTCCCTTCCCTGAGCCTGGGTCACATTCTCCCTTTCTTGTCTTTACAAGGCCAGATAATGGATGAATGTGAGTCAGAAAGCATTAACAATTGGCAGGCAAACAGTAGGCACATGTTTATTAAATAATGACCCTTGAACATGATGTCAAGGGAAAATTTTTATAGAGACAAAAAAATCTACCCTAGTCTTTTCTTTGTAAAAAGAAGCTAGGGTAGATTGTTGTTGACTCTTTTCTAGACATAGACTAAATGTTTTATCCAAGTCTCTAAAGGCAAACAATTTCATTAAGTGAGACCCATTAGAGAAAAGATCAGCCTGAGAATGTAAGAGTTAAGAATTATAGAACATTTCCAAATTAAAACAGTTTTGCTCCTGGACACATAGAGAAAAAATCTAACCTAGAAAAGGTCTGGGTAGTTGAGATTTTGCCAGGCATATTTTATGGCCAGGGAAGAAAGGTTTATAATTGCAAGCACCATTTACATAAAACTATTGCTATATTTGGGATAGTTTGGGATGTTTGAAAACAGATTGTTCCCATGAAATTACAAACATTTCTCCTACTATCACAATTTTGTGCTGTTATTTGCCATGGCATTCTGGAAGAAACAAAGGTGAATAACAGTACACTAAAGTCTGTTTCTAAGACTCACGCTCAGAATTCACATGTGAATTTCTTTGGTTTGAGTTCATGATGTCTCTTCTTTGACCTTCGCTAGATTAATGTGATTGTTGCCAAAGTACTCCTCCATCATTTCATCCAATCTTTCCAGTTTGTTTTCTAGTTTTTATAGATGCTCCTATTTCTTTGTTCCTTTCTATCATCATAGTGACACTTTCTTTGAAATAATTTTAATTCCTTTTTTTAAAAAAGAATCATGATTATGGAGGACAACTCAATACAGAAAGAAATTATCCATGGAATAAAATCACTAAATATTCGTGCTGTCTGTTTCTGAAGGGGGAGGGAAGGAGAAGCTAATAAAAGCTGCAGTCAACCTTACGTGGGCCCACAATTTTTGAGCAATCACACTTGTAAAAGCACTTCTCATGTTTTTTCTCAATTTTAGTTTCCTTTTCCTAAGAAGGAATTGTGGCCCTGCAAAAATTTATGTTCATCTATTTACTCCATTTTTTTGGTTCTACAAGCACAAATGAGAGCCAGAAAGTTTTTATTAAATGGAAAATCTCTATTTTTTCCCACAGTCATAGATCTTATTAATATAATGGTTAAAATGATTTAACTCGAATTCTGATCCTCCTAAACTAAAATGAATCATCATCACTGAGCTATAATCAGAGAAATTAATGGAAATCTTCAAGGCATACAAAAGTCATAATGTTTTTGAATGGAGAGTGGAGGGATTGGCTTATATGGTCTTAGTTCTAGTAATTGATATTATAAAAAATTCTTAATTATACTGGTAATTTCAAAAAATACTAGCCATACAAGAATGTTTAAGTGATTTTCATCCCAAAACTAAATGTGAAAATCTCTGAGGTTGGGCTAAACAAATTATTATTTACCAAATGTGGACGAATTTCATTCATGTGCCTGTTTAGGGGCAGTGACAGTCGTGAGATCTCATATGTTCCACCCTACAATGTGCCTCCCTTCTGGGTGGTCCATGTAGCTGGCCACTCTTGGTGGCCTTTTAAGCATGATATTCCTTTGCACACCACTGAGGCATGGATTGCCTCTGCAAGAAACATGCATCCTTTTCCAAAAGAGAACGATTTGGATAAGCAATGTAAAAATGATAAATGAGCATGTTGCCACCTTATCTTTTGAAATCATTTTAACAGAAATGTAGCACCTGAAGAAAGGCTCAGACCACAAAGCCAGTTATTTCACCAAGAATCTCTTTAAAGAGCCCTCCAAGAAGTATGTTCCACTGCTCAATCACGTTCTTTGCATTCTCCTCCTCTTTATTGATGATGGAGGTAGAGAGTTATGATAACTTGTAAACTCCATTTTTCTTTTTTGGAAAAGCACACTACCACTCATAAACGTCACAGCCAGGGGCAAAGGACACCTGTCCCACGGGATGGGTGTGCACATGATTGATTAGGCACTTTTACTGACAACAGTGCAAAGCACGGAGGGAAATTCTAAAAGCCTCATTCTCCCACAAGCCCTGTGGGCCAGCCACATCACTTAAGTTTGGGCTATGATCATAGTTCTACATCCCCTGACAAAGAAATATGGCTTCTCGCCTGTTTCTGAGGGAAATGCTCTCCTCACAGAGACCTTCGTCTTACCTTTGAGCTACACTTGTACAATGGGTGACTGATAGAATCCACATAGTGGTGCCTCATGCAGCGTCGAGGGTCCGAGTCCATTATGAACGAGCTGTCCGTTTTACTGTCTGTATCTCCCATTATCACCAGCAGGGAGAGCATAGAAAAGGATGCAGCTAGTACATGTTTTCTCATTGTTGTAAGGAAAAACTTCTCTAGAAGAACAGCAGAGGGAGGCAGAGGACAAAAAACTGGAAATGGCTTCACCTCCTAGGATCCAGTCCCGTTCAAGGAAAGGGCATGATCGGGCTGAAGCTTTCTGGTTGTCATTGTCCTTTATGTGCTGGAGTTTTGTCTTACTCTTTGCGCTTGCAATCCATCATCACAGTATCTGCTGCACAGCTGGAATGAAAACAGAAATTATTTTCCCCAGAATTATTTACCCAGAACCACTAATGGAACCCAGGAGGTATTAAGTAGAATTTTTCCATGTTATTTTGAGAGGAGAATATTGGTTTCTAGAGTGTCATTAGCAAAGGCTGTCATCCATTCCACCCCAACTCTCATAGCTTATGCTACATATTTATAACCATTTGGAGGTGGACACAATGGTTTAATGGAAGCACATGTTGACTTTAATTGCTGAAGTCCATGTTCCTAGGGGCAAGAATAGTTTGAACCCATATTAAAGATTAAACATGTTGTTCTGGCAACAACGTAACCGAATTGGGTGGTCTCATCTTTGTCCTTGGTTGGTGGGGGCGGGAGGGTCTATTCAGTTTCTCGGAGAGCTTTGGTGTCAACGTCAGCTTACAGGGCTAGAGAGGAGGCAGGTCAGCACCAATGAACACAAGCCATGTCCCACAGGGAAGCACATTTTCCATTTCCAAGTCCATACTCACCCACCCACCTAATTTTCCACTTCTGTGCTCTAGGCTCATCCTGTTTTTGTTTTAAGCCCCATACCACCCAGCACTGATGACAAATTGCATCTGAAATACACATTATGCTAACTGGCCTCCAGCATGGTTAAGGTATCATACGTGTATTTGCCAACAGAGTCACATTTGCGCAGAGCCTTTGTAGCCTGAGCACATGGTGTAATTCGAAAAAGAAAGCAGTTGTTGGAACAGACTTACCATTAAAATAGGATCATATCATGCCGGTTTTTCCGAAATTTGCTTTGTTCTTTTGACCATACCTCTTGGACAAAGGACTGGGGTCCAGAGATCTCTCCAGATTACCTCACTAACTCCCCAGGCATAGCCAACACTGGTGCTTTCTTTTTTTTAATCACAACAGAAGACAGAAAGTATCAAAAATATTTTCAAACATTTAGGAAAATTGGGAGGGTCTGATATTACATCCAAAACAAAAGGGACATGATAATTAAAGCTTCGGGAAAACTTTCAAAGGTATTTCAGATAAAAGTTTGATCATTTTGTTCATAGGCAACATTTTCCTTAACTTCCTACTCATGAACAGTCTGAATAAACAGGGCAAAGTGTTGATAAAATCAAGATTAGGAGTTCAAGTTGGCATAAGCCAATTTATTTTGCACTAATAGAATGGCATCAGACCCATTTAGCCTCAATTAGCTGTCTTGGAAGTGTGAGGCAGGGGATCCTAAGTGGAAAGGGGTGGGTGAGATAGGGCTGTTTCAGAGCAGAGAATCCCTGGCAATAGCAAAGCCTCAGCACATGTGCCTCAGGGAAGTCCTATAAATTGCAGGAAGGGCAAGGACCAGTAATGAGGCGACCTACCTGGACTTGAGTCCTGGCACTGCCATTAATTAGCTGGGGAAGCCTTACACAAGTCATTCAACCTCCTCTAGCCCAAGTTTCCTCATCTGTAGAGGGAAGGAGTTGACAGAGATGGCATCTGCTGTCCCTTCGTGTTCTAAAATGCCACCACTTGATAACTATGGATTCAGTTACTATCATCTCCATATGCAGACAGTGAGCCCAAAGTTGAGGAGACCATATTCCAGTACAACTTTGCACCACTTGATGTGCATGCTAATAGCAACATCTCATTGAAATAAATCAAACCTGTGCCCAAAGTTTCAAATCTGCAAAGGATGCAGAAGAGCATGTTTGTTTTCTTTTCATCTGCATAATCTAGGTTTTCCTATACACATTACCCTGAAAATTGCCAAGACATCAACTCAAAGAGCCAGAACTTTCTTGGGGTCTATGTTCAGAGGATGAAATATTACTGACCATTTTCCAAGTTTCAGTGTGACTAAATTATCCCAAGTGGTTATCTGTCTCTTTGAAGCCTTAATTAGTGTCAGAAAGAGAATTGATTAGATTTCACTGCTTCGGTCTACAGATATTTCCCCCAGGAGTCAATGGCAAAAGGATGAAGAGAGAAGCAGACATTCCAGTCCTGGCCCCTCTTCTGCACTGCCAGCAACTTCTCTTCAGAGCCATGGCCAGGAGGTATGGTTAAATGAGCAAAGCAAATTAAAGAACATCATGTACAGCATGATGGCAAAAACAAGCTACATCAATAACAAAACCCTACATATGTGTATGCATCGTTGTATTTATTGGCATTTCCACTTTCTCCACACAAAAAGGAAATATAAAGGGCCCTTAAAGATAGAAAAGAATTTAAGAGAATAAAAGTCTCATTTAAGAGAATGAAAATTAAAGTACTTTGAAATACATTGTTCAACCAATCAGATTTACGAAGATTCCGAAGTCTGATCATGCACGCTATTGGCAAGGCTATGGGAAAACAAGCCCATTTTGGAGAAAGTTCAGTATAAATTGGTCCAAACTCTGTAGAGGCCAATTTGGCAATACCTTTGAAAAATGCAAATATATATAATTTAGACCCAGCAATTCCACTTCTGTGAATTATCCTACATGTGAAATCACATGAGCACATGGCTGAAATAGCGTAAAATTGGAAGCAGTATGAAATATCCATTAATAGGGGTCTGGTTAATTATATTCTAAAATATTCACACAACAATATACTAACCAACTATATATGGAAAGATGCAGAAACTATATGTATTGATTTGTGTTAAAATGGGGAGAGATAAAAACACATATTTGTATAGCAAAGCTCTGAAAGGATACCCAAGAAACTAACAAAATTAGTTACCAGTGGTAGTTGAGGGACAGACATGAGAGAAATACTTTTCACTATATATCTTTTTGTATTTTTAGATTTTTGAGCTTGTGAATGTATACTTTATTTAAAATTTCATTAAAAAATAAGGCTTTCTCTTTTTAAAGCTCAGCTTAAATCTGGTAACTAAGTTAATGGATGTTTACTGTTTGTGCCAGTTTGAGTATTTTTAAAATATTATATTTTTATTTCTTATAATTACGGGAAGGCATGCTAGTCTCTTAGTAAAATACTCTTCCAGGGCGACCACATAGTTCTTGTACATTACTGCCACCTAGTAGCACCATCCTGAATTGCAAGCACAGTTTAAAATTTTTTCCTAAAAATGAATAAAACACTTTGCAAGCAGATATTATGACATTTACACAGATAAAGAGATAGTCAATGTCACATACAATGTAACTTGATCATCTGGCTTTCTCTTTAGAGATGGTGAGCTAAACCCAGAAGTAATATTAAAGAATAAAAGATTAACAGGAAATGTTTTACCATTAATTCTAAGAAATAGATTTTTCAACACACACAGAAAACGTGATAGTTGTCCAGTTTTTATCTTAAATTCTGAAATAAGAATGTAAGCAGCAATGTAAATATGCCACAAAACTCACAGAACCCTCAAAACAAAAAGGTAAGATTCTGAAAACATAACCTGGGATTTTTTTTTCTTTTTTTTTTTCTTTTTTTTTTGCCTTAAGTGTTCAAATTGAATGAACCAACACTGTTGTATTGAAGAAGAAATAAAAATAAAGCTCAAGAAAAGAGCAATGCTAAGTCAAGTTGTCAACATTGTGTTGCTCAGGGTGTGCATAGGTGAGAATGTGCAAAGTATGGGAGTGGGAGGAAGACCTCACAAAGAGGAAAATCAGGAATTAAGAAAATGTACACCACTGAGATCACCACTTTCTGGCAGCCTAGGATTATCTCTGCCTTACTGTAGCAGCTTCTGTTGTTTTCTCAAAACTAAATTAATTCCAGTTTGCCTTAATTTTTTAAGCCATGTGTCATAAAATCAAATGCTGCCTACAAAGACTTAGAACCTTGGCCCAGGCAATAATGGATTGAACAAGAGAATGACTCTCTTGCTGAACTCAGTAGCCCTGTGGCCACGCTATGCTCTGGATACAGTCTCTGAGACATGGACTTGGCCGACGTACAGAGCCCACATTCTAATAGCTCCAATGTGGAGCCTCTGCCGGCAGGAGAGGCACGTAGGCTGGCGTGCCCGACTTTGGAGCTACCTTCCAAATGATACCAGTGGAAAAGAACAACTGGTGCCCAGATTTCCCCACCTGTCATCCTCAGCGAAATAATATAGCAGAGCTTACAGCGGGCCCAGCCTCCTGGGTGAGAGATGGTGTTGTGCCCACAGATCAGCTCACTTTTGGGCTGACCTTCTGGCTGGCAGAGGGTAAAGTGCTGGTTTCACGCAAGTTATCTCAGCAACAGGCTAAGACAAGTGGCATGTGCCAAGAATGGCCTTAGTCTTGCCTTGCTTGCCAGGCACAGGAGGGTGGTGCTTCAGTATCCGTATTTCCCCCTAGGCTGTTTTCAATACTAATGTATACTGATATTCCCTTCTGTGGCTTCTTGCAACAAATATTTT
>NW_026652282.1:39416475-39434068 GCF_009828535.3 Hylobates moloch
GTTCCACAGGAATCGAGATCCCAGAGGTTGCAGCAGCTGGTGTGGGGAGCTGCAGAGTCCAGCAGTGTGACAGTGAGTAATCTGGGGACACAGGGCCTGTGGCGACATCCTCAGTAGTTTGGTCTCTTTGATTGCATCTGTGTTTGCCACCATTTTATGAGCCTGGGGCTCCAGCTTTCCTGGTGATTCTGTGAACTGCACCCCATCCCCACCCCCACCAAGATCCTGCCAATAAATTCCTTTCTCCTTTAATTAGCTAGAGACAGTTTTTGAGGTTGGCAACTAGGAATCCTAACCTGAATATTACATTTTCCAAATTTAGGCAAACTAACATCATTAACATACAGATGGAAACACAGTCTCCACTTCCTCGTAGTTACTTTCCCAAACAAATAAATGGCTTCAGATTCATTGTCAGTCTGCTCTAGTCTCTGCTATAGTATTTCAAAAGTAGGAAATTCCTTTGTGGGTATAAAACAAGATCCATGGTGTATGTGCATTTGTGTAATCCCAGTATACCAGCATAATCTACGAGGCACAGTTTGTAATTTTCTGTGAGAATGCTAATTTCTATTGTCCATGAATGTGATAGTATTCATTCATTCAAAAATACCTGTTAATAGTAGTAGCAACCACTTAACGGGTGTTTACTGTCTGTCAGCCTCTGTGCCAAATATTCTATATGTATTATCTCTTTCAAAGAGATATACAACAACTCTATAAAGTAGATACCATTAATGTCTCTATTTTACAAATGGAAAAACTGAGGCTCTGAGAAATTAGGTGGCTTGCCTGTGGTTGACACAGCAGGCAAATGGTAGGTATGAACTCTGGCTTTCTTGTCTCCAAAGACCATGGCTTACCTACTATGCTCTGCTGCCCCTATTCAACAGAACTCCCTGAGCAACACCTACATAGTAACGCTCTGCTATTTGTTGGGGAGACACATAAAAGTAGGACATGGATCCAGTTCTTAAAAATGTTTATGATATTACAGGGAAGAGAAAAATATTCACTTGTGAAGACACCGCAAGGTAGAGCATGATAAATGCCACAAGAAAAGCAAAGGTACAATAAGAGGAAGTGGTGCATCCAGGAGAACGCCACTGGATCTGGGCTTTGAAGGCACAGAGCAGGAACTAGAGGACAAAGGTGAGTTTTTGAAGTGACTTGCAGCCATACATTTTGTCTGGGCTTAAATTTAGGCTACCATAAGCCAGGAGGTGTGATGAGCAGAGTGAAATGAGGCCACGGATCTGGGGCCAGGTGAGGTTAAAAAGGAGAGGATAGAATGGCAAGCCAGACAGTTAAAGAAGAGGTTATATATGTGGAAGGAGACTAAAGCAGAGGAGCAAAGGTAAGCAGCCTGGCAGGGGTGCAAACAGGTACTTTCTTTCATCCATGCATTCATTTAACAAATATTCTTTTATGAAAAAAAACTGTTTTTCAAAAAGCATGACCATTTACAAGTCATTATCACAAAGCCATAGTAAATAATTTGAAATAAACTTCGAAATACAGAAAAAAAAATTTCTTTGAGTGCCTCCTAACTGCCCGAGCTGTGTTCATCCCAGGGGCTCTGGTATTGAATAAGACAGACAAAGTTTCTACGGTTGTGGTGTAGGAGTATGTCCATAAGGACACATTAAAGACAAATGACAAAACCTTGAGTATCAATAGCTTAAAAATAAGGACATTTATGGTGCTCAATCTGGAAGTGGGCAGTTCTAGGGCTGGTATAGTGGCTCCATGATATCATCAAAAACCCAAGCTCCTTCCACTTCCATGATACTCAGCACTGTTGGCTTCTGTTTTCCTCTGGCAGGTCAATTCATGGATGCCAGATGGCTGATGGAACTCTAGAAATCACACTGAGATTCAGGAGTCTAGAGGGAAAGAGAGAAGAGTTTGCTCTTTGTCTGTCTCTCAGTCAGGAAGCTCACTCTGGCTCATATGTCAAGATGGATCATGTGCAGATAAGGAGGTTGAAAGGAACAAAGTGTGGCAGGAGAGAAGTCACTGAAGTCTCCTAGACAAGAGAAGGTGGTAGCTTGCACCAAGGTTGAAGTAGTGGAGAGAAGTCACTGAAGTCTCCTAGACAAGAGAAGGTGGTAGCTTGCACCAAGGTTGAAGTAGTGGAGATAGAGTGAAGTGAACAGATTTCAGATATATTGGCCTCTGCATTAGACGTGGGAGTTTAAAAAAGGAGAAAAATCAAGGGTGATTCCTGCCCCATGGTGGAGTGAGAGAAACACAGGTTTGGTGAAGGGTGGCGCTGTATGCATTAACTCCATTTGTAACAAGTTCAATTTGACATTCTTGTAAGACATTGAAGTTGAAATGTAAAGAAGATGGGTTGATATACAGGTCTGGATTTCAGGGCCAGTTTCAGAGCTGGAGCTATACATTTGGAGGTTGTCAACCTATGGAGCGTATTTAAAGCTATTTGATTGCGATCGCCCAGAAAGAGACTCTAGCTAAAGAAAAAATGGTGAACTAGGAGGAGCCCTGGATCTCCCCTACACTGAGTAAGACTGAAAAGAAGAAGTCAAAGAAGTAGGAGGAAAGCCAGAAAAGTAGACTGTCACCAGTAAAACAAATCCTAGCTTTGTTTTTGCTTTTAATCATAGAAAGCTACTGCGTGAAACTAGAGAAAGGTTTCCACGGCTTTAGACTTGTGCTTTTAAACTTTATGATTGAATGGAGAGTTTAGAAAATGCTAAGGCTCAGGCCTCACCCAGGCTAATTAAAATAAAATTTCTAAAAGTGGGGGCTGGGCATTTGGTATTTTTAAAAGCTCCTTTTACAACACCAAAGGCACTGTCCATGAAAGACATAACTGATAAGCTTGACCTTACTAAAATTAAAAACTTCTCCTGTGTTAAATACAATGTCAAGAGAATGAGAAGAAGAGCCACAGACTGGGAGAAAATATTTGCAAAAGACACATCGGATAAAGGACTAATATTGAAAATACACAAAGAACTCTTAAACTCAACAGTAAGAAAACAAACAACCTAATTTAAAAAATGAGCAAAATACTTGAACAGATATCTCACCAAAGGAGATATACAGATGGCAAATAAGCATATGGAAAGATGTTCCGCATCATATGTCATTAGGGAATTGCAAATTAAAACAGCAGTTAGAAGCTCCTACACACCTATTAAAATGGCCAAACTTCAAAACATCAACAACACCACACCACTCAATGCTGGTGAGGATGTGGAGAAACAGTAACTCCCATTTGTTGCTGGTGGAAATGCAAAATGGCACAACCACTTTGGAAGACAGTCTGGTAGTTTCTTACCACACTAAACAAAGACTCACCATAGAATCCAGCACTCACATTCCTTGGTATTTAACCAAATGAGTTAAAAACTTACGTCCACACACGTGTATGTCTGCACACAGATGTTTATAGCAGTTTTATTCATAATTGTCAATACTTGGAAGCAACTAAGATGTTCTTCCATAGGTGAATGAATAAATAAACTGTGGTACATCTAGACAATGGCATATTACTTAGCATGAAAAAAGAGCTATCAAGCCATGAAAAGACATTGAGGAAACTTAAATGCATATTACTAAGTGAAAGAAGCCAATCTGAAAAGGCCACATACTGTATGATTCCAACTACATGACATTCTGGAAAAGGCAAAACTATGAAGACAGCTAAAAGATCAGTGGTTGCCAGGGGTTAGGGAGAGAGATAAATAGATGGAACACAGAAGATTTTTTAGAGCAGTGAAACTACTTTGTGTGATACTGTAATGGTGGATGCACGTTACTATACATTTGTCCAATTCCATAGAATTTACAACATGAAGAGTGAACCCTAATGAAAACTATGGACTCTGGGTGATAATGATGTATCAGTGTAGGTTCACTGACTATAACAAATGTACCACTCTGGTGCAGGATATCAATAGTGGGGGAGACATTGTGGGTGTGGAGACAGAGGATACATGGTAACTCTCTTTACTTTCCACCCAATTTCACTGTGAACCTAAAACTGCTCTAAAAAATGAAGTCTATTTAAAACACACACATACACACACATACAAAGCATGGCATGTTCTCTCCCCTCCCCCTAAATGTTACCTGATTAAACAGACAACCTCAGGGAAAAAAAACAAAAACAAAGAATGTCAGATGATACCAAAGAGCAGTTTTTACCCATCATAACTGTACCCAGTGTTTAGCTATTATACATGTACATATCAGTTAATAAACAATTTCATAGTGTAAATTCAAGCCAATGAACCACTAATATGCACTAATTTTAATGAATGATTTCTTTTGGCATCTTTTCCACCATTTTATGAGCTTCTTCAGAGCACTGAGAGAACATCTTTTTTTACAACATACTGTACATCTCATCAAAGGCATAAATAAGGCACACTCTTTGGTTTATAAAAAGATGACAAAAGAAAAAAGACTTAGCTCTAAATTTAAGCACCTTTTGAACTTTGTAAAAATCATTTTAAGAGCAACATTGTTATGTAATAGAAAAATTATTATCTAACTCATTGCTTTTTAAATAAATTATCTGTGAGTTACGCCATAAAGATAATGAAAAAATATTTTATACACAAAATTAAAAATGTAAGGATTCAAGTAGGTCCAAAGAACATTTGGGAAAAAAAGACTTGTCTTTAAGTGGGAAGAAAATCCTGTAATAAAGTGTGTCATCTTGTTTCACTATGGTTCTAAAATTAGCCCTTCCTCATTTAGGTGAGAAATATGGTTATTAAAATCATCACTTAGTATGCTGCCAAACTTCTGGGAGCCTCCATGTGAGGAAAAGATCCCTGATGTCCATTTTATTTCAAAGGTCTTATTTTTACCCCAAAGGACCCCTCAATAGTATCTGACACAAATAGGCAACTCTTCCTTAAAGTTCTTTTTTCTCTTAGTCTTCATTATGTTATAGGATCCATCACTACCCTGGCATTCCTTTCCTCCAAGGCCTCAATTCTCTTCTCCACTCACACACACCTGATGATTTATTCGATTCACCATTCAAATGTTTGTTGGATGTCAATTTCTCTTGACCCACTTCCTGAACTCCAGAATGAGAATTTCACTTTCTCCTGAAAAAATCTCCATTTCAGTATCCCATTGGCATCTCTCACTGGTAGCAGTCAGGCTGATCATCTGTTACTATAATGCTGCTACATTTTTTTGTATCCTCAACTCAATTGTATCACAGTTGCCCCAGCCTGGAAACTTATTTAGCTCTGCAATTTTGGGAAAGTTATTAACTTCTTACAGCCTCAGTTACTTCATCTGTTTTATGGGTAAAGAAAACCGATTTAAGAGGCTCAGTGTGAAGGTTATTTGAGACCTTGAACTGCCACTTCTTTTGATTTCAGACAAGGCCTTGCTGTAGAACACCTAAGGAAATGGTGAACTTAGTTCCAGCTATAAACAGACCCAAGGTCTTTGACTCCCATATTATAATGCCTACAGGCTAGGAAGTAATAACTTCTTCCATAGAATGAGACAGAACTGTTTCTGTCATACTTGAACTTCAATTTCTTATGTTCTTGCTATAAAATAATAGACTCTACTGTCAAATCTTATTTGCTCAAATTCTTAAAATTTTACAGGATTAAGAAATATTCCCCTACTTTTGTATAAAATACGAAATTCACTTAGAAATATATTGTTAATTAACTTCGCATGTTTCAGGATCACTATTTTCATTAGTAGCTCAACAAATTCCTGTAAGTTTCATTTTCATCTTACTTAAGGTCAATCTCACATAAAAGCAATTATTGTTAGAGTTTGTACAGATAGCTTATAATTAATATACACTTTTGAAACAATGAATAGTCATTGACGGGATATTCAAAGAAAAATTATATTTCTTGATCTTCCCCCAGCAAAAAAGAAAATCATACCAGTTATCATACTTGACACTTCTTTATTATTCTCAAAATAATTTTTTCACATATTGAACAGTTTCTTTGCCCCAAATTTATGGATGACTTTTTCAATTAAAACTTAATCTTAAAAAAACATATTTGGTGGTTTGAGGCAAGAAAAAAATAAAAGGCTTCAATTGCAACAAAAACAATAATTGACAAGTGGGACCTAATTAACCTAAAGAACTTCTGCACAACAAAGGAAAGTATCAACAGAGTGAACAGACAACCTACAGAATGAGAGAAAATTTTTGCAAACTATGTATTCAACAAAGGTCTAATATCCAGAATCTATAAGGAACTTAAACAAATCAACAAGCATAAAACAAATAATCCCATTAAAAATGGGCAAAGGACATGAACAGACACTTTTCAAAAGAAGATATACGCACAGTTAACAAGCATATGAAAACAATGCTGAACATCACTACTCACTAGAGAAATGCAAATCAAAACCACAATGAGGTTATCACCTTACACCAGTCAAAATGGCTATTACTGGCCAGGCGCAGTGGCTCATGCCTGTAATCCCAGCACTTTGGGAGGCCAACGCAGGTGGATCACCTGAAGTCAGGAGTTTGAGACCAGCCTGACCAACATGGAGAAACCCCCGTCTCTACTAAAAATACAAAAAAAAAAAAAATTATCTGGGAGTGGTGGCACATGCCTGTAATCCCAGCTACTAGGGAGGCTGAAGCAGGAGAATCGCTTGAACCTGGGAGGCGGAGATTGCAGTGAGTCGAGATCACACCATTGCACTCCAGCCTGGGCAACAAGAGTGAAACTCCATCTCAAAAATAATAATAATAATAATGGCTATTACTAAAAAGTCAAAAAATAACACATGCTGGCAAGGCTGCAGAGAAAAGGGAATACTTACACACTGTAGGTGGGAATGTAAATTAGTTCAGCTACTGGGAAAAGTAGTCTGGATATTTCTCAAAGAACTTAAAACAGAACTACCATTTGGCCCAGCAAATCTCATCACTGGGTATATACCCAAAGGAAAATAGATCATTCTACCAAAAAGACACATGCACTCATATGGTCATCACTATGCTATTCACAATAGCAAAGACATGCCATCAACCTAGGTACCTATCAATGGTTGATTGGATAAAGAAAATGTGGTACATATATACCATGGAATACTACACAGCTATAAAAAAGGAATGAAATCAAGTCCTTTGCAGCAATATAGATAGAACTGGAGGTCATAATCCCAAGCAAACTAATGCAGGAACAGAAAACCGAATACCACATGTTCTCACTTATAAGTGGGAGCTAAACACCGAGTACATATGGACACAAACATGGGAACAATAGACACTGCACACTGCTAGATGGGGGAGGGAGGAAGAGGCTGTGGGTTGAAAACTACCTACTGGGTACTGTACTCACTACCTGTGTGCAATATACACATGTAATAAATCTGCACATGTATCTAAAATATCTAAAATAAACGTCACAATTTGAAGCAAAACAAAACAAAACAAACCCTTCAGATGGGAGGCTGAGGTGGGTGGACTGCTTGAGGCCAGGAGTTTGAGACCAGCTTGGGCAACATAGTGAGAACCCATTTCTACAAAAAAAAAAAATAGCTGGGCATGGTGGCACATGCCTGTAGCCCTAGCTACTCAGGAGGCTAAGGCGGGAGGATTACTTGAGCCCAGGAGTTCAAGGTTACAGTGAGCTATGATCATGCCACCGCACTCCAGCCTGGGTGATAGAGACCCTGTCTCTAAGAACCAACCAACAAACAAAGTACCCATTAGAGTCCTTTCTCTGGCAGGCATCAATTCTTTCTCTCATGACAATAACTTATAAAGACTTGTAAGAAAAGAAAACAAACAAAAACCCAAGAAATATTATAAAGGAAACAGAAAGGCCTGAACTTAAATATTAAGATGCACCCAATTCATGTGCCCTTGAGAAAGCCATATTGCTGGACTCATGGCCCAGCAGCTGGGTGACAGCCAGGAATTTGGTACACCTCATACTCTCAGAGTTTCCTCTGAGATGTGCTTCCATTTGCCCCTGGTTTCCCCTCTGCAGTATTTTAATTAAACAAAAAAAAAGGAATAGTAAATTTAGAGTGTAAATCAAAGAGTTTGTCTTTCATTTCAATGAACAGTGTTCCCATCGTGTCCACATCAGTAAAACAGTGATCAGAAATAACTATTTTAAGAATTATTTATCTTTTAGGAAAATAACTGAATATTTTTTACTGCAGCATGACAACATACTACAGGATGTTTCCTGCTGACTCCAATTGCATGTATAAGCATTTACTTGAAGGAAATATTAAAAAGTATATTATTACACATTTTTGACATATATTAGAAAGTATTATCAAAACCACTGAGAAAGACAGTTCTGAAATCTGGTAACTGCTATAACTTTTTTAATATTTTGTTCCTTCAACATATCCGTATTTATCCTTTATTTACAAAGTATATAAATAGTCTTTATTAAAAAATGAAAAAAAGACTTAAAGGTAGTCCACAGTTTTTCTATGCAATAAATAGAAGCAGCTTCATTTTATTCATTGGTTTATTCAATCTGCATTTATTAAGCACCAATTAAATACAGAAAACCCTATTTTTCCTTACTGAGTTGATGAATAATAAGATTTTCAGAAATGCTCCTTGATTTTCCCAGGTATCTGAGAAATGATTTTCCGACCTTTTCTCAGTACCACTTATTCAACAAATAATTTTAGAGCAGTGTCAAGCCCTGTTTTAGGCCTTAAGGTTAGAATAGCAAACAAGATAGACAAGGTCCCAGCTCTCAAGAAACTGACATTCCATTAAAGAAACAGACAACAAGCTCATAAACAAATAGACAATAAACTCTCAGGTCATTATAAGTGCAATGAAGAAAATTCAAAAGGATAAGGGGATAAGGAGTGAAGGGGAGTGCTATTTTACATTGGGTGATCAGGAAATGCCCCTAGGAGGAGGTGGTATTTGAGCAGGGATATGGGTGAAGTAAGAGATGTCATGCAAGGGCTGGAAGAAGACTACTCCAGGCAGAGGAGACAGCCTTGGGAGGGGAGCATAAAAAGGAGGCCACTAGGGCTGCAGCAGAGTGAATAAGAAGAGCAAGAGTAGAAGAAAATGAGTCAAGGGTCAGATCATGTCAAGCCTTTGGGCACTGTAAGGCATTTTCAGTGCATTCTAATGTGATAGGAAGCCACTGGGGAGTTTTGAACTAGAGGATGACCTGACCTGGTTCATGTTCATAAAAGATCACCCTGGGTCTTTTGTGGAAATAGGCAGTCTGGTTAGGAGGCCAATGCAGTGAAACATGATGGAATTCTGACTATATTTTGAAAGTAGAGCTTTTGCAGAACATGTTGATGAATTGAATTTATGGCCTGGGTGAGGAAAAGGAATTGGTGATGGCACTTGGGTTTTTGGTGTGAACAACTAGTGATTAATTGGAGTTCCCATTTAACTAAAATAGGGAAGATCAGAAAATACGTACAGTAGATGTGGGAGGCAGAGCCAAGAGCTCTGATTTAGACATACTAGAACATCTATTGGGCAAGAAGGACAAATGTTCTGATGACGAACAGAGCAGACCTGCTGGAACAGTATTTATTGCAGATCTGTGAGTTTCCCATTGTACCTCACCCTCTGGGGTAGCTCCCCAAAGGTCAGATGTGGAAAAGAGATACGACTGTTTGGACATGGAGCTTTTATGCTGAATAATTTAGGGAAGAACCAAGCTCTATTCTGATATGATGAAGGGCCAGGATGTAATAACAGTATTTACATAGTAGAACCATGCTCCATCTCTATCTTGCCAGTCTTGCCTCTGGTGTGATTGGGGAGGATATAACAACAATATGATATAGCAGAACCTTGTCCCACCCCTATCCTGTGAGCTCCTCTTCTAGTATTATGAAAGTGCAGGGAGAATCAAAGCTCCATGCTGCGGCTGTATGACACAGAAAGCTAACAGCAAGATTTGCCGCATCTGTGTTCATGACTGGAGAAGCGTCGGCCCCTATTCAGGCATGCTTGGAGGGCTGAGGTCCAAGCCTCATGGTTGACCAAGATTGATTGCCTTAAGTACTGGCCTTGGCCGGTTTCTATGGAGATTTGCAAGAGGCCAATTTTCTCTCTGCAGGAAATAATTCATGGACAAATTAACAGTTCCTCTCAGTAAAAACTTGGATTCAGTTGGTAGTGGTGGGGTGGTGAAATGTGGTTGGATTCTGGAAACACTCTCAATATAGATTTCCTAAGGAACTTGGTGATGGGTTGGCTTTAGAATTTGAGAGGGAAAGGGGGAATCAAGGAGGATGTGTAGACTGTTATCCTGAACAACTGATTTAATCATGTTGTCATTGACAGAAATAAGGAAGATTGAAGAAGTGTATAGTCGGGGTGGAGGTGGAACCAAGAGTTCTGCTTTGGAAATGCCTGATAGACACACAAATAGAGAAATGGACAGCACCTGGAGTTCAGGGGAGAGATCTGGACTGTAGATACAAATTTTGGAGTCATCAGCATGTAGATACCTTTGAAAGCCATGAAACTGGATCATCTTAGGAGCGAATATGAAAGGGAAAAGGGCCGCACACTGTCTTCTGCCCAGATTGTGTCAATATTTAGAAGTCTGGAGCAGGCCTAGTGTTCACTTCTATTCCAGGCAGACTCTTGGTTGCTCACACCAAGAAAAGAAGAAACATTCAAGCACGATGTAATCTCAAAATGATACCTGTGATTTACTGCATAAGGCAGGCTTGAGATAGACCTGAAGCATCATGTTCCAGGGCAATGGGGGAATATTTCTACAAACACAGACACAAAAGATGATGAAGGTACAATATTAAAAGCACAGCTTTCTCCTCACTCCTCTAAGGAGAATTCCCTGCCAACTAAACAAGAAATTGACAAAAACACATATTTTGCCTACTCTTCCGGAGATTTCAATTAAAATTATATAATTATTTCAAAGCTTTTTGAGCAAGGCTTGTTTTCTTTTGAACACAACATTTTCTTCTATCTTTAATATGGCTATATTTTACTCTTTCCTCCTTCCAAACTACAGAACTCTTAAATTATTGGACATTCCTCTCACATGATATGTCTATTTTGTGCTTCAAGTTTAGGTTTCTCAGACCAATGTTTCAAGTAGGCAACAATGATGCTTCAGATATAGTTATTCCCATACAGATCACTTTTATATTCTTTATTGCTCTAAGGAGAAGTTATCAAGGAAATCTGAAAATGTAATTGTCCTTTCCTCAGCTTTTGGATCTAGAGCCAGGAATTGGTTATGGCCTAAGCTAAATGAAGGAGGCATTAAATCATGATTTATAATACTTAATCAGGAATCAAAAGAGTCTTGGTTGATAGGGATGGTGGAACAAATAAAAATGTCCAACAATGTGAAACATGGAATCATTTGGGTTCCTCTTTGTTTTAGCTTATTTCCTGCTCTTCTTCCCCAAACAAAAAGATCTGTTTTGGTGCTGGAGAGGATGTGGAGAAATAGGAACACTTTTACACTGTTGGTGGGAGTGTAAACTAGTTCAACCATTGTGGAAGACAGTGTGGTGATTCCTCAAGGATCTAGAACTAGAAATATCATTTGACCCAGCCATCCCATTACTGGATATATACCCAAAGGATTATAAATCATGCTGTTATAAAGACACATGCATACATATGTTTATTGTGGCACTATTCACAATAGCAAAGACTTGGAACCAACCCAAATGTCCATCAATGATAGACTAGATTAAGAAAATGGGGCACACATACACAATGGAATTCTATGCAGCCGTAAAAAAGGATGAGTTCATGTCCTTTGTAGGGACATGGATGAAGCTGGAAACCATCATTCTCAACAAACTATCGCAAGGACAGAAAACCAAACACTGCATGCTCTCATAGGTGGGAATTGAACAATGAGAACACTTGGACACAGGGTGGGGAATATCACATACTGGGGCCTGTTGTAGGGTGGGAGGAGGTGGGAGGAATAGCATTAGGAGAAATACCTAATGTAAATGACGAGTTAATGGGTGCAGCACACCAACATGGCACATGTATGCATATGTAACAATCCTGCACGTTGTGCACATGTACCCTAGAACTTAAAGTATAATAATAAAAAAATCTGTTTTTTAAAAAAATAAAAGTAATTAAAACTTAGTACATTGGATTATAAACTTTTTCAGGGCCAATATATGGATGAGAATAACTAAGAAATTTCTAGAAAAATAAACAATGAATAATGAAGACATGGCAAGAACACTTATTGCTCACTCAGTTTCCATGTGTTCCTCCACATTGCTCACCCCCTTGTTGTGGATGGGACCATGGAACCAGTTCTGGCCAATGGGCAGGAAAGGTACCACTTCCTAATCAGTGTTTAAGATCGTGGGCATAAACTCTCCAGCTCTCTCTTCTCATGCTTCAGTGACATGAAGGCCATATATGAAGATTGCAGCATCACAACATGAAAACGGCCTATGTCACTGAATCTTTACATGAAACAGAACTGGCCCAGAGAGTTGACTGACCCATGGTGGAATGTGTGTCACTGTGAAATAAGTCTTTGTTGTATTAAGCTACAGAGTTTTGGAGTTTTGTATTTTACCATAGCATTACCTATGTATATACTAATACAAAGGGAAATCTTCCTCAATAGATTACTAAACAGATCAATGAATATGAGGGTTTATAAATCAATCTATGTATATTTTGAAGTTTAGTATATGACAATGGTGTCTTAATCAGTGGGGAAATATTACTGTGCATGTCTCAGTTAGCAAATCAACCCTATATTTAGTGGTTCAAAATGTCAATAATCATTTATTATCTCATGGATTTGGTGGGTCAGAAATTCAAGGCATAGTAGAAACAGTTTGTCTCCATACCATAATGCCTGGAGCTTCAGCTGGGGCAGATCAGAGGCTGGAGGCTGGAATCCTCTGAAGACTCATTCACTCACATATCTGAGGCTGATACTGGCCATTGGCTTGGGGCCTAGCTGGGACTGTCAGCTGAAACACCCACATATGTCCTCCCTCCATAGCATGGGCTTCTTCACAAAGTGATAGCTGGGTTTTCAAGGGTGAATGTAACGAGAGAGAGAGAGAGAGTTACAAGCTAACATATAGATAAAATTTCCATATACATTATTTTATTTAGTCACCTTGCACTGTTGGAAATAACTTACTTTGAGTCCATTACTGAGATATTTTTAGTGGTATAAAGACTTGAAAAATTCCAAGCTAAAGATATTTTTGTTACATCGTCTGGAGTAGAGCTTCAAGCTTTTATGTCCCATGTGCATATGCACTGTAGTAAATGAAAAGCAATTTTCTAGGAGAATCTTAGCCTGGTCCATAGTTTTCCCATGTCTCACCTTAAAGCAGAGATGATATGACTTCCTATTCAGGTATGTAGTCTTGTTACGCTTTTTGCAAAAGGAATTCAGATAACAACCCTACTCCCAGGCCGTCAATCTTCTACAAAAGTATTCCAACATAGAAGGACTGACTGTCAGAGGTTATCATTGATGGTTAATGTTAGGTGTCAACTTGACTGGATTAAGAAATACCTAAAGCATTATTTTTGGGTGTGTCTGTGAGGGTGTTTCCAGAGATTAATGTGTGAGTCTAAGTGGACTAAGTGAGGAAGATCCACTCTCAGTGTGGGCCAGTACCATCCAATCAGCTAGGGGCCCAAAGAGAACAAAACAGAGAAAAGATAAATGTGTCCATTTATCTGCAGGAGCTAGAATACACTCTTTCCCTCCTGTTCTCAGACATCAGAACTCTGGGCTTCATGGCCTCTGGACTCCAGGACTTACACCAGTGGATCCCCAGGTTCTCAGGCCTTCAGCCTGGAACCAAAGGTTACATCATTCGCTTTCCTGGTTCTGAGACCTTTGGACTTGGATTGAGCCACTCTACCGATTCCCAGGGTCTCCAGCTTGCAGACTGCCTGTCATGAGACTTCTCAGCCTTCATAATCCCATGAGCCAATTTTCGTAATAAATTCCCTCATAGCTCTCTTTCTCTCTCTCTCTATAAATAAATAAATATATATATATATATATATATTCTATTGGTTCTATATTTCTGGAGAACTCTGACTAATACATCTTGAATCCCTTTTAACAGCATGTACTCTCCCCCAACTTCTGCAACTATTTAGGGGAGGATTAATCACAGGCTACTGGAGCCAATTTGTTCACAGGCACTACAGCAGGAAGTACCTGGGAGTTTATCTCACGTCTACCCACTACTGGACCCACAGTCTTTAACCAATGACTGATGGGTACAGGAGAATGAAGCCCAGGTCTTTTGTCCCCATCAGTATAAGCTCTGAGTTATAATTTAACCCTCAGGGCTCCCTGCAAAATCAGGCTGAGGCTATGATGTTATCTCTACTTCCACTCTTGCTTGACTTTTCCCCTTCTCTATCCTGCTTCCCTCACTCCCTTGCCAGATTTTTTTATTTTTTATTTTTAGAGGTCTCACTTTGTTGCCCAGTCTGGAGTGCAGTGATTCAAACATGGCCCACTGCAGCCTCAACCTCCTGGGCTCAAGCACTCCTTCCACTTGCTACACTCCAATATAGCCACCATGTTCAGCTATATATGTATATATATTTTTTAATTTTTGTAGAGACAGGGTCTCACCATGTTGTACAGGCTATCTTGCAGATTTTTATGGGAGCACTTTTTAAATAAAATCACATAAACATGAATCCTCAAATCTAGTCTGCTTCTGGAGAAGACCTTAGATACTCCACCTCTGTAGCTATTCTGATGTCTTTCTCTAATTAAGGTAAAACACTAGAGAGTGGGATACTTGGATTCCATGGTATAGTCCTACTGAATCAGAATCTATACATTAGTGAGATCTCTAGGAGGTATGTGTGCACATCAACATTCCAGAAGCACTTTTCTGAGAAACAGCCTTACCAACTGGTTCAAGAAAAAGTAAGATATTGGAATAGACCAGAAACATGGAATAAAGTACAAGACTTGTGGAAGAAGAATTACTGGGTTATTTTCATTTTTATAATATTCCAATGCGATTTAAATAATTCCAAAGTAGAGAAAATGATGGAAAGTTTCCAATTCATTTCATGAAGTTAGTAAAACCACAATATCAAAACCCGATAAAAATTAAACACTCAGAGAGAAAGCTCCATTATATATAATGGTGAATATATAGAAATAAAAATTCTAAACATAGCATTGGCAAACTGAGTCCAGAATGAAAATAAAAGAATAACATACCACAAAAAAGAGCTTATATCAGGAGTGCAAAGATTATTTAATATTTTTAAATCGACTAATATAATTTATCATATCAAGGAAGAAAAGCCAGAATTTCAATAGAATTAATTAATAAATCAATGATAAAATAAAATATCCAATAATTATAAATAGAGTTTATGTGGTATACTTGATGAAAGAAACTTTCTTAACATGATAAGTGGTATATTTTGCAAAGCAACAACCCACATCATTCTGAGGAGCGATAAGAAATAAATAAGGGTGCCTAAAATCACAACTATTCTTTTTCATTTCTTGTGCATTCTGAACAACACAATACAACAAGAAAAAAAATGAAGTATCAACAGTGAAAAGAGGACAAAATGAACGTATTTTCGATTTTTTAAACCTACTTTGAAACTTTAAGGAAATCATCCATGGAATGTTATAACTACTTGGAAGTGGCAGATAACATAAAGATACAAACATCAATAGCTTTCATGTATTTACAACTAAATATTATTTCATACACAAAGTGAACAAAAAATAACATTTTACAAATGATATTAACAAGAAATGTTCAATACTGGGCAAAGAAAACTCAAAAACACTAAAAGCAAAAGTTTAAAACAGAGAAAGACACAATGTTTTTCAACAAAAGAAACACATTACTGTTAAAGTATGAATTCTTCTCAGCTTGCTTTATAAATGTAATATGTTGCTAATCTAATCCAATACCAACTGAACATTTTTGCAGCTTGACAAAATGCTTTTAAAGTTTATTCAAAGGAAGAAATGTGCAAGAAGAACCAAGAAAATTCTAAAAAGACAAATGAGAAAGGATGAAACCAACTGTTGAAATGTCTCATAAAGCCGTGATAATTTGAACAATGTGGTACTGGTGCAGGAATAGATAAAAAAATCAAAGTAACAAAAATATAAAGTCCAGAACAGATATTTAATTAACAAGAATATTTAAGAATTTAGTGTATGATAGTTATAGCATTTAAAATAATATTTATTATAGAATGTGACTAAATATTTGTGTGAAAATTAACCTCATATTCCAAAATAAATTTCAGCTGGGCTAAAAATGTAAATTTTAAGGAAAAATCAAGAACATTTCAGAAGAGATAGAGATACACATTTATGTAACCTGAGAGTTGGATAGGCTTTTCTAATCATGACATCCAGAGCAACATCATTGTCTTAGTTTGTTTTGTGTTGCTATAACAAAATACCATCGACTACGTAATTTATTTTTTTTTAAAAAAAAGGAAATTGTTTCTTACAGTTCTGGAGACTGGGAAGTTCAAGGTTGAGGGGGCTGCATCTGGTGAGGGTCTTCTTGCTGCTCCATCTCATGGCAGATGGCAGAAGAGCAAGCAAGCACAAGAGAGTGCAAGAGAGCAAGAGGGGGGCCAAACCTTGCTTTTAGAACAAGCTCACTTTCACAATAACTTACCAATTTCAGCAATAACAATATTAATGTATTCATGAGGGTGAAGCCCTCCTGACCTAACCACCTCTTAAAGGCCCCATCTCCCAACCTAGTGGGGATTAAGTTTCCAACACATGAACTTTAAGGGACACATTCAAACCACAGCAATCATAAAGAAAAGCACTGGTCTATAAGGGCCGGGCACGGTGGCTCATGCCTGTAATCCCAGCACTTTGGGAGGCCGAGGCGGGTGGATCACGAGGTAAGGAGATTGAGACCATCCTGGCTAACGTGGTGAAACACTGTCTCTACCAAAAATACAAAAAAATTAGCTGGGCATGGTGGTGGGCGCCCGTAGTCCCAGCTACTCTGGAGGCTGAGGCAGGAGAATGGCGTGAACCTGGGAGGCAGAGCTTGCAGTGAGCCAAGATCATGCCACTGCACTCCAGGCTGGGCGACAGAGCAAGACTCCATCTCAAATAAAAGAAAAGAAAAGAAAAGAAAAGAAAAGAAAAGAAAAGAAAAGAACTGGTCTATTTGACCATGTAAAAAATTTTAAGTTCATATACATTAAAAAATCAATATATAAAAAATCTTAAGCATACTGTGCTCTTCTATTGGAAGAGCACAAACAAAATTGGGAAAATATCATTACTACATATGAAGCAAAAAATATACATTTAATAAGGAGCTTTCACAAATAAAAAAAAAAAATTAAAATTGGCAAAGGCCATAAGGAGTAATTCACAAAATTGCAGAGCCAATTATTTTATTTTTAAGAAACTAACTTTTTTAGTAATAAAATGCACACTAGGCCAGGCGCGGTGGCTCACGCTTGTAATCCCAGCACTTTGGGAGGCCGAGGCGGGCAGACCACCAGCTCAGGAGATCGAGACCACGGTGAAACCCCGTCTCTACTAAAAATACAAAAAATTAGCCAGGCGTGGTGGCGGGCGCCTGT
>NW_026652282.1:39459002-39493976 GCF_009828535.3 Hylobates moloch
CAAAAAAAAAAAAAGAAACTTGGTAGGACTACAGATGACAACTGACTTACTCCACACAACTAACCCAGGGAGAGCAGGATGAAAGCACAGTCAAAATACATTTTCTGTTTTTGCATATACAATGTATCTTTTTATAAAAAATAACAAGCATAAATATTTAAGTATGAAGTTAGACCATATGAAATCTCCAGCCGCATTTTCATATGGCTCATCCTAACACTAATTATGAACGTTGGCTGAATTTTAAAGTTTTTATAGATAGAATATAGATTTAAGGAGGCCCTGCCTTACTCTTAACCTCAGCCAGATACCTTCTTAAATAAACTGCACTTAATATCAAACACACTTATCTCGGAATGTTCACTCCAAGACTAAGTAAATGGATGTTAATCATTTTTGTAGATTCAAACAAAGCCTTCCAGGAAATATAACTGGTTCTGGGTCTTTCTTCACCCTTCAGGAACCTGCATTTTCTATGTTACTACCAATGTTACTACTAATGCCTTACCCTTGATTTGGGCATGAGACTTTGAGGCATTTCTTAGCATTCCCCCAGGAGTACTAGGATCCATTGACCCATCCCCGTTGCTTATTTTGGTGCCAACCTCTTGGGCACAAAACAGAAGATTTGAGCATGAATCCAACTTGGCCATGTTCTGACTTTATGAAGACAGACTCCTTTTCTATCACAAACTCCTTCTCAATTTAAATGTACATGTGTCTCATTCTTTCAATTTCAATCTACATTGTATTTCCTTTTTTCATGTTAAAAGAAAAATAAACTATTACCTTCCAACATGATTGATTTTTCAAGTTATTTTTAATCATAAAAGTAGAAACCAAAAAAGCAAGAAAAATCAAGGCTTGACTGCCCATCCACGAGGTGGTAGAGTCAAATCACTATATAATAAATAGGTATTTATAACTGTTATAAAAGCAGATAACCTCATATGTTAGTTGCATACCCAGTGTTTTACACAGCATTGTAAGATTTGATCTCTCCCAGGAGTCACCAAGTCGTGCCATACCTCAGTGTCTGCAAAGTGTGGGGTTATTTTGTCCTCATTTTCCTTCAGGGACTTTGGTCACAATAGCTTGCTCTCCTGTGGTTGCCCAACTTGAATCAAGTGATGCTTTGAGTCAAGTTGCTTTTTCCTTAACTGAGAAACCAAAGACAGACCGCAGTTAACAATAGTCTTAAAAATAACATCTTGGGAATAATCATCACATGGTTCTTTATTACAGGAAATGCATACCAAATGTCGCCTTGTATTTAAACCTGAAAAGTGGGCAGAGTGTAGGCAGACAATTACACCAGAGGCTATTTAAGGAGGGCAGGTTTTCCATGATTGGCAACAGTTGGCCTTAGAACTCCATCTGTTCCAGACTTAATTTTACATGTAACTATTAGCACAGGTGTCATTAGTTAATATTATAGAAGCAAATTGATTGTCATGTAACCTTTTGGATGTGAGTAGCTCATTCAAATCCCTCTGGCATGACCATACGTCCAGTACGTCCAGTATGGGTGAGGAGCAAAAACAAAAAAAACAAGCTTGCAAGGACTGTGTCTTTGAGGTTTTTTTAGTCCTTGGAACCAGGGATATGAATTTAATTTCAAGGCCCCTGGAATACAGAGGCCCTTTTACAATTCTCACCACTTCCCTGGAAATCTCACTAGCCAAATGCTACAGGGACATCACAGCCAACTGTATAATCTGAGGGCCCAGTGCAAAATGAAAATGCAGGTCCTCTTGTTCAAAAAACAGGAAAAAAAGTTGCCATTAAAGGCATAAATATATAAAGCTTTTTCTTTTCTTCTGCAGTTTATTTCTTGAATTGTCATGGTGTTTCTCATTTGCTTTTTAATGTCATTCTAAGTAAAGAAAAGTTAAAATTTTAAATTATTGGCATAAATTTACCATTCATCTTATATTACATGATGCCGTTATAAATGCAAATATAAGAGCATTTGACCCATATGTGGAAACATCAGAAATTACACAATTTGGATTTCATCATTCATACATTTATGTGTATTTTATTCTTACCAAAAGGGTGGAAATGCTGCACAAAACTAATTCAACTGTTTTTATTTCATTTATTCATATGCACACATTTTATCAACACTCAATCTTTGGCTTCCTGAGAAGTAAAGAAGAGGTAAAAGGAAAAGGAATGTGTTGCTCTGTCATTCTCTTTCCTTCTATTGCACCATTTTCAGTGGTTGGCTAACATGTGGAAGTAACACAACTAAGAAAGAATATGATGGGGTTCCTTGGTCCTCCATGATTCTTAAAATGGCATTGCCTTAGTTCTGAAATCAAAGCAAGTTCCAGTTCAAATGGAAAGTGTGGCTTCTCAGGGCTGCCAGCTCCCCTGCCTACTCAGGTGTAGCTGTAACACCCTTTAAGTGAGTCTCTGTGAATTCACACACACAATGATTCCACTGAAATTCTGTGTTCAGAGGCATTGCAAACTCTATACGCCAATGAGGCAGTCAGGAACAGCACACACATATATCATTCGCGTCTCCACTACCCATGTTCAAGCTCCATTGTCCAACCAGCCCTCACTAACAAAACGTAAGTTCAAAAGTAAAATTATTAAGAATTTCAAGAAAATGACAGCAGGACATAAAATTAAAGTGCAGGGCCCTTCTGAGGGTGGACTCCTGTATGACTACACAGATCTCACGCCCTTGAAGCCAGCCTTGGGAGATATATCTCTTTACACTTCAACATTTATTAAGCATCACATATGTGTGAAAAAGTGAATGAGACAGAGTATGAGACTCGTGCCATCCTTTAAGTCTCCTGGGGGCTGTTTGGGTGATTGCTATGTCGATGTTTCCAATAGAAGTGCTACCGGCTTAGCTCCTCAGACGATGCCTAAAGTTGCAAGAGAATATCGATAGTGCTCTTGGGGTATGCTTTATACCCAAAATTGCATTCCCTTGAGGTAAACAGGTGAAAATACAAGATTTCTGAAGCTGAGACTTAACACTAACTTATGAGCTCAACTTGGCATTCAGAATATATTACCCAGGAGACTTATTATAGACATACATGCTACAGACAGAGCAAGGTGACCAGACACAGCTCTTAGCAGCTTGCCTAAACAGCAACCTAGTGAGCCCCAGTGGTAGATTTGTTGAACCTGAAGTAGTGGCAGAAACTAATTATATTTCTAAATTTTGTTTTACTTTTAATTGTGATAAAAACACATACAACTCATCATCCTAACCATTTTAAGCATACAGTTCAGTAGTGTTAAGTATATTCACATTGTTATGTAACCAATCTCCAGAACTTTCTCTTCTTGCAAAACTGAAGCTCTGTACTCATTAAACAACTCTCATTTTCCCCTCCCTCCAGCCCCTGGCAACCACCATTTTACTTTCTGTTTCTAAGAGTTTAACTACTTTAGATACCTCATATAAGTGGAATCATGCAGCGTTTTTCTCATTGTGACTGGCTTATTGCACTTAGCATAATGTCCTCAAGGTGCATCCATGTTGTTGCGTATGTCAGAACTTCCTCCCTTTTTAAGGCTGAATAATATTCCATTGCATGTATATACCACATTTTGTTGGAAAGCACTTGGGTTGCTTCCACCTTTTGGCTATTGTGAATAATGCTGCTACAAACATGGGTGTGCAAATATCTCTTAGAGACTCTGCTTTCAGTCATGTTGGATATACATCCAAAAGTGGGATATCTAGAGAAAAAGATGATTTTAAATCACATTGATCCACGCTGGGAGATAAAATGATGTTTGGAATTGTCAGGAGACTATCTTGGGAGTCTGAGGGGTAAAAGAAGTAAAGTGGAGGCACTAAGTTTGAAACAGTTCGAGTGTCTCCCATGCGGTTGTTCAACGATAAGACCTTCTGAACTGGAGAGACAAAACTGCTGACCAAAATAAGTATAGAGACGAGCACTCTAACCCCAAACTTCAGTTTGGAATCAAGTACAGCTAAAATAAGTACACTGAAGACATGTAGAAGAAATACTCACTGGCCATCCAATTGTTCTTGGATAGATAAAACTGTTAAGACACTGTTTATGGGTTTGCAGCCCAGCACTTGGAGCAATGCAAAAGAACCCTCTGTGGCAAGATAGCAATCTGCAGACAAAAAACAATGTCCCCAGTGAGATATTATAAAAATGCCCTAAAGTAACCCCACTGAGAATACGTCAGCGTTCAACACTCAGTCAACACCCTAGCAGGCTTCACCGATGGATTTTAAAATTATAGAACTTTCAAGTCTATTAGGATGTTACAGATTATTTAGTCCAACTCTTCCAAGTATAAAAGGAGGAAACCAAGACCCAGAAAGGTTAAGAGACTCTCTCCCAGGACCAAAAAGCTAGTTGATGACAAAGGCAGGGTTGAATTTCTCAATTCTAATGGTGACTCTGTTAATATCCTCAAGGCCACCCTTATAGCAGCAACAGTATAAATAAAATAGTTCAAGCCTGAAAAGACAAAAGCTTCTGGAGTATTTATGTAGCATAGCCAGGCTGCCATTGATGCTGTCCACATGCACCTTCCCAATTCAAGGATTTAACTGATGTTTTTTCAAGACACATTATGATGTTTGATGGTTGCAAACAATCAGCATCGTGAAGGCAATAGTCAGTGCCCCAAATATATACACAGACGTCTCTCCACTCCTTTGGGTTAACTTAAGACATTAAGACCTTAGAAAACTCTTGTTAAAATGGAAATCTATTCCCTAAAAGAGATTGTACACGTATCCATTATGGACATTCACATGCTAGCAGTGATTCATTGATCAAATTAGTTAGTTGTCACTTTGCCAACTGTCCTGGAATTGAGGGAATGGAACTCAGGTCCCACATATTTTTGTTGAGTGTACAATGAGGTTGGGTAGGAAAAGACTAGCTGAGCTAGGGGGTGCAAGTGTGGGGGTCTGTTTGGGGGCCCTTAAGAAGAGGTAAGCTTTAGATAGGGAATAAACACCAAAAAGAAAGTATAAACGGGTCAAAAAATTTCACTTACCTAACAATTTTACCATGAAGAGCTACTAGGAATGTTATAGTTGGAAGATAAATGTCCATGTGACCCATATTGTGTGCAATATAAAATAATTTTTGATTATCAAACAACCTCTAAGACAAAAAAGGTGGATCTGCAATGTGGAACTTTAAAAACTTGGATTCCAAACTGTTCATACACCCTGCAGTAATATTCCTACTTGACAGAGAATAGACTAAACTTGGCTAATATAGCAGCCATGTTGCTATAAAAGGAAGGGAAGAAAAAATGTTATGGAAAAAACCTCTGATATTCCACCAATGATGGAGTCACCCAGTTTGAGGGAACTGTGTCCCCTCTGTCACTAGACAATTGATACAGATAGATAATGCAAATAGACCCTTTGGAAACTTACTGAGATTAAGGCAGAGTGAATATTTATTTTCTTTACCTTATCTTTATTTTTCCTATATTCGTGTGCTGCATGTTGATTCAGCCATTAGAGACCGTGAAGGTTCAGATAAGCTCAGGGAAACCCCACAGGAGTGGTGGCTGTTTTCCATTCTCTCTTTGGTGCATGTATTTGTTTTGCAGCCAGCCATGCTGGGTGGCTGGTTCCCTGGATCCAATTCCTGATACCCAGGAAATTCCAGAGATGCCAGGATCTTTGGGGTCCGTCACAGAGAACTCACACCACACGTGATCTTTGCATGAGGAATTTGTTCCAGATAATTCTGAGGGTATTTGGGAATGGCAAATTCGTTCTCCGGGAGGTCCCAAAGGACTTACTCGTCAGAGAGATGTAGCAGTCATAAGAAATTCTGAATAAGAAAACCATGACTAAAATGTTCACAAGGGCAGAGATTCCTGGGCAAGCCACTATTCCCTCACTGCCTTATAGGACTTCTGCTACTCCCTGGTTAACCCCGTACCCCTTTCCTGCTCTCCTACCAATCATTAACATGCCATTCTGAGCACAATTCTAAGCATTTTACATATATTATCTCGTTTCTTTCCACTGTTACCTTGCTAGATAGGTGCTATTATCATTCCCCTTTCACAGATGAGAAAAGTGAGATTCAGAGAAGGAAAATGAATCAGCCCAGGTCACAGAAGGAGTGAGGAGTAGGACTCAGACCCAGCTTTGTGGAACTACAAAGTACATGGTCTTTACACAAACGGTTTTTCCTCCTCGGTATCTTGGTTTCTCTGGGAAATGAGGAGGCTCCTTATTTCTCTGCTCCATACCCCATTTCCCCAGCCCTTCACTTTGGAGCCTCAGGACTGAGCCCAGCCTAAGAAGGGTTGGGCTTTGAGGAAAGAATCCCTTGACTTCTGCTTACTAAAAGCTGCCAAAGGTCAACAAGGCCCATATCCTTCCATGGGTAGTGCCCTGCTCTGGGCTTAAACCACCTAGTCTGGCTGCCTGCCGAAGACTTTCCATCCCCAAGGGGAGACTGCCCAGGAGAGATGGCCATCTGGGAACAACCTTCTTGATGTTCCTTTGGCTACGCATTTTGTTGATTTCCTTAAGTGTGTTTTCTTATGGGGTTTCTGTTTCTTTTCTGGCTTGGTTTGTGATTTGACTTCACTTCTGTTTATTTCTTATTATTTGGCCCAACACACTTGTTTTCATTTGACTTTTTTCTTCTCAGACTTCTGGCATACATGACCTGTGGCTCATTTTGCCATGCGATATGCCACCCTGTCTGTGTATTTTGTCTGAAGTTCTTGGAAGCCAAAACTTAAACATCATGAAAATAGGATGGGGGGGGGATTATTCAAGCTTTTTGACTTAGGCAAAGATCATCTTGTGAATGAAATACATAGCTGCTATTGAAATCACGTTACCTCAGTGGTTCAGTACTTTCATAATGGATGAAAGTTTCCATTAGAAATGTAGCATCAACCACTTTAAAAAGAAATTAAAAAGTGAAGTGTTTCTGACCCTTTTTCTTCGGAGATCCAGGGATGGGGCAGACAAGGCTGGGTGATCACCAGCTCAGAACCCTGGGGAAAAGGAGAGACTTAACTCTCAGCCCTGAAATCTAGAGCATGGACCAACTAGGATGGTGTAGGAGAAAGTGTAGCAGGGCAGAGTGGACTCAGTCATTTCCCATAGAAGGTCATCAGCACACTGAATATGGCATATTACGTGTATGTGTCCAACTCCTAATCCAAGGTAATGTTCTAAAAATTTTTTTAAACCAAGCTAGTTTGTAGTCTGCCTGGACCTAATTATTTTCCTCACACATCCAAGAATGTGTTTGGAAGACTTGTAGCAGAAAAGATGAGATACTAAATAATGATACAATAGACTTGAGTTTTAGTTCTACTGAGAAAGAAAAGAGAAGGCCTAAATAATAAGCATCCTGGGTTAAAGCGGGAAATATTTTCCAACGATCACAAAATACACAGAGGAGAAGGCCAAGTTGAGTAGATTCCAAATGTAACTAAATGCAGAGGAGAATGAAGAGCTTTATAATGAGGCTGTACTGTTCTTGAATTTATTTAGACATCTTAACAGTTTGCTATGTGCTAAGTTTTTTAGAATCAGTGAGGTCTGAGTTCAAGTCCTGGCTGTGCAACTTACTAGCTGAATGATGTGGAGCATTCAGTTACTTTGTCTGTAAAATGAAAATAATAATGTGTATCATTTAGGGTTGCTGTGAAGTTCAACTGAGATAATGCATATAAAGTACTTAGTACAATGCTGACATATAACTTTTCAATAAGTGGTTATTCTTCTGTGTTATTGTACCACTGCATGTATTTCCTGTTAGCATTTGTTGAGAGCCTCATGCACACAGCCTAGCACCCTATGAAATCACAAATATTGTTTCATGTATACTTACAGTAAACATTGGAGAAGAGTTGCCTTATTGTTTACCTAATTCTATCTTTATAGAAACTGAAGTGAAGGCTGTCTTGACCAAAAGCATATGGGAAAGCAAGGGGCAAGAATCAAAGCTAAAACTTAAGGCTCTAGCAGCTCCTCTCCAACCCCTTTCTCTAGTATCTCCACTGCCCCCAGCAGTATAGTGGAGAGGACCTAATACAGGCCCAGAGGGCCCAGGGAGGCTTCCCAGAGGAGATGCTAAGATCTGAGATTGTAAACTAGATGTGGAAAGAGGAGAAGGCATAGAGAGAACTTTAGATCTGGAAGACAAAGAAAAGCAGAACCCCACACTGGGGTCTCCCCTCTTTCCTCTAACTTCTTTCCCAAAGAATGTTTATGTCCAGGGATTTGTTGCAAAATCCCCACAATCACTTCAGTTGGAGAAGTGGGTCTCAATGGGCATGTGTACATGCAACCTTCAGGGACTCAAGAATGCAGTGGCAACAAGATAAGTCCGTCCATTCCAGTCACTTGCATCAATATATAATAGATGTTTTTATGTTTACAGAGATCATAGAACAAAAAGTGTTCTATATCATTAAAAACTGCACTTTGGAGTACCAAAATAAACAAAATGCTAAAATGCATAATAGTGCTCAATTTTGCCAGGTATAACAATATAAAAAATTCTATATAAAAAAATAAAAAATTCTGAGAATGTAGGAGCCAAGGTCAACTTGGAACTTAATTATAGGTTCAGGTTCTTGCAAACCACCAGCTCTGCTGTGCTCTTTTCTGAGGCAGGAAGGAGAAAGGATTGCCTCTAGTGGTTAAAGTCATTGCTATGGTGGATCTTCGATGTGTTTGTGGGCCCATCACCTCTTCCCTCTTTTTCTGGTAATAGCATGTTTCTTCCTTGGGAGGCCGCTCCTCCCTAACTTCATCCATGTGATTTCAGGGAGCTGCGCTTAATGCTATCCCACCCACCTGATCAGAGATGAGAGCATGTAACTGAGGCCTGGACTTCCATAGTGCCACTTTCCTGTGAAAAGTGATTACTCAAGGGATGGGCGTGAGCTCCTAGCCAGGCTAATCAGTCATTTCCCTGGACTTTTCTAAATAGAGCTGACAGGGAAGAGCTCTCTTTCCTTCTCTGGCCCCAAGACTGTGAGGACATAAGCCTAAAACATTTACACCAAGCTACCATCAGATGGAAAAAGCTCGTCTATAGTGGAAGATAAGTCATGGTCCTGCTGGAGTTGAAGTCCTTGGTTCTAGGGTGTTCCTGGGGCCAGCTCCCCTCCTGTGTTTCCCAGGCACAAATTGTGTTTCTGTTATTTGCAGCTAGGAGTCTTAGATAATATGGAGGGAAAACTCAGCCAGATACATTCAGGACAAAACAACTGATAAAACTAAAGGGGTAATAGAAGTCATCTATCCATTAGAGAAACTTTTAGAGGAGGGATTGTAGGGACTATGAATCAAGCAATGAAAACAAAAAGGATGGGGGGTAGATTAGAGCAACCTTGACTGCCATGCTATCTGCATTTCCTAGACTTCAGAGTGGAGCTGAGCTTCTTAACAAAACAACAAATTTGGATGTTTCATCTCTGCACTGTACACATACTTGCATATTTTGTGTAGTATTTCAGGAGGGTCACGAACCCCTTGAAGCTAATTAGGAACTGTCTTCTAAAGGCTATATGATGAAACTAGTGCTAATGATGATGCTAGTGATTCAAATTTCCACTTAGCCTCTTGCTAGCTGTGTGTTGTTGTTTAACCTCTCCAAGTCATAGATACTTTATTTATAATACTGAAATAATACAAAACATTGAATGTAACAGGAAAGTTCAGAATATTAAATTAGATTATATATGTAAAGCACCTGGTACGGGGTGGCTCACAGTTGCTACTCAATAAATGCAGCCATCATCATCATCATTATCATCATCAGGTTAGGCATTGGGATGCTTAAGGATTGATTCACTGAAGATACACAGATATCAAGTATTTAACTTTCATAATTAACTTTACACTTAAATCTTGAAAGTGTCGTTGTATTATAATTGTGTTTCATTGCATAAATACAGGAGCCCTCTGGTGGTCAAAACCACTTGTAGAATACATGGAAAACACTATTTTTTGTTTTTTGTTTTGTTTTGTTTTTTTTTTTTTTGAGATGGAGTCTCGCTCTGTCGCCCAGGCTGGAGTGCAGTGGCACGATCTTGGCTCACTGCAAGCTCCGCCTCCTGGGTCCATGCCATTCTCCTGCCTCAGCCTCCTGAGTAGCTGGGACTACAGGTGCCCGCCACCACGCCTGGCTAATTTTCTGTATTTTTAGTAGAGATGGGGTTTCACTGTGTTAGCCAGGATGGTCTTGATCTCCTGACCTCGTGATCTGCCCACCTTGGCCTGGAAAACACTATCTTTAAGTATAAAAAGGACTCACATAAGAATATTTTTATCTATATCCCATAAAATAAATAGGAAGTAATAGGTGGATATATAGTATCATGGGCTGAATTATGTCCCCCCCAAAATTCATATGTTGACATCCTAACTCCTAGTCCCTCAAAAAGTGACTGTATTTGGAGACAGGTTCTTGAAAAGGGTAATTAAGTTAAAATAAGGTCATTAGGGTGGTGCTTAATCCAATAGAACTCTTATAAGAGAAGATTTAGACATAGTTATATACAGAAGAATGACCCTATGGGAACACAAGGAGAAAGTAGCCATCTTCAAGCCAAGGACAGAGACCTTAGGAGAAAACAACCCTGTCAATAATTTGATCTCAGCTTCCAGCCTCCAGAACTGTGGAAAAATAGATTTCTGTTGTTTAAGCCACCTAGTCTGTTATGCTTTATGGCAGCCCTAGCAGACCAAAACATATGAATGGAGGTCCCAATCAATAGATAACATCAATTTTCCGTTTAGTGTAAGTTGTGCCAACAGGTGTAACCTGTTGTCTTCTCTGAGGTCCATTTGGATATAACCTGGGATGACATATCCCATAAAGCATGGTTCTAATGAGGTTAGGGCCAAGGAGTTCTTTCTGGGTATAGGTCACATGAGATTTACCTTGTTTCATGGTCAAACAGTAATCACTGAAAATAAAACCAAGAAGACCTATCTGAATACAGTATATGGCTAGGTACAGTCCAAAACCATCAACCAAAAATAATAGAAGCAACATGTTCATTGACAAGGTCTAACACATGCAACAAAATTTATATATCCTATATAATTTGTAATAGAATTTTCATAATTTGCTGTAGTTTTTGCTTAAATTTTTTTCCAAACTTCACAGGAACCCCTTATGATTGCTATTTTTCTTTTTTCTACTCCTAAAGATGATGAAGTGAAAAGTCAGAGAAGGTCAGGAAAGAAAGTTGCAGAGGTACAGTTCAAACCTTTTTGACTCCATATCCCATGCTCCTTTTACTACTTCCTGCTGCCTCGTCACATTCACATTTTACATGAACCTCAATTGCTGAAACCTTCTCAAAGCATCAGTATCAAATATGAGATTTTTTTCACTGAGAGAGTGGCAACCAATTGTCCTACAAGCTTGTGTTTATGAACTGAACACATGAAAAAAGTAGGTGGATATGAGATCTCCTGTCCAGAGTGTCAAAATGATTGGAAAGGTACAGATCTGAGAAGGAAGTATCTTTTCATCCTTATAATTTTATGTTATCCTGTGCAGTAAATATTTAATGAGAATCAGTGTGATCTCTCTGTGTTGACAGAAGTATACTTTTTTTTTTTTTTTTTTTTTGAAACGGAGTCTTGCCCTGTCTCCCAGGCTGGAGTGCAGTGGCGCCATCTCGGCTCACTGCAAGCTCCGCCTCCCGGGTTCATGCCATTCTCCTGCCTCAGCCTCCCGAGTAGCTGGGACTACAGGCGCCCGCCATCACGCCCGGCTAATTCTTTTGTATTTTTACTAGAGACGGGGTTTCACCATCTTGGCCAGGATGGTCTCGATCTCCTGACCTTGTGATCCGCCCGCCTCGGCCTCCCAAAGTGCTGGGATTACAGGCTTGAGCCACCGCGCCCGGCTAAAAGTATACTTTTATTATAGTAGAGAGTCCTACATTGCCTTTTCTTAGTTTGAAGGTAATCCCTTGAATAACTGACCCTTGGTTGCATTTTAATGCCGACTGTCTAAGAGTATAAATAAGAATTCATGAGAAAATTATTTAACTAGTAGAATTCAGCACTAGCAAAGCGCTCTCACACCAGAGAATTAAATTCAAACATACAAAACTGTTGCATTAAATGCAGTAAGGTTTGATTGATTGGGAGTACATTAATGCATGATGATTTAATTTAGCTGATGTTAAATTTAATTTAATCTAGCTGACGTTTACCTCTGCACTTTCTCTGAAGAAAGAATGTGCTAAGAAAATTACTATAGCGTGAAGCAGCGGCCGCCATTCCAGGGAGCTTAACAACGCCGTCGCAGGGGTGGATCCTGAGCTGCCGAAGCTGCCGTCCTGCTCTTCCCGCATGGGTTTCTCTTTTCTTTTTCTTTTCTTTTTTTTTTTTTTTTTTGAGACGGAGTCTCGCTCTGTGACCCAGGCTGGAGTGCAATGGCGCTATCTCGGCTCACTGCAACTTCTGCCTCCTGGGTTCCAGCAATTCTCCTGCCTCAACCTCCCGAGTAGCTGGGATAACAGGCGCCAGCCACCACCCCTGGCTAACTTTTTCATTTTTTAGTAGAGACGGGGTTTCACCATATTGACCAGGCTGGTCTCGAACTCCTGACCTCATGATCCTCCTGCCTCGGCCTCCCAAAGTGCTGAGATTACAGGCGTGAGCCACCAGCCACCGCGCCCGGCCCCGCGTGGGCTTCTCTAATTCCATTGTTTTTTTTGAGATTCGCTGGGGCCTAGCCGTCCTCGCAGCCCGATATTCGGGCTGGGCGGTCCCGCGGCCTGGGCGTAGGGGCTTAACAGTAGCAACAGCAGCGGCGGCAGCGGCGGCAGCGGCGGTGGCAGCAGCCGCAGTCTCTTCCCAAACACTAGCACCACAGGCGTCCGAAAGCCGGCAGAGGCGTTTAGAGAAAATGGCAGACGATATTAATATTGAAGCAATGCCTGAGGCTCCTTACAAGAAGGATGAGAACAAGTTGAGCAGGGCCAATGGCCGTGAAGAACGTAGCGAAAAGAGGAAAAAAAGCAAGAGCAGAAGTCGTAGTCGTGAACGAAAGAGAAACAAAAGGAACGGAAGCGAAGTACAGATCGAGAAAGGAAAAAGAGCAAAAGCCGTGAAAGGAAGCGAAGTCGAAGCAGAGAGGCGACTGAGCCGCTCAAGAAGTCGAGATCGAAGATTTAGAGGCCGCTACAGAAGTCCTTACTCCGGACCAAAATTTAACAGTGCCATCTGAGGAAAGACTGGATTGCCTCATAGTATCAAATTAAGCATAGGACGTTCCCGAAGCAAAAGTCCACTCAGAAAAGACACAAACCCTGTGAGGGAACCTATTGATAATCTAACTCCTGAGGAAAGAGATGGAAGGACAGTCTTCTGTATGCAGCTGGCGGCAGGAATTCGACCAAAGGATTTGGAAGAGTTTTTCTCTACAGTAGGAAAGGCTCGAGACGTGAGGAAGATTTCTGATAGAAATTCAAGACGTTCCAAAGGAATTGCTTACGTGGAGTTCGTCGGTGTTAGTTCAGTGCCTCTAGCAATAGGATTAACTGGCCAACGAGTTTTAGGAGCGCCAATCACAGTACAGGCATCACAGGCAGAAAGAAAAAAACCGAGCTGCAGCCATGGCAAACAATGTACAAAAGGGAAGTGCTGGACCTAAGAGGCTTTATGTGGACTCATTACAATTTTAACATAACTGAAGATACACTTCGTGGGATCTTTGAGCCTTTCGGAAGGATTAAAAGTATCCAGCTGATGATAGACAGTGAAACTGGTCGATCCAAGGGATATGGATTTATTACATTTTCTGATTCAGAATGTGCCAAAAAGGCTTTGGAACAATTTAATGGATTTGAACTAGCAGGGAGGCCAATGAAAGTTGGTCATGTTACTGAACCATGCTGATGCTTCGAGTACTAGTTCATTTTTGGACAGTGATGAACTGAAAAGGACTAGAATTGATTTGGGAACAACTGGTCGTCTTCAGTTAGTGGCAAGACTTGCAGAGGATACAGGTTTGCAGATTCCACCAGCAGCACAGCAAGCTCTACAAATGAGTGGCTCTTTGGCATTTGGCGCTGTGGCAGAATTTTCTTTTGTTATGGATTTGCAAACAAGACTTTCCCAGCAGACTGAAGCTTCAGCTTTAGCTGCAGCTGCTTCTGTTCAGCCACTTGCAACACAGTGTTTCCAACTCTCTAACATGTTTAACCCTCAAACAGAAGAAGTTGGATGGGATACAGAGATTAAGGGCGATGTGATTGAAGAATGTAATAAACATGGAGGAGTTATTCATATTTATGTTGACAAAAATTCAGCTCAGGGCAATGTGTATGTGAAGTGCCCATCAATTGCTGCAGCTACGGCTGCTGTCAATGCATTGCATGGCAGGTGGTTTGCTGGTAAAATGATAACAGCAGCATATGTACCTCTTCCAACTTACCACAACCTGTTTTCCGATTCTATGACAGCAACACAACTACTGGTTCCAAGTAGACGATGAAGGAAGATATAGTCCCTTATGTATATAGCTTTTCTTCTTTCTTGAGAATTCATCTTGAGTTATCTTTTATTTAGATAAAAATAAAGAGGCAAGGATCTACTGTCATTTGTATACAATTCCCGTTACCTTGAAAAAATAAAAATGTTAACTGGAATGCAGTGTGCTCATTCTCCCTAAAGAGCAAATCTCACTGTATACAAAACTGTTCTCTTGTTCTGCCTTTTAAAATGTTCATGCAAAAAAATTAATGAACTATAGGAATAGCTCTAGGAGAACAAATGGGCTTTCTGTAAAAAGCAGACCAAGGATGTAGTGTTTTTAATGTTTCAGAAGCCTAACTGTTTACACAGCAGTTACATTTCACATTTCACTAATGTTGATATTTGGCTAATGGTTGAGCAGGTTTCTGAAATACACATTTAGTGTATGGGAATACAAGACAGCTAAAGGGCTGTTTGGTTAGCATCTCATCTTGTATTCTGATCAATTGGCAAGAAAGTGGGATTTCAAAATTATAATATTTCTTGATGCTATCTTTTCAGTTAATTTATCTGTAAAAGTTTCTTTGTAAATACTATGTGTTCTGGTGTGTCTTAAAATTCCAAACGAAATGATCCCTGCATTTCCTGAAGATGTTTAGTGAGAGTCTGGTAAGCAAAGCAGTCTGAGAAAGAAATAGGAAATGCAGAAATAGGTTTTGTCTGGTTGCATATAATCTTTGCTCTTTTTAAGCTCTGTAAGCTCTGAAGTATATTTTTGGGTTACTTCAGTGTGTTTGACAAGACAGCTTGATATTTCTATCAAATAAATGACTTTCATATTGCAACAATCTTTGTAAGAACCACTCAAATAAAAGTCTCTTAAAAAGGCAAAAAAAAAAAAAAAAAGGAAAAGAAAATTACTATAGCGTAAACAAGAATGGATGAAGGTATTTCATCTTGAGTAAGCCAAAATAATTGTTTTAAGAAACCTTGGCACATTCGTTGTAAACCAATCATATCCGACCCATTATGTGGGTATGGAGTGGCTATGTGCCCAGTCTGTTGAATCAATCCGTGAATAAATGAATACAAAGCATGCAGATTTCCTACCCCCCTTGAAGAAGGCCCACAATTGTGTGTCTGCCCACCAAAATGGTGGTTCTCAATGTGGTCCTCAGACCAGCAGCATCTGGGAGCTTGTTAGAAATGCTAATTCTCAGGCCGCAGCTCAGACCTATGGACTCAAACACTCTGGTCGTGGGGCTCAGCCATCCCTGTTTTAATAAGCCCTCCAGGGAATTCTGATGCATGCTTAAGTGTGAGAACACTGCACAAGAAAACGGTTGTTTGTTAGATGCCTGTGTTCTTAATTACACTCCAAAGAAAGAATTGTCGTTCTTTTTGAGTATTCTGTTCTTGAACTCTTTCACTGTTTCATAGAAGCATCTCCCCAATGAATTCAGGGAGATGAACCACAACTTAGTGTTTGTTTTTAGTGATTCCAAGAGGTCAAACTGATGCCCATTGTCCTGACAGAGGAATGAAGGCTCAGCTGCTGGGCCTGGCGGGCCTCCTGCTGGTTGAGCAGAATGGAAATTGACCAGGATGTGGAGCTCTCAAATGGTTGCAATAAGTTCCAAATCTATTTTTTTCTTTGTCTTATTTAGGTTGTGTTGCAAATGAAATCCAGTCCATATTTTCTGTAATTTACATTTAAAATGGTTCAAATGTTATGTTGATAGGAGATGAGTGAGTCCCCAAGAGACCTTATGAACCTACGAAAACTTAATCTTCAAAACAGGAAGTTGCACTTTACCCAGTGCAAACAAAGTTTAGCACGAAAAGGCCTGATTTGTATTTAACTTTCTTAGCCCAAAAATTTGGAATATATTTTAATTTTCAAAACACATTCTCTCCCATTCTCCCTACCATCATCAATCACATCTGCTGCCTTTCCTTCTCATATAAACTAAGTTGTGAGAGCTCTAACCTTATTTTCATAATCATATGCTTGTCTTTTATGGTTAAGGGATCATGAAACTCTGGAAATATACTAGTTACTTCTAAGATTAATTCAGTTCAACAACCATTTATTGTTGCCTGCACCAGGAAATAAGACTGGCCTGTGGTGAGAAAGGAGATTTAAAAAAAAAAATCAGAAATGAGTTGATTTTAGCTGAGAAATGACTATTTGGTGCACTAAATATATGTTTGATCATCATTTGCCCCAATTGCTTGAGAATAAGACATAGTCTCTATATTAGATCTCTGAAATTTTTTTGGAGATTCTGAAGAGAATCTCCATATTAGGGAACAAGCAATTTTTAATTAGTGGCTACAGGAGGAGAAGGAAAGAGAGAGAACTGTGGCAACCTGCCTAGGCCAGGACAGGGTACAGTCAAGCTGTCTTGTACCCAGCGCCTCTATGTTCCCATGGTACTTTGTACATACTCCCATCTAGTACTCCCCCTCAAGGCAACTAATGATTTACACATCTATTTCTCTTAATAGTACCATGAGCCTTTTGAAGGCAGGGGCTGCTTTTTTTTCTCAGCGAAGTTGGGTTGAGTTGCCCCTGCTGTTTGATACAATGTGCACACTTCAACTGGTTCTCTTAGGCGCTTTGCAACTTGAGGCCTCATGGAGGATTACAGAGATATTATCACTTTGGCCTTACACCTAGGAGAAGAGGCTCCCAGCCAGTGTAGGGCAGGGTCTTTTTAATTTTAAAATGCCAGAGTTTAGGAATTTTTTTTCCTTTATGAGAGCAGATGGCCAGTAGCTAGGTGTGGAGGCAGAAGAGCCCTGAGGAAATATGGTGAAAATAGGGAAGACAGAAAGATGAACCTCCCTCACCCCCACCTCCATCCCCACTCCACTGAGTGCCTCATCCCGAGCCAGTGTGTCAGTGTGCAAGTTGTTATTGCTGCATAGCAAATCACCCCAAAATTCTGGCTTTAAAAAAGCAGCAGTCACTGTATTATCTTTCCAAGCTTTTGCAAGTCAGGAATTTAGGAACGGCTCTATTGGGGTGGTTCTGGCATAAAATTTCTTGCTGCAGTTGCAGTCAGGTAGTAACTAGAGCTGGAATAGGTAGGGGACTGGAGCAACCAGGACCTGGATGGGCATCTTTCTCACTCTTCGTGAAGTCACAGGGCCTCTCCACATAGTCCCTCCATGTAGGACTTCCTAAAAGCATGGAGACTAGACTGTTTACAGGGAGACCCAGGATGCCAAGCATTAGTGTTACAGTGAGCAAGGTGGAAAGTTGAGTGGCCTTTTATGAACTAACCTAGAAGTCTCATTGTGTGACTTCTGTCATAGTTTATCGGTTGAATAGTGCCACAAAGCACATCCAGTTTCACAGAGAGGGGACATGGCCATCCCTCCATGATGGAAGGAGTGTCAAACCACATTGTAGAAGAGTGTGTGAGATGGGAGATACTGTTTCAGACATCTTTGGGGAATATACGGTTTGCCATGGCTGGGAAGAGAGCTAACAGCTGTAACGTCTTTTTCCTTCCCACCAAAATGGTTTCCTTAACCCCCTTCTCTCCCCACCGACACACATTCTCAGCCTGCACTTTTTATTCCAGTTACATTTTTGTTTTTGTTTTACACTGAAGGAATCTGGCATAACATTAATGTTAAGAAGCCTTAAGGTTTCTGTCTAAGGAATGTGAATTTAGGTTTCATAAAACTTAAAAATATCATAGGTTTGACTGCTCACATAGATTCCCAAGTAATTTTCCCAGGAAATACTATTTCAAGTCCTGTTAGTGGGGAAAAAGGTAGATGAAAATCAATGTTGATGGGTAGTATTGTACAAAAAAAATGTGTGCTGTGGGTTATATTACCACAGAGGTAGTTGCCTGTGGAAATTTTTTCTCCCTAAAAAAGTTTTGACTGTTCAACAGTGAAACCTGTTCACATACATTCCCAAGTAACTTTCCCTGGAAATACTATTTCAAGTAATACATACCTCCTAAATAAACCTGTTTACCACCAGTCATTTACTGATGGTAAAGCTCAACTTTAAAATATTTTGAGAAACAAGACAAAACTTGGGTGGGGAAATCTAATTTCCTGTTACCCAAAGAAAAGTTAATTAATTAGCATTAACATTTGAAAAGACAAGATTAAAGTTTGTATCTTTTCCAAAGGTAATTTGTAGCATGTTCAACAGTAGCTGGCATACACTGGCAAAAAAAAAAAAAAAAAAAAAAAAAATCACTAATAAATTCATTCACAAATTGTAGATGATTTTCTTTTTCTAGAAATTTTAGCTTTTTAAATAAAGAACTGCCAGATTTTTAAGTTTCACTGAAAGTATCTAAAGCAAGCAGCAAGTAGCTATTGAGCTTGGTGCGATAATGACTATTTTCTTTAATTACCTTCCTACCAAATGTTGTGCTATTTAATATATTCTACACATAAATCATTCCAAAGACAAGATTCAAGCCATCACAGATTTACATTTCACAAAGAAATATAAATTACCCTTGTCTCTATTTTCCACATTGATGATCTGTGTAATGAGCTGAAGAGGTAAGACTCAGGAAACCATCTTCGTTAACAGTAAACTAAGAACAATTAATAATATTTTTTAAAAGAAGGAGGAGAAGCCATTACCCGGGGCTCAATAATTTAATTGTGTAAACTTGCTGAAGCTTTACTCTAACTATAAATATATTTGCAAGTAATTATCACCCACCGCATAAATAACTTTATAATATTCTACCTGAGTCAACATTAGTCAGATTTGCAAAACACAAAGGAAAGTAAGCAATTACTTATCCAAGAAAAGCATATTACTTAGTTACAAATAATTCCAAAATTCCCAGGGGAATAAGTGGGCAGAGACTGGTTCTGTACAGCCTATGACCCAACTTCAGATGTGGCAAGCAGGTCCCCTGTTGACAGGAAGGCCACCTTCTGATAAACTGCAGCCCAAGCTTCCTTTACTTTTCTGAAAGCCCATAATAATAGCACAGAGTTGTAAAATATGGAAGTCTGAGGGCTGTTATTATAAGCTGAGACAATTTTGGGAATCTTCATATGGATAGTACCTGAAGTACACCTCTTGATTATTCCCAGAAGCAAATTTTCAGAAGATCTTCTGCCAAGAGCTTCAGGTCTGTGAGAGAAAAACCTTGGGAGTGGGGGGTAGGGGAGAAGGTAGTGGAGCACATAACCGCGCTGTGAAATTCCTGGGCTAAATATTCATTTCAAAACAATAAGATAGAAATGGAAACACTGAAATAGTCTATAAACTATCTAAATATTATCACTACGTGATTTTTCATATGAAGCACTCATCTCTCTCCGTATCAAAACTTCTGGCTGCTTTGCTGAGTCCTATCAAATAATTATTGGGGACTCATTTTTCTGGAATGAACAGAGGGCAGGATCGACTCTTCTAAAGTTGAAGTTTAGAGGAATGTCTGTATTTGAAATCTCACTTGTATAACACCCAGTCATCTTATTGCCCATGATTCTTGTGGACAAGAAACCAACCAAGGCATGTGTTTGAATGATTATGGTCTCTAACCTTAGCCTGAGACTGGTAAATTGCCAGGTGCTGACTCCTCACCAAAAGCATTTCTGCCTGGCTCAGTCTTAATTGTCACAGCTGTTTCTCTGAGTACGTATGGGATGTGGTGCCCTAGTTCTTCCTAGGAATGTGCTTCTTGAATGAAGGAAACACGTTATCTGCTTCTTATCTGATTATATGTTTATAAATGCATACCTACTTCTAACCTTGTCCACAGGCCAATTTTGGATCAGCCGAAGCACTCATTTGTTGTCTTAACTTTAGAAACTCTGTCCCAATAATTTAAGAAAGCCTAATCAGTAAAAGCCATCAAATTTCTAGGGAGAATTATTTTTTAATACACAAGGTGTTATTAAGTAGAGTAACTTGGTTTGTACTTTTTCCCTCATTTTCCATAGGCTACAGACTGAATGTTTGAGTTCCCCCAACTCCCAATTCATATATCGAAGCTCTAATAACCAAGATGATGGTATTAGGAGGTGGGGCCTTTTGGAGGTGATTAAGTCATGAAGGTAAAGCCCTCATAAAAGGAATTAATGCCCTTATAAAAAAGACTCCCCCCAAGAGCATGCATCATCTTTCCACCAGGTGAGGATATAATGAGAAGATGGTTGTCTGCAACCAGAAGAGGGCTTGCACCAGGAACCAAATCAGCCGGCACCTTCATCTTGGAATTCCCAGCCTAAAGAACTGTGAGGAATAAATGTCTACTGTCTAAGCCACCCAGTCTATGGTACATTGTTACAACAGCCCGAACAGACTAAGACATCATCTAAAAATGTCCATTCGCAACTGAAAGTGAACAATATTAATTATTTGTGTATTACAAATAATATACAGAACATAGCCGCCATTTTATTTCTCCCTAAATTCTATGTGTAACAATTCCCTGGGAAACTGAGTACTTTTCTTCCTTCGTTGCCAGTAAAGATACCCTGTGATCTCGAGAGTTCTGCTATCAGTGGAGAGTAATCATTAAACAGAAAGTACCCCATGTGTAGTAAAAGACTCTACACGTGGTTCTAGTTATGCCACCCTGGATTGTTTATTTGCTGAAGAATCCCAATCCTTGGACTGGCTAACTTAGGTTAAGGAGCCAGACCATCAATATCATATACAAAAAGCAGCAATATTTTTTATTTAAGTGTTAATTTTCATTTAAAATGTATGTCTTTTAAAGCAATACATATGCACATTAGTCATCTATTTTTAGCTTTCAAATTCTACCATAGCATTGGCATTTGTGTCTATTTTTCAAATTAAAAAACTGTTTTCCTGCTTGCTTTAAGGCCTACTCACAAGATATTAGAGGATATGAGAAGCTGAAGGTCTGTGATCCAGCCACCCCACAGGCTGACACCTTGGTGGTACTTTCTAAGTAACATTTGGATATGCTCTTCTTTAAAAATTGGATTCAGGGGAAAATTAAATTTAGGACTTTGTGGTTGGCATAGGGGTAAGTGTTGAGAAATGTTCCTTTGGCTTGCATGAAGGAAAGAATATGGCCATCCGGAACCTTTTTTTAAAAAACAAACAAGCCTTTAATCTTCTTGTTATACTCAATTTCCTTTTGCATGGAGAGTGTGACACTGGGGCTGCCTATTTGAAAGAACTGTAAGGAAACAATGAAGAAGAATGGCAAAGGGAGTGGCTCCCAGGGCCCTCTATTAGTTCCTATTCTTTATACAATGCATACAAAGACACACACACACACACACACAAATTTTTTTACCACCACTTTCCATCCATGTACATTGTGTTCATCCATATCTGCTGTTCTCAATACTTCTTTTGACTTAGTTCACTCACACTGACTTTACATTTCTGAGGCAGGAAAGATTGCATCTCCCACACGCATTTATTTCTTTGCTCCGTGTGTTTTGAGAGTATATTTCCTGACCATCAATCTCCCCCTTGTCTCCTTAGAGCAAATGTAGTCTCCTTCTTTGGCATTTCCCATTGTTAGATAGGACAATGCTGGGGACAAAAGTACTCCATACATGCTTAAAGAACAAATGACACATTATCTATTTGTCATCAGAATTCTGAATCTGAATGTCCCACAACACTAACTATATTTTCCTAGATGATGCCTGATATCTACGGACATTACGCATACAGAGAGTGCCTTAGGACCATATGTATGTGCAGAATGTGACATTTTTGCATGTTATCTTCATCCAGTTTAATCCTACTCCAACTCCAATTTTGAATACAATATTTGATTCCTTCTGCTGATGTCATCACCTAGTAATCCTGAACTTCTGCAGCAAGGCAACAAGGGACAATCGTCTTACGGTAGCATATTTATCACTGTAGATGATAAACATGGCAGAGCTTGCCTGTTACTTGTTGAGTTTTTTAGGGGGGCATTCAGGGATATAGCTGTATTGCTGTAGTTCAGCCGGTGAAAGGAACAGAATTGGGTGTCTGCCTTACTCGACTTTGTTTCAGAAAAGGGTGTGAGCCTTGTTTCCCGGATATTTTTGAAGGACACTTGAGGGTTTCTTCTCCCACATTTATTAAGCTTTCATTGAAAGCAATAGGTGAGACATCTAAATGTGTTTTTGTGTGGTTATCTAGAAGGAATATTGACATCTAGGTACAAAAGTGAAATCTAAAGTTAAAGACTTGTATGCAAAATTTTCATGATTATTTCAAGCTTCGGCAACACGAAACACACATCCCTAGCAGTGTCAGTGAAAATCTTAGTACATTTAAGAGATTGACAATGGTTCCCTGGTACGCCCATCAGTTAGAGAATTACACTGTGGTCCTGGCAGAGACTTCCACGTTTCACACCTTAAGCCACATAATCTTTACACACCCCCAACTGTTAACTATCTGGAGGGAAGGTACAGAGATTTGCAAATAAATGTATTTGAAAGAGCTAAGGAATTATCCACACGACTTACACTAGTGTCAGTCATTGAAGAACAAAAAGTTTTACTACCAGATATGAGTTCTACATGAGTGATTTAGAAGCATTTTATGCACTCAAATGTCTCCAAGGATCCGAGGACAGTCAGGATGCATCTATGAATGCATTACTCAGGTATCTTTACTTTGTCCCCTCAGCTCCTCTCTCCACACTTCTTTTCCTTGCTGTCTGCCAGGACACTGCAGTTCTGGACTGCATCAGCAAGGCCCCCATGCCCTCAGGCTTCCAATTGTGTTTGACCCATAAAGAGCATCTGCAGAAGATCAGTTAGACAGAGGAAATTGGGATCTGGGTATTTATGCCTCTGGCTCCCTTCCTGCTGTTTTGCCTCAGGCTAGAGGCATCCCTCAACCACCTTTTCCAGGTGGCAGGCTCTATGACAACTCAAAGACTTACCAGCTCCTTCCCTATTCCAGCAACCATTCCCTCCCCTCAAGCCCTCAAGCCTGAGTGGTAACAAGTTGGTTGCTACAAGTTACAGATAATTGCTCTCTCCTTTGTGTTTCTCCTATGCTAACTTTGTCAATAAATCCTCCTCTAATTATCCTTTTTTTGAGCATGTCAACTGTTTTTTGTTAGAACCCTGACCTATGCATCCATAGGATAGAATGTCTGCATTTTTCAGGGCCTCTGTAGAACATCTAGGAGGCAGTGCATGCAGTGAAAGATAGGTGGCAACCACTCACAACGTCAGCATGGAGTTTTGGGGCTGAGTTTCAGACTGGGGGATGCTGAAGGGGTGCAGCAGGGAGATATAGTCAAATTTTTGCAATTTGTAATTTACCACCATCATGGTGCACTTATTGCCTATTCCACAGGCAGGTGGAGAGAAGCTGCTGGACATGGAGCCAAGAAAACGGAACTCAGTCTCCCACTTCACGTCCCTTTCAGGGAACTATAGCCTGAGCTTGTAAGGCCCCTCATTGTCACAGTTCCTTGTGAAGGGTACCTTAGGCCATCTTTATGAGTAAGAAGTGAGTGTCCTTTGGAATGGTTTTCCCAAAATCTTTTAAATTCTGTAGGAAAATGTCAAGCAATAAAAAGTTATAGGATGATATGTTTATGGTAAAGAGATGGTATTTAAAAACAGGAATTTTGCCCATGTATTTACTTAAATGAAGAAACATCACATTACCTAATAGTAATACATGTTTTCTTAATGATATTGCATTAAGAATTGCAAAAGATCATCTGTGTCAACCTGCTACCTACAAGGAAAGCCACGTTTATTCCATTGAACCCTACATACTCTAGAAGTTCTTTAGGGAAATGGTGTTAAGACAGTCTTCAACTTACCCTTGAAGTCTGCATTAAAACAGATATAAAGAGTTAACAGTTATTTATTTTTTTTTTTTTTGAGACGGAGTCTCGCTCTGTTGCCCAGGCTGGAGTGCAGTGGCGCAGTCTCGGCTCACTGCAAGCTCCGCCTCCCGGGTTCACGCCATTCTCCTGCCTCAGCCTCTCCAAGTAGCTGGGACTACAGGTGCCCGCCACCACGCCCGGCTAATTTTTTTGTATTTTTAATAGAGACGGGGTTTCACCGTGTTAGCCAGGATGGTCTCGATCTCCTGACCTCGTGATCCTCCCGCCTCGGCCTCCCAAAGTGCTGGGATTACAGGCTTGAGCCACCGCGCCCAGCGTTAACAGTTATTTTTGCAACTGAAGCTATAAAAGGGGTGACTATGGGATGGACCAGATCAACATCCAATCTCTAATAGAATGTTTTTCTTCCTGTCTCGCCCATCCAGCATTGGAATTCAGGAACTAGACACCTGCCTTATGTTTTATGTGTATATATAGTGTCTAGGCTGATGAGAAAATGTCCTGGGAAGAATTTCTAAAACTAGTATATAATCATTTTGGTTCCTCAGCTTGATCTATCCATAGATCATCTTGGCTAGATTTTATTACACTGTATATCTAATGTTTAGACAGATATAGAACATTATTACTTGATTGGAAAAGCATTTTCCAAGCAAAGTAAGGATTTTTGCTGTATCATGACATGGAGATATAGAAATTTGGGGCCAGGCCCTGATTCTGCCATCTAACACTTGTACCTCAGGGGGTTGTCACCTCACCGCCAGGGCTTTGGTACACTCATGAAGGGATAGAGGTAAATGATAAATAATGTCTTTTTCAGCTAAAATGAAAACCCTATTATCTGAACATTGGAAGATGGAAGGTCCTAGGTGTATAAGTCAGGATTCTGCTGAAATAATTCTGCATAATAACTTCAAAACTTGGTGGTTTATAACAATGAACATTTATTTCTACCTCAAGGATCTGAAGATCACCTGTAACTCAGTTGGGCTCAGCTGACCTCAGCTCTAAGCTTCAACTTGGGTTCAGATTTGTTCCCTATTTCTTTTCAATCTGGGACCAGAAACTACCCAAGCATGTTATTCTCATGGCTGATGGCAGAAATACAAAAGAAAGGAGTGAGAGGAAATACACAATAGCTCTTAAGGCTTCAGCTGGGAACTGACACCCTTTCACTTCTACCTACATTTCCTTGGCTGAACCAAGTCCCAAGACCAAGACCAAAGTCAATGGATCAGGGTATATAATCTGCTGACTCTCTTGAGAAGCACTGCAAAGTCACATGGCAAAGGATGTGGTAGTATAATTCTATTACAAGAAAGGAATTAAGAATTAGGAACATAAATCCAATCTGCTATCCCATTGGCCATTGAGCATAGCCTATAATCTCTCAACTCTCCAGCTCTGATTGGTGTGCTCCCCTCCTGTCCTCATATAGGGCAGTAAAGGTAAAGTTCATCATTGAACTTTACCTGCAAAGCAGAGCTAAGAGCTACAGCTCTTTGAGAAGGGGCTACTTGTTGTCTGAGAGGAAGCACCTGCTCTTGGCCAGTCACTTCAAGACAACGCGGAGTTCTCATCAGTGGTCTGAATCAGATGGGCATTTGTTGAGGACCCTCATTCATCAACATTTAGGACAGCAGAGAGCTGTCTTGAGACACTCTATTCACCCTGATGAAGCCCCAAATAACTCCATAACAGTCTTTAAGTTCCCCAGTGAAACAGATTTCTTAGCTCTTCTCTAAAGTTCTCATACAAGAGATTCAATAGAAAACTGTGGAAGTTTCCTCAGTGACAGCCCCAGAAGGCCTAGCAGGGTGGTGGACTGCCAGAAATGCAAATTACCAGACTTGCGTCAACAGAAATCAGGAATTTCATCTCTCATTCAAGAGCTATTGAGTCTTCTTGAAATCTGATCTTTATTCTGACTTGCTTGAAGATTTGCATCCAAGTCTGAGTCAGGAAAATCACCAAGTTACACTTCTCAGAGATACTCAGACCCCTGTGGGGTATTCTCTTCCTTGTTCTCATTTTGACTCTTAGAATTATGGGTTGTAATGGAAATATTGGCATAATCTGAACTTTAGCTGTGGACCGTACAAGGGGAACTCATGGCTGTAATTTTAATTTTTTTACATATAATCTGCCAATACATACACCCATAATGTAAACTTACTTGGTTTAGGTTTATAAATTGGGTGTTTTTGACAAAATCTAAGACCCTCAGGGAAATCACTATGTCACTAACAAGTCAGTTTATTTAAGGAGCCATTAGTGAAAGAAAGGATGGGAGAGAAGAAGCTGAACTTGTATCTTTCTTCCAAGTCTCAATCCAAGAAATACACCTCCTTCAGATGGTGAGACCTCCCTTCTGTGGACAGTCATTCACCAAATCTGTAAGAAAACATCATGAGCTGTTTCCAGGCTGAATTAGAGCTATGACTTCATGCAGCTGCCTCACTTTCAGATAAGACAGTTTCAGTCAGATGATCTTGCTGGCCAGAAAAGGGGAGAAAGTCTCCTATCAACAAGCTACTGGCCATTGGCCAACCTGGTCATCTCTCAATAGTGACGCAGGTTTAGAGCTACTCCTGGAAAAGCAGCTGTCTTCAAAGGATATGAAATGAGCTCATGCATGAAATAAGACTTGAGCAGAGATGTGATTCTGTTTATGTAATTGCTTTAATTAATACCCTCTCTGTAAGCCATTCCAGTATATTTTGCTTATGAAAATTAATACTTTTAATGTGATGAGATAAAATCAGTAAAAAACAACTTTCCCTTTCAAGAGGAAACGGAGATTTAAAAAGGGAAATGTGCCATCAAAGTCAATCTTTGCCCCAAAGATTAATTTTAACATTCTATGATACCAACAATGGGTATTGTGGGTGACCATCATACTCACTTCTACTAGAACTGTCTTGGAAGAAACTTTCCCATTGATTAGTCAGTTCCTTTTCGAGATTTATTCATTCACTATTTAGAATCCTTAACTATGTAAAATCTTATTATTTTAAATTGTATATGGATGTGTTGGAATAATGTTCTTCATAGGCAGATGACAGTAGAAATAAATGCTTCTTTCCTTGATCATACCATACTTGTGATCTTGTGTTAATTTTCCACTCCTGTGTCATACTAGTGACCTTGTGTTAATTATCTACTATTGGGTAACAAAACCCCCAAAACTTAGTGGCTTAAAACAACATGTATTGGCTCATACTTTTTGTGGATCAGAAATCTGGGTGTGGTTTAGCTGGATCTTCTGACTCGGGATGTCTCACAAGGCTGCATTCAGGGTGGGGGCCAGGGCTGCAGTTTCATCCGAAGGCTCTACTAAAGAAAGTCTGCTTCCAAGCTCACTCACATGGTTGTTGACAGAATTCAGGTTCTCACAGATCATTGGATTGAGGGGCTCCAGTAATCACTGGCTGTTAATGAGAGGCTTCTCTCAGTTTCTTGCCAAATGGGCCTCCCCAGAAGGCAACCTTCAACCTGGCAGCTGGCTTCCCCAAGAACAAGGTCTCTGACAGAAAGGAAGTGTATAAGAGGTTACAAGCAAAAAGGAAGTCAGATTTTTGTAACCTAATCTCAGAAGTGATATTCCATTACCTTTGTTGTATTCTGAGAAGCAAGTCACAAAGTCCAGCCCCACTCAAGTGTGTAAATATAAGAAGATAGAGATCATTATGGGGCAGTTTAGAGGTTGGCTGACATAGCTTTTTTAGCCATTTAATAAAATATAGCTTGAGATAAAGAAAAAAATTATTTATACAAACATACTAGAACTTAGAACATAAATACATGGTTCCTGTTGAGCTAGGCAATTTATAAGGCTCCAACTATTCTAATAATGCCACCTCTACTCAAATTATTTTTCAAATTAATTTTTAAAATTATTTTTCGGAGTTGCCTTAAGTGCCTATGTCACGTTCTTTCCATTTGAATAATGGAAATAGTTAAAAGTCATTCAAATAAATAAGGTTAGTGGTCAAGATCGGTAATGCTGTTTTTAGTCTTGGTTTTTGTAAGCATGAAATAAAAAGACTGATTTCCTTATGCAGCTCATAAATTGGCCTCAAAGGCAATGCCTAAAAAGGATTATTTTGATTTAACCTTCATTTGGATGCTTAAAACCTGGTACTTATCTGAAGATTTTCAGTCTGCTTCCTTCATAGCTATGGTTTATGTGTTTACACTTTTTCCTCCACATCTGATATTCCAGGGCAAATAGAAAGTATAGATCATGTTGGGACATGTTGAGACAGAAGGGGACACTGAGGAAAGAACCAGAGTCCCCCAAGTGGGCTCCAGAGTACACTTTCTCTCACAAGCAGACAGAATACCTTTATAGCAGCATGCACTTGGATTATCTACTGTACGTCTAAGACCCCGCTAAGGTTTGCAGTTGGAGTCAGTATGAGACTGACATGCCACATCCACACCCAGGAACCTCCTCGGAGCTGAGAGAAATCTGAGGAAAACCCACAGCCACTAACCTTAACCTGGTTGGGAGGAGAAGAGACATTACATCACAAATAGGGGGATTGTTTTCTGGGGATCCATCCGCTCACAAACTTCAGGATTATAAACTGTTTATGAGCTTCGTACTTGTGAAATAAATGCCTTCAATTTTGTCAAACTGATTTCCATTAATCTCCATTTTCCTGGGCCCAGGGCAAGAGGTGAAAGGCTAGGCACTAGTTCTGTGCTGAACCTTGAGTCTGTGCAAAATGACCTCAAGCTCCATTTTTCCATTTCCTCTGGCCTCCCCTCCCCACTCCCACCCCTCTTTCCCTTTCCTCAAACCTAAAGAGCAAGCCTACAACCCTGATACTGTCAGAGGCGTTTGAACCACAGCAACTCCATGTTGAATAGGGGCTGGGAAAAATAAGGCCGAAACCTACTAGGCTGCATTCCCAGACGGTTAGGCATTCTAAGTCACAGGATGAGATAGGAGGTCAGCACAAGATACAGGTCATAAAGACCTTGCTGATAAAACAGATTGCAGTAAAGAAGCCAGCTAAAACCCACCAAAACCAAGATGGTCATGAGAGTGACCTCTGGTCGTCCTCACTGCTACATTCCCACCAGCGCCATGACAATATACAAATGCCACAGTAACGTCAAGAAGTTACCCTATGTTGTCTAAAAAGGGGAGGCATGAATAATTCACCCTTTGGTTGGCATATCATCAAGAAATAACCGTAAAAATGGGCAACCAGCAGCCCTTAGGGTTGTTCTGTCTATGGAGTAGCCATTCTTTTATTCCTTTACTTTCTTTTTTAAAAAATGTTTTATTTCCTTAGGTTATTGGGGAACAGGTGGTGTTTGGTTACATGAGTAAGTTCTTTAGCGGTGATTTATGACATTGTGGTGCACCCATCACCTGAGCTATACACTCCACCCAATTTGTAGTCTTTTATCCCTCACCCCCTTCCCACCCTTTCCCCGAGTCCCCAAAGTTCATTGTGTCATTCTATGCCTTTGTATCCTTATAGCTTAGCTCCCACTTATGAGTGAGAATATACAATGTTTGGTTTTCCATTTCTGCGTTACTTCACTTAGAATAATAGTCTCCAATCTCATCCAGGTCTCTGCAAACGCCATTAATTCATTCTTTTTATGGCTGAGTAGTATTCCATCGTATATGTATACCACAATTTCTTTATCCAGTTGTCAATTGATGAGCATTTGGGTTGGTTCCACATTTTTGCAATTGCGAATTGTGCTGCTGTAAACATGTGTGTGCAAGTATCTTTCTCGTATAATGACTTATTTTCTTCTGGGTAGATACCCAGTAGTGGGATTGCTGGATCAAATGGTAGTTCTACTTTTAGTTATTTAAGGAATCTCCACACTGTTTTCCATAGTGGCTGTACTAGTTTACATTCCCATCAGCAGTGTAGAAGTGTTCCCTGTTCACTGCATCCATGCCAACATCCATTTTTTAAAAATTTTTTGATTATGGCCATTCTTGCAGGAGTAAGTTGGTATTATATTATGGTTTTGATTTGCATTTCCCTGATCATTAGTGATGTTGGGCATTTTTTCATATGTTTGTTGGCTATTTGTGTATCTACTTTTGAGAATTGTCTATTCATGTCCTTTGCCTACTTTTTCATGGGATTATTTGTTTTTTTCTTGTTAATTTGTTTGAGTTCGTTGTAGATTCTGGATATTAGTCCTTTGTCAGATATATAGATTGTGAAGATTTTCTCCCACTCTGTGGGTTGTTTGTTTACTCTGCTGACTGTTCCTTTTGCCATGCAAAATCTCTTTAGTTTGATTAAGTCCCAGCTATTTATCTTTGTTTTATTTCATTTGCTTTTGGGTTCTTGATTATAAAATCCTTGCCTAAGCCAATATCTAGAAGGGTTTTTCCAATATTATCTTCTAGGATTTTTATAGTTTCAGGTCTTAGATTTAAGTCCTTCATTCCTCTTGAGTTGATATTTTGTATAAGGTGAGAGATGAGGATCCAGTTTCATTCTCTTACACGTGGCTTGCCAATTATCCCAGCACCATTTGTTGATTAGGGTGTCCTTCCCCCACTTTACGTTTTTGTTTATTTTATCAAAAATCAGTTGGCTTTATTTGGTTTTATTTCTGGGTTCGCTATTCTGTTCCATTGGTCTATGGGCCTATTTTTATACCAGTACCATGCTGTTTTGGTGACTATGGCCTTATGCTATAGCTTGAAATCAGGCACTTTACTCTATGGACTTGCCCTAAATTCTTTCTTGCTTGAGATCCAAGAACCCTCTCCTGGGGTCTGGATCCAGACCCCATTCAGGTAACAATACCTCTCTGGTAATGACTCTCCTGGATAGAGAACTGCATTATTACTCCATGCCCACATGCAGCAACAAACTTCTGAGAATAACATGGATTTGCCTTCATAAAACTAAGGTAACAGGATGATCTTAGCAAGTTTTGATATCTGGATTCCTTTCTGTGCCATTTCACTTTGGTGATGACCCCTCCTGTTCTTCAGAGACCAGATTCTCTTACTATTTGGTGGTAGATTGGCACACTGGTGGTCCCTGAATTTCCCTATACTTATGCCTTCATGTAGTTCCCTCCCAAAATGATTCTGAGTTTGACCAGGCACTATGTGACCTGCTTTGGCCAATAGGACATTAGCAAGCATGATGCAAGCAGAGACCTAGTAAATGCTTGCACACTGGGACATGTCCTCTTAGGGAACTCATTGGAAGTCTCTTGCCATGGTATAAGGAAGCTTAGGTTAGCTACTGAGTGTTGAGAGGCCACAGACAGAGAAATCCTAGAGGGTGAGAGGCCAGCTTGGATGTTTCTCACCCAAGCAAGCTCCCAAATGAATTCAGCTATATGTGTGACCTCAGCTATATGATGTGGAGCATAAGATGGCCTGAGCTGAGCCTCATCAACCTGGAGAATCATTAGAAATGATAAATTGTTGCTTTACACCAAGTTTTAGAGTGACTTGTTATGCAGCAGAAGAGAAGTCAAACACTTCCTTCTCTTCCCCAGCAGCAAATTAAGAAAGTGGAAAACAATTCGTCTTTACATTTGAAAATTGATTGCTTGGTTTTAAGCATCTGAAAGCCTGAGATATGTTGTTTCATCTGCATTTCAAATTGTGGATTGGAAGATGAGGTTATTTGGGGAAGCATGTCTTCTTATACAGGTATAATTAAAGGAGGGCTTAGTTTTCTGCAACTTCTAGAATTCCACTCTGGGAAGCAGCCAGGAAGAGAGGATCCCTTACTCCTTAATTCGTCTCTTTCTCCTTTACCTTTTCTACTGACCAGGATCCAGCCTTTATTTCCCTTAATACTCACTCAGTTGATTCATCCATTTAGTGGTTTCTTTTGTGTTAAAAGATGTTCTGCTGACTATTTTCTCAGTTTGCTCTTCCAGCTCCATGTTTCTCCTTTCTCATTCCTTCTTTGTGCCCTGGGTTGACCTCTGTGGTAATGCAGCACCTGGGCTCACCATAACCCTGGTTTCTGATTGAGTTGGGCCAAGGGGCAGCACTCACAGGAAATCAGAGGGTTAGAGGAGAGTAGTCAGGAAATGCATCCCAGCCCCACCCTACCTTCCTACAAGTCACAGTCTCCTTTACGGACAGGTAATCCCTCTCCCACAGCAAGAGCTCTCTCTAGGTTCCAGTAACGGTGGCCTCTCCCTGCCCCTTTAAACCTTGGGTAGTAATGCATTCCTACTTTTGTTAGTCCCTGGCATGCATCACCAACCTTGGTGGTTCCATTAACCCTGTCCACAATTCTATAAAAGGATCTTTTTCTCATCAATCACCCCTTGAGTGTGCCATCTGTGACCTATTGGTCACATCTGTTTCCTCAAGGACCTTGACTGATAAAAATGCTAACTAACTAACTATACTTATTGTAAAGACATTTTCAATTTCTTACTAGAGACATGCATAACTGTTAATAATATCTTCTTACCTACATAAAGCCAAGAGCCCCGTTGCTGAGTTGGTATCATTCCAGTGAACAGCAGAGGAGGGCTGCGTGCTGTGGCTCACACCTATAATCCTAGTGCTTTGAGAGGTCAAGGCAGGCAGATCACTTGAGCCCAGGAGTTCGAGACCAGCCTGGACAACATAGTGAGACTCTGTCTCTAAAAAAAAAAAATTTGTTTTAATTACCCAAATGTAGTGGCACATGCCTGTGGTCCCAGCTACTCAGGAGGCTGAGGTGGGAGGATCACTTGAGCCCTGGAGGTCGAGGCTGCAGTGAGCTGTGATCATGCCACCACACTCCAGCCTAGGCAACAGACAAGACCCTGTCACCCTCCCTCCCCCAACCCATACAAGCAAAGGACCACAGTGGGGTAGAAGTTACAAAATGACCACTTATTTGTGTTTCAAGGAGTGAAGAGGACATGCCTCTATGTCTGAGATGGAGTCCCCAGGACTGGGAAGAGGAGTGGGATTTATAATTCTGTGAGGGAGGTGGATGCCTGAACCTCATCTGGCTAGCTGGGGGAGTGTGCTCTTCAAATAGGTCACAGTAGTCTAGGGCCAGCAAGATTTCACTGGAACACAGCCAACAACAGCAGGCAGACAGAGGGGACCAGGGCCCTTTGAGGCTCTGAGGAGTCCAGGAGGGATGGCAGCTATGCAGCAGCAAGCTGACTGACACCAGGAGTGGCCTTCAGGTGTCCAAGAGGACAGACTGTAAGTAACGGATGGGGTGTGGGGGATAGTTGACACAAGTAAAGGATGCTGGGCCCCTTGCCAATCTGCTTCTTCGTTCATTTTAAATTTAATTTTGAGAAAGAAAATGTGATGGGACCGGATCCCTGATGGTTGCTGAGTGGATTTTGGAGAACTACTTTGTTGACAATGTTTCCAGTTATGGAAATGTTTATGCTTTTATTTAAAAATCTCCTTTACATAAAATAAGATTCTACAAATACATAGCTGATTACCTAGAATCTCTTCTGCAAGGCACAAGCCATTCTAGGAGGGTATAAATTCTAAATCTCAGTTGAAATCAATGATATAATCAGGTCTAGCCATGGGTGGTTAATGGGAAAAGATAACTTCAATTTCTGGAGGTTGTTTTTCGCTATGACTTTCAAGTGTAACATGCAGAGTTACATTACAGAAAATTTGAAAGGATGCTAGTAGTTAAATGTTAGGATAGATGAGAGGATAATACCTCTAACATATTCTTTCTCACCCTAAAAAGGAAGAGAGAAAGGAAGGAAGAAAGGAAGGAAGGAAGAAAAAGAGGAAAGAAGAAAAGAAGAAACTGTTGGAAAAATACAAGATATTTTGAATAGAGAGGTTTCAAAAAATAAGTTTCTAAAAACATGGCCACGTTCTCCAGTGAACAGCATAGCAAAAGAAATGGGCTTGAATATTGGGTTATTGGGTAAGAGGACTCTACTCCCACTACCCCCTTCGTCCCATAATCACTTCCATAAGGTCTTTTTTTGTTGTTGGTTTTTTGTTTTGTTTTGTTTTTTGAGACAGAGTCTCGCTCTGTCGCCCAGGCTGGAGTGCAGTGGCACAATCTCGGCTCACTGAAACCTCCGCCTTTGGGGTTCAAGCAATTCTCCCTACCTCAGCCTCCCCAGTAGCTGAGACTACAGGCGCATGCCAGCATACCTGGCTAGTGTACTGTATTTTTATTAGAGACGGGGTTTCACCGTGTTAGCAAGGATGGTCTTGATATCCTGACCTCGTGATACGCCTGCCTCAGCCTCCCAAAATGCTGAGATTCATAAGGTCTTAAATCATGATTTTTAAAATATGTCCTTACTACAAATTAGAACTTCCAACCTGGACACTGAAAAAGAAATTTTAAATATATATTAATAGATGTGGTTATAGATCAGATACTGTACATACATTATCTCCCTGAATCCTTGCAGTAATTCTAGACAATAGATATTATTACCCCAGTTCTACAAATAAAAAAACAGGCATAGAGGGATTCAGTGAAATGCTTAATGACTCATGATCAGAAGGTAGTGAGGCTGGGAATTGAGCATAGGTTTATGCTTTTTCAACAACTCTACACTGCCTTCTAAATGGGAAAAAAAAGTATGTGTTGCGGGATGGGAATCAAGCAACTGGCATTTTTAGAAAGTTAATTTAGTGAGAATATGCGGTATTTGGTTTTCTGTTCCTGTGTTAGTTTGCTGAGAATG
>NW_026652282.1:39498802-39521191 GCF_009828535.3 Hylobates moloch
CACGCCCGGCTAATTTTTTGTATTTTTAGTAGAGACGGGGTTTCACCGTGGTCTCGATCTCCTGACCTCGTGATCCACCCGCCTCGGCCTCCCAAAGTGCTGGGATTACAAGCGTGAGCCACCGCGCCCGGCCTTAAATTTTTTTCTTAACACTTTGCAACAGCTTTGTTTCCAACTATCTGTAGATTATTTATGCTAATAATATTCCCACTAAAAATTTTCTGGTAAAAATATTCCAACATAATTCCAATTGAAATGTACATTATGGGTGCTGCGGCTTTCTTGGGGGCCGGAGGAAGATGCGGACTAATCTAGAAACCTGAAGAGTCGAATAACATTGCTTCTATAGGGGAATATTTTACAGCACAGCCTGTTTGCAAATGTAGAACACCTTGTCTATGTCGTTGATCAAGTAGTTTAAATTACGGGCTTCTTTTGTCCCTCACTGTCCTTTTTAGCTCCAGGAGAGCCTGGGCAAGGAGAGATGACCCCAAGCACCACATATACACCAACACAAACACAGTCAGAGCATAGCCTTTTCAAGGGGCATGTGCTTTTCTACAAAGAAACAACGCTTTGCTTTTGTAAGACAGTCTATTCAAAGTGTGTGGAGAGTAAGTACAGCAAGACCCAGCAGGATGTATGTTTTGCTGAAAATCAGTATGTTGATCCTAGACACAAAGCTTATCTGCTTTGCTCAAAAAAACATATTTCTGAGCTTTTGCAGGATTGGATGGCAATCAACACGAGGACTCCACATCAGCTCACTGTGAACGCTGTTTAGATGAAGAGCCAGGTTGTTGGAAGGGCATCTGCCCTTTAGAAGTCTAAACTGAGTTCAACTATTTCTTATCCAATGACCTTTAAACTTGTTTTTTTAAAAAATCCCCTTAATGCAGGAACAATCCCTTTATGACTCCAAAAATGTGGTTATGGTATAAATGATATAGTCACTGTACTAAGACATATTGGTAGGCTGGCAAGGAGGTCTTTATAAGGTGTGGAATCCTGGGATGTCATTCCTAGTGGCAGTTACTTAGACAAGAAGAATTTCTTTAGATCAGAAGCCAGATCTGAATGCTAAGTTCCTAGGTAGGTAGAGGAAACTTGGTATGTAAGATCATTGGTATGTATGATCTTCATTATACAAAGATCAAGTTATCTTGAAAAGTCTTGAGTGATGGGGAAGGCCACCAAATATAATTGGAAAAGTTGTTCACTGCACAAGAGTACCTGGCTGAGGGAGCAAGTAGAAGCTGAAATCCATGCTGCTCTTTGCTCCCCAAAACAAGAACCTACAGGGTTGCATCTGTCCAGAGGGGGCAACTTTGTCAAGTTCACACACAGATGTCTTACAGGTTAGCCAAGGCCCTGGGTGGCAGGGCTTCATGACGGCACCAGCCGCATGCAACAGAAACACAGAAACCATGGAATACTATGCAGCCATGAAAAGGAAGGAGATCATGTCCTTTGCAGGGACATGAATGGAGCTGGAAGCCATTATTCTCAGCAAGCTGACATAGGAACAGAAAACCAAACACCACGTTGTCACTTATAAGTGGGAGCTGAACGATGAGAACACATGGACACATGGAGGGAACAACACACACTGGGGCCTGTCAGGTGGCTAGGGCTGGGGAAGGGAGAGCACCAGGAAGAATAGCTAATGAATGCTGGGCTTAATTCCTGGGTGGTGGGTTGATTTGTGCAGCAAATCACCGTGGTATATGTTTACCTATGTAACATATCTGCACATCCTGCACATGCACCCCAGAACTTAAAGTTGAAGGAAAAAAAAAACAGGCAGACAGGAGCTTGACAATTTTGGCTTGAGGACACAAATCCTAACACAGCACGTGAAAAGCAATATGGCCTAAAAGCTCTAGAAACACATGGCCCAAACTAGGGTCAAAAAACTATTTTGTGAACCTTGTACCACTATCTATGTTTATTTCCTTTTGTTTTTCCTCAGAATTATATAAAGCTTTTGCAAGAGTTCCAGTTTGTCTTGACTGTGTTTAGAGGAACCATGGGAAAGGTTTTGTTTGATGTTTGTGTCACACTATTACAGAGTCATCTGCCTCCAGGGCCCAGAAAGGTGGTAATGAAAGAAATTAGAACTGCCTACCTTTACCCCCACTCCCCTCCCAGGGTATCTTATAGAGCTCAGCCTACTTGGAAATCTTTTGGTTTGATTTTCCTTTTAATTAGGATAAGTTAGTAGAATTTCTTTATGTGTTTTTTTGGGGGTGGGTGGGGGAATGCTGAGGACCTTTCAGCCAACCCCGGAGTTGATTCTCTTTGGGGGAAAAAAGGAAATTGTCCAGAAAGAGAGTAATAAAATCTGATTTTCTGCTTTTTATGAGGATCTTCTAAGAATTCCATTTCATTTCACCCTCTCAAAAGAAAATCAGAAGCTTACTCTAGCAACCATCGGAGTAGGAAGCCATCTGTTTGGGTGCCTTCTCCTCATAAAGTTGTGAAAAAAACAAATTGCCCTTTCTGGCACTGTTGAGGCTTCCAGCAGGGCCTGAAATCTTCACATAGTTAGCAAGCAAGTTAACAGAGTCAACTGTCTATCCCTTCAGTTCTTAGAGTGAGGACTTCCCTTTTTTCTTCTCCATTAGAAGAGGATAACTCTGGGTTATCACATGGGATGGCATCTAAGAAGGTTCAGGAATTTCTGAGATGAAGCTGGATTGCCTGTCTTGTCAAAAACACCTTCTGTGGTCAATTCTCAAATTCCCTGAAGTTTGTAAGAATTGCCTTTAACCCTTAGTATGTTGCTCTTTGCAATGCCTTGGACTGTGCGGGACATATACTTGATGTGCACTGTGGCTTGGAAAATCCCAAGGCTCCCCTGATACCATGACTTTCCATTTATTTCTAATGTTTTTCATTTTTTAAATTAAAAATAAATGTCGTGGTGAAATAAACACAACATAAAATTTATCATCTTAACTATTTTAAGTGTATAGTTCAGTAACATTAAGAACATTCACTTTGTTCTGCAACCAATCTCCAGAACTCTTTTCATCTTGCAAAATGGAAACTCTATACTCCTTTAACAACAACTCCTCACTTCCCTCTTTCCCAGCCTCTGATCACCACTACTCTATTTTGTGTCTCTATGACTCTGACTATTGTAGGTACCTCAGAAAGGTGGAATCATACAGTATTTGTCCTTTTGTGTCTGACTTATTTTACTTAACATAATGTCCTCAATGTTCACCCACGTTGTAGGATGTGTCCAAATTTCCCTCCTTTTTAATGCTGAATGTATGGTCACATCACATTTTGCTTATTCATTCATCCATTAATGAACACTTGGGTTGCTTCCACATTTTGGCTATTGTGAATAAAATTGCTATGAACATGAGTATATAAACATTTCTTTAGGATTCTGCTTTGAATCCTTTTGGTTATATACCCAGAAGTGGAATTGCTAGACCATAAGGTAATTCTACTTTTAATTTTTTTTCAGAGCTACCATGCTGTTTTCCATAATGGCTGCACAACATCACTTTTCTATTTATTGATTGATTGATTGACACAAGAGTCTCACTCTGTTACCCAGACTGTAGCGCAATGATGCAGTCTCAGCTCACTGCAACCTCTGCCTCCCGGTTCAAGCAATTCTCTTGCCTCAGCCTCCCAAGTAGCTGGGATTACAGGCGCCCACTACCACGCCTGGCTAGTTTTTTTTGTATTTTTAGTAGAGATGAGGTTTCGCCATGTTGGCCAGGCTGGTCTCGAATTCCTGACTTCAGGTGATCCGCCCTCCTTGGCCTCCCAAAGTTCTGGGATTACAGGCGTGAGCCACTGCACCCTGCCACAACACCACTTTTCATTTAGACCTACCTGTGCATCCTCTGTATATGCTTTAGGAGTTTTCACTCATGAAGATGAAAATGACCATCCTTTTAAAAGTATTTTTATACAAGTGTTTTATTACAGAAAATTTTAAATATATACAAAATGAACAAAGTAGTATAATCGACCTCTGACCCAACATCAGCAACTACTAATCAAGTGCCATTTTTGTTTTATATATGCTTTAACCCATTCCTCACCCTCACTTTTTTTTTAGTTCTTTTTGTGTGTGTAAGGTCTGATGTACATACACTGAAAGGCACAAATTTTATTTATTTATTTATTTTTTGCCTTGTCTTATGATGCTGATGAAAGGTACAAATTTTAACTGCACAGTGGAAATGACCATCTTGGTCATTTGCAACAGCCTCTCCCTCTTCCTGCATCCTTCATCAAAAGCAAGACACCTTGGCAGAAGAGACTATTCGGATTAGCCTCAATGACAGTTTTGTTTCTTGATTTGGGAAAAACACGTTAAAGTCCCCTTAATGGTATAGTTCAATCCATATTTTATTTTCTTAGGAGTATTCTGACCAAGATTATTCACTGAATATAAAGTCACTAAAGTGTTGGAGACTTTATATGGCTTTGCACTTAACAATGGTTGATTTCATTTCAAGATCACAAAAGACTTCATTCTCAAGTAACTATCATGATTATAACTCTATGATAGTGGAGGAACTGAGGAGCAAAATGTTTAAATTACGTACCCAGGAAGATCCTGGGATGTGGTGGCTGAGCAAAGAAGGAATGCCAAGAGTCTCTGGTACTCTGTCTTAATCTCCAACCTACATTTGCTCAAGGAGCATGGCAGATCTAGCAAGGGCCATGGGTTCCAGGAGCTGCCTTTGAGAGACTGACAGGTTAGCCAGATGCAGCTGAAGAGAACTAGCGACATTTGACACCAGGCTTATCTTACCAAGAAGAGGAGAATCTGACCTTGGACAATGAAAAAATCTCAATGGAGGTTATTTTCTAGTGAAAAGAATAAGGAAGAAGGAACTCTCTTAAGATTATGATCAACAAATAAGAAAACAAACAGTTAAAATGCATGTGTGAGGGTTTGGAGAATATCACCAACTAATGAAAAGTTAGTTACAGGCACATCTTGGCTTCTAGAAGCATTCTAGCCTAGTAGGAGTAAACATGGACGATATGGATCAGCAAGGCAGCCAATCATCTCCCTGGACCAGTGAGCACAGACCCTGGTTCTAGTAAAAGACTCGTCATCCTGTTGTTTATGAGGGTATACACAACTCCCTCAGGGATCCTGTAAAATTCCTTTGACTTGCCTGCAACATCCCTATATTCTGGTGTTTTGCATTTTCTAGATTATGTAACAATGAGGAAAAAATATGCATCCAGCTACATTAACATTTGCTTATTTTCTGTGACGTGACGGTAATTTACAGAGATGCAGTGGAGCAAACACTCCTTTCTCACAGAAACACTGCATAAACAGAGCAGTTAATCTTCCAAATGAACATATCGTTCTTTCTATTGTATGTCTCTGGAAAATGTTCAATCCAGTTGGGGTCATGTGGGCTCAGTAAAAGTTACAAACCAGTTAGACCTTATCCTTTCAGTGGCCATGCAGAAGTTAGAGATTGAGGAAAACAGATGAGTTCTTTCAGATTTTTCTTGTTGTATATACCCTGCACATACAAACAACAAGATAATGTTTTAAGTGATTAATTTCTATAAGGGTATTGGGGCCACATGAGTCCATTTCAGGTGCATAAATCACCCATAAAAAGATAGACTCTATTAGGAGAACTTCCTATTTTTAAAGTGATTTTAGGAAAGATTTCTCTGATTATGAGAGAAGCCTGAACAGAGCCAGTCCTAGAGCAGTGGGGACAACGGCCTAGGACCCCTTGCACTAGAATGACTCAGGGGATGTCAGAGGGGAGCAGAAGGAGGAAGCTCTATCAGCTGGGGCTAAAAATGGAGGCACAGGCAATTGTGCCATCTTCTCATGACTCATGCCCAAGGCCAGGTTGGTGACACTGGCCCTTCCCCAGGGCACATCCCTCCAAAAGGCAGGCTTTTTTCTGGTTTTCATCTACTTCAAGGCCGTTTGAGGCTTACTTTAGCCTCATTTTAAGTTAATAAAAATGCTGTGGTTAGAAGGTAGGGAAAGAATGGAAGGAAGGAGTGTATACTTTGTCCCAGGGTTTAAAACCCTGCCCCTGAGTCATCTGTATTGTTTCAGGTCATATTCTATCATGTACTGCTTGATATATGATACATCCTAGAAGACTATCCAAAGATCTTCAAATCCTTCTCTTTGTGAAAATTTTGCACAGGCGGTTACCTGACTAACCATAAAGTAGTAAATTGGTTAAATTAGAATGCCTCACTCTACAAAAGCCTTTAGCAAAAATGTATAGCTGTATGATTGATGGTGGCCTTGCTGTAAATCCAAAATGTGTCACAATCCTATAATGCATTATTAATTGCTTCCCAGGATCGGGTTAAATCAGGCTTTCTGTACTTATTTTTTTTAATTGGAGCCAAAAGCACACAGCAAAAGGCATTCGGTGAAACACATAGGATAAGACACACAGGATTATAAAAGCCTGAGCAAAAGCCGATATGTCACTAAATGCATCTAAACCTCTTCCTTTTTCTTCTTGTTTTAAAGAAATTCTCCAACTTGGTAGTGATTGCATTTGATGTACACTCAAGAAGCTCAAAGAGAAAAGTACCTATTTTCTCCAAATTACTTTTATACTGCCCCTCCCCCCAAAGCATTTTTACATCTCTGGCTTCACAAAATCCCTGGAACTCTGAGTAGAACGAGGATTACTATTGACTCGTCCTGGCAGTAGGCTATGGGGTGTCACTCCAGTGCTCCCCACAGCACTTGTGTGAAGCAAGAACTGGGCTCTCTCGGAGGTGAGGAAGACACTGACTAGCCTACAGGATCGCTACGCGAGCAATGCTCAGCTCATGCTTAAAAGCCACACTGTCTGTGTTCTTATTTTCTCTTCTCACTGACTGTGCTCTCCTTATTGGCGCAGGCTATTCAATGAAGGCCAGAATAACTTTTCTTGAGACAGCCAAAACCACTTTCCAAGAAGAAAATCCCATGGAAGATAGCTCCAACAACTTGGGCGCCTTCTCCCTCCCTTGATTTCATGAGGGCACTGAGAAACTATTAGTGACCTGAGCCGTCCGCAGATGGGAATCAAAAGAACTAACTTGTCAGGGAAGAAAGCCTGACTGGGGTCAACATGCTCCTTATAGTTTAGTTCCTAAGTGCTCTTTGTTTCTTTGTGTTCTGTGCCAATTAGTCCATCATGGTATGTCCCTCATGAGGAGAACATACTCATAAATCCAACTGGAAACCGGAACGTGGCATAACCATTTGACTATGGGAAAAATCGATTTGATTTATGAGGTATTATGAACCAGTGAGCTGTATTGTACTTTCTTCTCTGTTGCCTGGCTTAACTGCGCTGGCAATGAAGTCGGTCACTCAGCCTCACAATTGCAGGATTCATGGCTTGCCTCTAGCAGTGAGATGGGTCAGGCAGGACAGGGTGAAGAGCCCGAGGAAGAGCTGCTCTTTAATTACTGCTTATTTGAATATTAAATTATTCCTCATGAAAACAGCCAGATTCAGCAGTCTGTGGCTCAGGCCACATTTTTCTGTTAATGTGACCTACAGCCCTGGCTCCCGAGAACTCTGAGAAAGCCCATGCTCATATAAATATTCTGAGGAGTCTTGTGAATCAGAGGCAGGCAGCCATTTCCAAAAGGGACACCATTACAAAGTCCTCACAATTCAGCTACTTTAAGGGAATTTGGTCTAGAGGGCACATTAAATACATTATGATTCCTCTGAGAATACATCCATGTACATATTTCTTGCACTCCAAATGGCATTTGGTGGAGGCCAGTGACTTTCTCTCCTGTGGGTTTAGGAATAGAAATCTATTTTGCTTCCATTTGTATGGTGAATGTGGGTCAACTCAAAGTGGGTGAAACTTGTCCTCCCACACGGGTACCATCTGGGTGCAACCTTACTTTTTACAGTAAATTAAGAAACATTTTACCCAGTAGGTCACTTTCTGGATTTCCAATGGAAGTATTTTTGCCCAAAAGGGAATTACTATTGTCAAAGTTGTCTTTATGAATTGCGCTTGAGGTCAAATTAAGAACCGCCTTTGGGGCTCAATTACAGAATCATAGAAATCATAGGCCTTGAAGGAAAAATAGCTGTTTTGCTTCCTGTTAAAAATGTCAAACTTGAACTTGTAAAGATTGAGCCACACCAAGAGCTAAGAAAGGAATATTTCCTCTTCTTTCTCTTATTCCAGGGCTGAATTCAACTAATAAAATGGAGCAGAATGTTCCACCCAGGAACACCACTTTTTTTTTTAATATTTAAAAAATATGTTTAATGTTTTTAATTTATATTTATTTGATTACTAGTAAGTTTACATAATTTTAGAAATTATGTGTATTAGTTACTTGCTTTTTAAAAATACTTTAAGTTCTAGGGTACATGTGCACACCGTGCAGGTTTGCTACATATGTATACATGTGCCATGTTGGTGTGCTGCACCCATTAACTCGTCATTTACATTAGGTATTTCTCCTAATGCTAACCCTCCCCAAGCCCCCCACCCCACGACAGGCCCCAGTGTGTGATGTTCCTCATCCTGTGTCCAGGTGTTCTCATTGTTCAATTCCCACCTGTGAGTGAGAACATGCGGTGTTTGGTTGTCTGTCCTTGCGATAGTTTGCTGAGAATGATGGTTTCCAGCTTCATCCATGTCCCTACAAAGGACATGAAATCATCCTTTTTTATGGCTGCATAGTATTTCATAGTGTATATGTGCCACATTTTCTTAATCCAGTCTATCATTGATGGACATTTGGGTTGGTTCCAAGTCTTTGCTATTGTGAATAGTGCCGCAATAAACATACGTGTGCATGTGTCTTTATAGCAGCATGATTCATAATCCTTTGGGTAAATACCCAGTAATGGGATGGCTGGATCAAATGATATTTATAGTTCTAGATCCTTGAGGAATCGCCACACTGTCTTCCACAATGGTTGAACTAATTTACAGTCCCGCCAACAGTGTAAAAGAGGAACACCACTTTCAAAGGAAGCACGATAAAGTGTGCTTCTGCCATCTCTGCAGAGGGCCCCACCCCAGAGCATTTTGGGAACTCCTGGTCATGAGGAAAGAGCAAGCAAAGAAGGGCTGAAGTGGGAATTGGGGACAAAACTCCCTGGGGCCAGCAAACGTGCCTCTCTCCAGGGAAAGTATATCAGGGCAAATCTCTAAATCTAAATGGGCATAGCAAACTTAGGTGTGTCCAAACGTAGGGCAGGGAGGTGATGAGGCTCCCAAGCAGTAGTGTTAATGATGAATGAGCTTAGAAAATGGGACCAGGCTTATGGGGCTGGCAGAAAGTACTTTTGACTGTAAGCCCCATGAAAGGCTCCATCTGTCTTATTTATATAGTGCTCTGTGCTCAAGGCAGGGCCAGCCACACATTAGGTAATCAATAACAATACTTGGAATGAACAAAATAATTGAGGGTCCCCAGTTGACAAAGTGAGAACACTAATGGGTATAATAATAGTCACATCTGTCTCAAAGAGTAGTTGTTAACAGGTAGGATGGCATTCGTTAACATACATACAATGCTTAGAATATTGCCTGGCACATAATGATCTCCCCCTGGCATGTCTACTTATAGAACAAGAGGCTAGATTCAGTCCTTCTCACTATTGGTGAGAAGGAGTTCAGGCCAAGCCTCCATTGATTGCAGGCCACACACAAGTGGGGACAAGGCTGGCAGGGACAAACAGACATATTGAGGCCTGGGCAAAGTACCAGCTTGGGCCTTCATCCTCACTTGTCTGTAGCCAAGTAGTTAATAGTTGGGGCTTTGGAGTTAGAAAGTCAGGTTCAAATTCCTCCTATTATATCTTTTTGTGACTCCAGGCAAGTCACAAAATGTGCAAAGCATCAGATCTCTCATCTATAAAATAGGGACGATAGTGGTCTTTACTGAAGGGTTGTTGTGAGAGCTAAATGAGAAAATACCAAATTTTGGGCACAGGGACTGTGTTAGTCTGTTTTCACTGCTATAAAGGAATACCTGAGGCTGGGTAATTTATAAAGAAAAGAGGTTTATTTGGCTCATGGTTCTGCAGGCTGTACAAGCAGCATGATACTGGCATCTGCTAGTGGTGAGACCTCAAGAAGCTTACAATCATGGCAGAAGGCAAAGGACAGCCAATGTGTCATGTGGTGAGAGCAAGCAAGAGAGATACGGAGAAGGTGTTGGGCTCTTTTAAATAACCAGATCTTGGCCAGGCATGGTGGCTCACGCCTGTAATCCCAGCAATTTGGGAGGCTGATCACGGGGTCAGGAGATCGAGACTATCCTGACTAACATGGTGAAATCCTGTCTCTACTAAAAATACAAAAAATTAGCCGGGCGTGGTGGCGGGCGCCTGTAGTCCCAGCTGCTTGGGAGGCTGAGGCAGGAGAATGGCGTGAACTCATGAGGCGGAGCTTGCAGTGAGCCAAGATCGTGCCACTGCACTCCAGTCTGGGCGACAGAACAAGACTCCATCTCAAAAATAAATAAATAAATAAATAAATAAATAAATAAATAAATAACCAGATCTTGCACGAACTCATAGAATGAAAACTCACAATTACCAAGGGAACAGCATCAAGCCATTCATGAGAGATTTGCCCCTATGACCCAAACGCCTCCCACTAGGCCTACCTCCAACATTGGAGATCACATTGCAACATGAGATTTGGAGGAAAAAAAGCATCCAAACTGTATCAGAGACTGATCCAAAGGAAGCACTCAATAATGGTAGCTATAGTGAATACTATTATTAATAAGCAATACTCTGATCTAGTGTCCTATTCATACTGTTCTCATGCTTAGGACCCTGAGATATAGTGCCTTGCATGGAGTGAGTGTTTAACAATTGCATGTGCCTAACTCATCCTCCCTTTCTTTACCTCTTATTCTGGGCTTGCTCATGTGTCTTTTAGGTTGGGGCAGGGAGGGCTAACAGTCAGCAGAAGAGCTAAGCTTCATTTCAAGCTGCAGGTGCAGCTGGCTCAAGTGAGCTCCAAGTGTGTCTCATTTTCTTCCTGGGACCTGTGGTTAGTTGGGGCATATTATTCTCATGGCAGTATCTGAAGGACAATAGTGAAAGTCCAGACATGCAACCGCATTTTAAGTTATATTTGCTAACATTGCATGGGTAAGACATGTCACATGGGCAAGTCTAAACCAAACTGGGGGAAATATACACTCTGTGGGAAGAACAGCAAGGTCATGTGACAAAAGGCACAGCTGTATGGAGAGATGAGGAATCAGGACCAATAATCACAAAGTATTTCCTGATGATTCCCCCAAGAAATTAAAATTCCACTCCTGGAGTACCATAATCCCTTGGATATGCTTCTACACTAGTACTTGCCCACTAGCTTCTAGATATCTGTTTTCTGGGTTCCCCCACTAGACTGGGAGCTTTTCAAAGGCAAAGATGGTGTCTTATTCTTTTCTCTATCCCTAGCACCTAGCACAATGCCTGGTGTGTAGCAGGTATCTCATGAATGAATATTTGTTTTCATTGCTGAATGTATGATTCTTCCATGAATGAATGGATGTTCTCATGAATGAATGGATGTTCATTACCCTTGATTCATCATTTCTCCTCAGTCTCTGGGCAAAGTTTGGGGTTACTGGGGCATTGGAATCTGTGATGAGTCCACCCAGTATCATTAGGGACCCATGCCCCAGGCGGCACTCTCTTTCATAAGTGGCTCATAGACCTCCTTATTGGCTGCCTTCATCCTTATTCCAAAGCTCCAGCTCATCTTCCCACCCATATTGAGGACAACTCTTAGGAGCAGGTCTCTGTTTTGTTTTACCCTCAAAGAAGTGAAATATTTTCCTCTTAAATTATCATAGTTTTTATCCAGCCTGGATGATTTAACCACAACTATTTTTAGGTCCTCAAAAGTCACCCTTATCACTCCACTATCAAACTCTCAGGTCCAGAGAGCATTTCTGTAATGACCAACAAATATCTGAAAGCCATATACTTTTCAGCTTTGTCCCTCCCTGGAGTGAGCTCCCAGTAACAACTCCCAACTCCTTATACATAATCCAAAAGGGGGTTTATCAGCTTTCTTTCAGCTTTGTCTTGATCCTTAACTCTAGTATCCCAGGAGGCCAGGAGGCTCTCATGCAACTAGAACTAAAGTCTTACCCTGAAAGTCCAGATTTCTGAAGGTAGATAGCAGATTAGGCTTTTTGCATGGTTACATTTGATACATGCTGCAAACAGATCCACCAAGGAAGTTGAGTGCTGTTGGTTTCATTATTTTAAAAAAATCTGAAGGGGTCAGTTTACTTTTTCTTCTTCATCAGATTTCATAATAGTGGACAATTCTATGTTCTGTCATAGACTATTTGCTTTTCTAAATACACTTTTTACAGTGAATTAAGAAACATTTTACTCAATAGGTCACTTTCTGGATTTCCAATGAAGTATTTTTGCCCAAAGGGGAATGAGTATTGTCAAAGTTGTCTTCGTGAATTGCACTTGAGGTCAAATTAAAATCAGCCTTTGGGGCTCAATTACAGAATCATAGAAATCATAGGCCTTGAAGGCAAAATAGCTCTTTTATTTCCTGGAAAAAAATTCAAACTTGAACTTGTAAAGTTTGAACCACAGCGAGAGCTAAGAAAGGAATATTTCCTCCTGTTTCTTTTATTCCAGGGCTAGATTTAACTAAAAAATTGAACAGTCTAGCAATGAAAATGTCCCTAACACCTTTTTTGTGTGTGTGTCCAGTTTAGTGCTGTGGAAAAGACAAAAGAATCAGAAGACTTGGTGACTTCTCTCTAAAATCTACAAGTCACACAAGAGAAATGACAAGAAAGCACATCAGATTGTACAGCATGTTCTAGTCCAGAGCTTTTTAACTTTAATGTGCATACAAATCACCTCTGATTCAGAAGTTCTGTGGTGGGGCTCAAGAGTCTGTATTTCTAACAAGCTCCTAGGTGATACTAATGCCACTAGTCTGTGGCCCACACTTTGAGTAACGAAGTTCTAGTTGTGGAAGATACTGGAGTCTTGTGCAGGAACATAAAGGTGAGGGAGATAATGAAGGTGAGACTGTCAAGAAGTGTGCAGATTAGGAGCAATTCGCATCTAGCAGAGCCAAAGGCCAACAAAGGATTCTCACTTACAATGGCCCCATCAGGAGCCCGAAAGAATCCTGGAGTGAATTACAAACATGGTGCCCTTAATTCACTTTTGCCCACTCACATTCTCACTAAATTGGTAAAATGTAAATTGATTCTGCTCCCACCTAAGAAGGTATGGTCCTAATATGTACATAACACATTTAGTATGATATTAGCTAGGTAACTTGCTTATCTATTTCCATTGAATGTTTTGTGATCAAAACATGGAAGTACAACCACGTTCTGCTGTGAGTAGACATACGCAAACCTACCCCTAAAGGAAGCTGGGCGGCTGAAGAAAGAGGCCAGCAAATCCAATGTCTTCAAAAGAAACATTTAATAAGGACTTACAAACAGAAGCCATGTCTTGGACAGCTGCGAGAGGAGATGGTGGGTCCCTGAACCATTACCCCGCAGACCCAGGGCTTATATACCATAGGGAATTTGCCTGATGACAGGATTTATGCCAAGTACAATAATATCTAGGTTGTTTTGAACCAAGGGCAGGATTTACTGTAAGTACATGCTCTTACACAAGGAACAGTAGATAAAATAGAAATCTTCGAGGCATACATGGAACTGGGGTTAATCAGAAGTCAACACGGTGGATTAGCATCCAAGATGGAGTTGCTTTAGTCTCCACAAACCACCACAGACTAAACACCTAAGACTAGTTATAATCAAAAGAACAATTAATCAAATGAACTTCCTAACCCAAATAATGTTTGCTGGAGATCGTCTACCAGAAAAGAGTGATAGTTTTAATAACCTGTGTTTTAAGCTTCATAATATGCCTCCAAAAAAGTTATGTGACTTGGGAAGTTATAAAAGAAAACCAAAGAAAGAATAAAAACGACTTAAAAGACAGAAAGGTTTTGTTGGCTTTTCAGAACATTGACTCTGTTGAGCCCTTGGAAAGGAATTAGAGAGTGAATCTCTTTCCTTATATTATTTTTATTAATAAAAAAACTAACTTTTCCCTCCATCACACACACTAAAAAAACGCTGAGTAAATATTTAAAGAATATCAATGTGAAAAAGCACCAAATGATTAACCTGTTGTCCCCACAACTCACACTAAAGGGAAAGGATTTAGATTGGTTGAAGGGAAGAGCATTTTAGGCAGGAAGAGAGTTCAGGCAATAGCGGTAGTACTGTTTGCTTAGAGCTGGAAAGGGGTTGTGGAAAATAAGGTTGCCAAGGCAGGTTGTGGCCAGATGGTAGAGAACCAGCTAAATGCCTAGCTAACAGTCTGGATGCTCTTCTTTAAGTAAGCACATTTTTGACCTAGAGATGAAATAAAATATGAAAAGGGCCATATTGAAGTAATTGGTAGTTGACACTTGGCCATGCATACTATGGGCCATTCACCCATTTGGCAGCTCCCAGGGTGCTCTAAGGGTAGTTCAGTTGGGAGGCGTGTCCAAGTTTATGGTAAATGCAACAGCAGACCATTGAAGAGAAAGACAAGCTAATCTCCAGTACCTTGGGACCAGACCCAAACCAGAGACTTCTCAGAAAGCCCAAAAGGCTTAGAGAGTAACTGGTCCTCAGAGGGGCAAAATGCCTAGCAGGTCCCTGAGAGACTGGTGGGCATCCATATTTTTCTCATTAACTTATTCATGACAAGAAGTATTATGTCTTGCTGAGGATGGTGGAAAATATTTCACTGAAGTCTTAAGTTGGAAAAAAAATTTAAAGTTTTTTTCCTCTTTATGACCCCAAGCCAAAGAAAAAGTTTGTCACTCTGAATGTTTATGAGAGGGGTAAGCCAGAAGAGCAGACACAGCCAAATCCCTCTGACTCATTACTGAGCTGTAGGAGCAGCATGCTCAATTAGTAGGCAGTATAATTTAGCCAGCCCCCAGGGTGGGGCCAGGGGAGGTGGTGGTGAGGCAGAGGGTGGGTGCTGGGGGTTGGGGGTGGGGGGTTGAGTGAGGTGGAAATTGGAATTTTTCAAAGTTATAAATTTACTCAAGAGAGCAAGATAGCAGGTGACCTCTCTGAGTGAAGTCAGGTCTACATGGCCGTCAGTCACTTCTGAGCTCCAATAGGTCATTTGTTTGACCCTGCTGTCTATACAGCTAAAATGAGTAATGTATTAGCAATGTGAGAAGCCTCAGATCATGAAACCAAAGGGGAATAAATCAGCCAAGATTGTCAGAATGTGGAAGAGGTGGAGATTTAGAGCTGGGACTCCACGAGGCTGGGGACTACTCTTCTTGCTCTAAAGATGCCAGGTCAGGGTAGCTGTAATGCTGCCCAATATGAACACGAGCTCTGGACTAAATTTTCTTCTGTTCCTGTTGAGAGAGGGCTGTTGGTGATGAATAGCATCCCCATGGGTAGTGAGATGATCTTGACTGTTGTGTTTTTAAACACACCTTTACTCTCTGTGTCACACTTACATGCTCATTCATTATTTTCTTCATTTAGCTAAGATTGTTTACCCATCTCCTATATGCCAAGTGCTGTGCAAAGCATGAGGAAGACAATGCTGGCCAAGACCCAGGCCTAACTTCAATGAGCTTTCAGTAGAGATGGTCCAAGGACAGTCCGAAAGTGCCTAGATTATTCCAGAATCACCCATGCAAGAGGTCACTCCAGACCACAGGGTGATTTAAGTCCTCCTCAGGGCAAATCGAATCTGTCATCTGGCTTGGACTCCACAAGAGGTCCCTGACTGCCTTGTAGTATGGAAGAGGAGGAGATTTGGGGGAAATTAATCCAGAACTTTCTTCTCTCTGTCATCCTGTGTAAGTGATGGAATGTATGCCTCCCTACATGGATTCTCAGAATCAAATCTGGGCCAACATACCTGAGGCTTCACGTCCTCTTCTGAGCAACCTTCTAACCAAGCCTGGGCATTGTACATTCCTAGCCCACGTCCCAAGCTCACACTCAAGGCTGCCCTCATCCAACATTGGCAGTTCTGTCACAAGTAAACACTGGCTCCTCCATAATGGATGTTATAAAGAATCTAAGAGTAATGAACTGATTACCAAACCTGAAAAATAAAAAGCATACTTACTACCACATCCCAGAACAGGGATAGGTCTGCCGAGCAAACTGTTCTAGTTCCATCTTAATGTGACCAGATAATTTTTGAGGTATTAATTTATGTTCTCCCTTTCCCCATATATTTTTCCTTTTATTCTTCTATTTCTAGCTGGTAACCAGACTCTGGGCTTCCTCACCTAAGAGAAAGCTTGCAGTAGGAGAGCTCAAGTTGATTATGTGGCATGACACTGGGGCTACAGGAAAAGAGGGGCAGTGTCTTAAGGCAGCTACCCTGGAGGATAGAGAGCCAGGGAAACACAGAAGGGGCCACGTTTTGTAGCTTCGGGAAATAGAGGAGATCTGCATTCTAGGGAGGGAATGAAACAAATCTCAGAGGAAGACTGTGAGATGCTCCCGGGAGGCTTCCATTGGCTGACACTTACAGATGATTTTTGCATCTTTCTTCTTTCTTTCTTTCTTTCTTTCTTTCTTTCTTTCTTTCTTTCTTTCTTTCTTTCTTTCTTCCTTCCTTTCTTTCTTTCTTTCTTTCTTCTTTCTTTCTTTCTTTCTCTCTCTCTCTCTGTCTCTTTCTTTCCTTCTTTCTTTTTTTTTTTTTTTTTGATGGAGTCTCGCTCTGTCGCCCAGGTTGGAGTGCAGCAGTGGCGCGATCTCAGCTCACTGCAACCTCCGCCTCTCGGGTTCAAGCGATTCTCCTGCTTCAGCCTCCCGAGTAGCTGGGACTACAGGCAAGGGCCACCATGCCCGGCTAATTTTTTTGTATTTTTAATAGAGACGGAGTTTCACCATGTTAGCCAGGATGGTCTCCATCTCCTGACCTCGTGATCCGCCTGCCTTGGCCTCCCAAAGTGCTGGGATTACAGGCGTGAGCCACCACGTCCGGCCTGAATTTTTCTTTTACATTAAATAAGGGTTCCAAATGTGCTGACCTTTTTTGAGATGACAAGTGATCCTAACGTTTGCATTTAGCAGAAACTTTTTGTAAAAGCACATAATCTATCCCTTTGAAATAAAAAGTTAATGTGTTTTAAATGAGTGAGAAATTAACTACTTTTTGAAAGAAATCTATGCCATGAAAAGCACATAGATGTTTAGAAGTTTCCTTCATTGTGTTATTTTTGTTGCAGAAGAGTGTGTATAAAGACTTTCCTACCATCAACCTAAGTGCATATCAATGGTGAATTGGATAAAGAAAACATGGTACATATACACCATGGAATATTTTGCAGCCATGACAAAGAATGAAATCATGTGTTTTGCAGCAACATGGATGCAGCTGGAGGCCATCATACTAAGCAAATTAATGCAGGAACAGGAAACCAAATATCACATTTTCTCACTTACAAGTGGGAGCTATACATTGGGTACATATGGACATAAAGATGGAAACAATAGACACTGGGGACTACTAGAGCAGGGAGAAGGGAGGGGAGGGCAAGGGCTGAAAACTCCATGTTGGGTACTATGCTCACTACTTGGGTGAGGACCATTTGTGTCCCAAACCTCAGCATCACACAATATACCCATGTAATAAACCTACACATGCAACCCCTGAATCTAAAACGGAAGTTGAAATTTTTTAAAAAAGAAAAAAGTAGGAAAAAGGGGAAATAAATATACTAGAAGTAATCAATATTCATCACTACTTTTAATAAAAAATTGAGATTATTAATAAAGCACCAGATTTTTTTTCACATTGCTAGGAGAAATCAATATATTCTTCCATAAACAGTGAAAGACATAGAATAAATGAGTAACTGAAACTTCAATCCTATTCTTGTAAGAAGTTGTGAAAGATTGACTCTAAGTGTTCTTATTCATTTGCAAATGAATATTTGTTGCAAATAGATAGATAAGTATTGAAGTATTTGTTTTTTAGTTTCTCTGTCTTATAGCTAGTCACAATATATTTTTGAATTCTTCCAAATTATACGTTTGTTTGACTAAGAAAGCTGTAAGAGCACAGCTGAGTGCTCTGGGGACCATTTACAGGAAAGAAGAACTTTTTTGTGTATTTCATACTTTTGTATATTTTAGACTGGCTTATGCTGATGAGGATTTTCTGCTATAAATTTTAAGGATAGAGATTCCATCTTGTATTAATGCCAATTAGAAATGTGTCATAAATATTATACTTTTTAAATTTTGCTTTATCTCTTAAATAGAGTTCAGATAGAAAATCATTGCATTGTATAGATAAATGATTGATAGTTAAGAGATTTTAATTTAAAATAGTCATTGACTATAAACTGATTAACTGATTTTAGAGACTGCAGAATGTATTATGTCCGGAATATGTTGTTCTATATATTACATTTATAGATTAAGAAATGCATGTGCAGAGTGCAGAAATTGAGTTCTGAAATCAATACAGGCAATTATAAATTAATGTACCTCCTTTAGAAAGTGAAATTTCACAATGTAATTACTACATTTATTGACTGAAGTAATAAAAATTGTGAAACTATAAAACAAAACTTTCATATCTGCACATTTATAAAGAAAACATAGACATGAAATTTTCAATCCTGTTTAAGTATCTTCCAAATGAAATCATCTTCAAAATGCTGCATCTTCTATTTGTTTTATTAGAACAGTTTGACATTAAAAGATGGAAATTCACTAGCCTAATTTCAACAAGAATCTTTGCATAATTGATGTCATGGTTATTTTTATGTGCCAACTTGACTGAGTCACAAAATGCTTATATTAAACGTTATTTCTGGATGTGTCTGAGTGTATTCCCAGATGAGATTAGCATTTGAATCGGTGGACTCAGTAGACTGCCTTCCCCAATGTGGATAGGCATCCAACAATTCATTGAGGGCCTAAATAGAACAAAAAACTGGGAAAGGAAAAGAGGATTTGACCCCTTTCTGCTTGCCTGGTTGAGCTGGGACATTGGTCTCTCCCGTTCTTGGATTGGGATCCAAGAACCATTCACTCCTGTGTTTCTCAGGTCTTCATACTTAGACTAGAATTACACCAGCAGCTTTCCTGGGTCTCCAGCTTGCAGATAGCAGATCATGGGACTTCTCATCCTCCATAATCACATGAGCTAATTTCTCATAGTGAATAAGTATATGTACACTAACAGACATAGATCTGTATCTGTATATGTGTATATCCTATTGGTTCTTTCTCTGGAGAATCCTAACTAATGCAATTGATATGTGGCTCAAAAAAGAGAGTATTATGATTACTCAATGCAGCCAATAATCTAATCTACATATCTTTATCTATGTCTTGGCTAACCATGTCAAGCCATTAAAAACAAGTTTTATCAAAATAAACTGAAACTGAAACCAGATATTCAAAGCACACTTCCACAAAGTATTAAACTATGATTTTCCAAAAGCACAAAATACATTTAATCACATTGCTCTCACTTAAAAAATAAAAAAGTAAGATGAAAAAGGTTTTTGGCCCTTTAGTTAATAAGAACCAAAAATATTTTTACCAAATAGGGTTTATTCTAGGCATGCAACATTCAAAAATCAATTAATGTTATTCATGTCCACAAGCTAAAGAAGAAAAATCACATAACTATAACAATAGACGCATAAAAAGCATTTGAAAAAATGTAACACCCATTCATCATTAAAAGTTCTCAGCAAACTAGGAATAAATGGGAACTTCCTCAACTTGATAAAGAACAGCTACAAAAAACCTACAGCTAACACCATATTTAGTGGTGAGAAATTAAGTTTTCTTACTAAGATCAGTAACAAAGCAAGGACATCTCCCCTCATCACTGCTTTTCAACATCATACAGGAAGTCCTAGCTAATGCAATAATGCAAGAAAAGAAAGTAAAGAAAAATACAGGTTTGGAAGGAAGAAATAAAATTGTCTTTATTTGCAGATGACATGTTTGCTTATGTAGAAAATCTGAAAGGATTGACACCAAAAACCTCCTGAAACTAAGTTATTTTAGCAAGGTTTCAGGACATAAGGTTAACATACAAAATCAATCTCTTTTCTATATATCAACAGTGAAGAAGTAAAATATGAAATTAAAAACAATACATTTACATTAACACCTCAAAAAGTGAAATACTTAGCTATAAATCTAACAAAACATGTACAAAATTTATTTGAGGAAAACTATAAAACTCTGATGAAAGAAACCAAAGAAGAGCTAAACAAATGGAGAGAGGTTCCATGTTCACAGATAGAAATATTCGATATTGTCAAGATGTCAGTTCTTCTCAACTTGATCTATAGATTTAATATAAACCCAATCAAAACCCCAGCCTATAATTTTGTAGATATTGACAAATGATTCTAATGTTTATATGGAGATGCAAATGACTCGGAATAGCCAATACAATGTTGAAAAAGAAGAAAAAGTTGGAGGACTGACACTACCCGACTTCAAGACTTACTATACAACTACTGTAATCAAGACAGTGTAATATTCTCAAACGAATAGACAAATAGATTCATAGAACAGAACAGAGAGCCCAGAAATACAACCACACAAATACAGTCAACCAATCTTTGACAAAGGAACAAAGGCAATAAAATGGAGGAAAGACAGTCTTCTCAACAAATGGTGCTGGAAGAACTGAACATTCACGTGCAAGAAAAATGAAGCTAGATGCAGGCATTATACCCTTTGCAGATATTAACTCAAAATCAATCATAGACCAAAGAGTAAGGTGCAAAACTGTAAGGGTCCCAGAAGACAACACAGGAGAAAATTTAGTTGACCATCGATTTGGCAATGACTTTTTAGGTACAACACCAAAGGCATAATCCATGAAAGAAATAATTGATAAGATTAAATTCATTAATTTTTTTTTAACTTTTAAAAAGACATGTCAAGAGAATGAGAAGACAATTCACCAACTAGGAGAAAATATTTTCAAAAGACATATCTGATAAAGAACTGTTATCCAAAATATAAAAAGAACACTTGAAACTCAACAATAAGAAAATGAACAACCCAACTTAAAAATGGGCAAAAGAACTGAACAGACACCTCACCAAAGATACACAGATGGCAAATGAGCATACAAAAAGATGCTCAACATTATAATGTCACTAGGGAGTTGCAGGTTAAAACAACAGTGAGATACCACTGCACACCCATTAGAATGCCAAAAATACAAAATACTAACCATAACACTAAATGCTGGTGAGGGTGGAGCAACATAAACTCTCATTCATTGTTGTGGGAATGTAAAATTATATCGCCACTTTGGAAGATGGTCTGACAATTTCTTACTAAACTGAAAAGACTCAACACATGATCTAGCAGTTGGACCCCTTGGTACTTACCCAAATGAGTTGAAAACTTATGTGCATGCACACTTATGTATGCACACAGATGTTTATAGCAGCTCCATTCATAATTGCCAAAACTTGGAAGCAACCAAGATGTCCTTCAGTGGGGTGAATGGATAAATAAACTGTGGTACCTCCAGCAAATGAAATATTATTTATTGCTAAAAAGAAATGAGCTATTGAGCTATGAAAAGACATAGAAAAACCTCAAATGTACATTACTAAGTGAAAGAACTAAATATGAAAAAGCTACATACTGTACGATTCCACGTATAAGACATTTTGGAAAAGGCAAAACTATGGAGACAGTAAAATGATCAGTGATTGCCAGGGGTTAGGATGGAAGGAGGGATAAACAGGTGAAGCACAGAGGATTGTTAGGGCAACAAAACTATTCTGTATGAAACAGTAATTGTGGATACCTGTCATTATACGTTTGTCAAGATCCATAGAATGTGCAACACCAAGAATGAACCCTAATGTAAACTATGGACGTTGGATGACAATCATGTGTCAATGTAGGTTCATTGATTGTTAACAAATGTACCAGTCTGGTGCAAGATATCAATAGTGGAGAGGCTGTCTATGTAGGGGCAGGTGATATGTGGGAACTCTCTGTACTTCCCACTCAATTTTGCTGTGAACCTAATAAAGTTTATTTTAAAGAAACAGAATGACCACAGACAGTCTAAGAAAGTGATTGCTCAATTCTTTTATGTTCAGCCCATCAGCAAAATATTTAGAGTATGCATCCTCAGTAAATGCATATGTATCTTTCATATGTTTTGTTAAGTATTAAATATAATTATACTATCCTATTTTGTACACTATAACAAACTAAATATAAATCTTAAAAAAATTACTTACTTTATGTCTATTTCACCCTTTCAGAATTTCTTAGTGTATGTTTTATAGCACATATAATGAAGTAATCATATAT
>NW_026652282.1:39525810-39537271 GCF_009828535.3 Hylobates moloch
CTGAGTAACTGGGACTACAAGTGCCTGCCACCACGCCTGGCTAATTTTTGTATTTTTAGTAGAGTCGCGGTTTCACCATGTTGGTCAGGCTGGTCTCAAACTCCTGACCTCAAGTGATCCTCCCACCTCGGCCTCCCAAAGTGCTAGGATTACAGGCGTGAGTCACCAGGCCCTGCCATGAGTATAATTTATAAACAAATAAATATGCATGCATTAGGAGTGAGCTCAGGATTTTTTTTAATTGAGAGGGGATCAAGTTCTACCAGAAGCAGAGCTGAGGCAAGAACCTGGATGCAGGAATTTCATCTCGATGGTAATCCTAGAAAGAAGAGTGAAGAGACAAGGAGTATGAGACAGGAGAGAAGGAAAAGTCATAGCATTGTTGAGCTGATTACCTCTGTGTGCAACCGAGGCTTAGTCCTACTGGGGACCAGCTGAAGAACCACCAAATGTGCCTGGGAAATGTCCTTTCAAAAGATGGAAATCTGGGGCATTTATCTCTTGACCGCCACCCTTCATTGGTGGAGGGCTGCCCCCAGAAGTGTTAACTCTTCCCCCCCCGCCACACACACACTTCTGATGTGCCCTGTGAGGATTAAGTTCCTGAAAGCAGGCGGAAGCGGCTGACACTGGGGTAAGACTCTGTCAATGTGTGTGGAAAGTATCTGCCGCAAGCGATGTGGTATGGAACACTAAAAACATTTGTTGCAAGGATTGTGTTAAAACAAAAGTTTGGAGATCCCTAGTTGGTTGAATAAATGAAGCTATCATCTTCCTCCACTCTTTAAAGGCAGCACATCCACACAAACGTCAATTATGAGGTGATCACACTAATTATTACGTACTATTTATGCATATTTCTTTTTCCACTGTCCTGAGAGTAGGATTTTTTTTTATTTTTTATTTTTTTATTTGAGACGGAGTCTCACTCTGTCTCCCAGCCTGGAGTGCAGTGGCTCGATCTCGGCTTACTGCAAGCTCCACCTCCCAGGTTCACGCCATTCTCCTGCCTCAGCCTCCCGAGTAGCTGGGACTACAGGTGCCCGCCACCACGCCCAGCTAATTTTTTGTATTTTTAGCAGAGACGGGGTTTCACCGTGTTAGCCAGGATGGTCTCGATCTCCTGATCTCGTGATCTGCCCGCCTCGGCCTCCCAAAGTGCTGGGATTACAGGCGTGAGCCACCGCGTCCGGCCTTTTTTTTTACTTTTATTTTAGGTTCAGGGGTACATGTGCAGGTTTGTTATATAGGTAAACTGTGTGTTACAGGGTTTAGTGTACAGATTATCTCGTCACCCAGGTAATAAGCATAGTACCTGACAGGTAGTTTTTCTGATCCTCTCCCTCCTCCCACCCTCCACCCCCGAGTGGGCCCCAGTGTCTGTTGTTCCCCTCTTTGTGTTCGTGTGTTCTTGTTGTTTAGCTCCCACTTATGAGAACATGTAGTATTTGGCTTTCTGTTCTTGCGTTAGTTTGCTCAGGATATCAGGATGTTCTGACATCAGACTGAGTTAGGCAAATATCCCAGGTAGTTTACTTTCTGGATTCTTTATTTCTGGCTATATGACTCTGAGCAAGTTATTTTATTTTTCTCAGCCTCAGTTTCACCATCCGTTTACTAGGAACAATAATGCCGACCTCAAGGCATTGAGATAGGTTTAAAGTTAGGATTAAAATAAGATTATACATATATAAAGTGCCTGGCACAAAAACACCAGCTAATAAATACGGTGTTTTTGGTGGTTTTTTTTTTTTTTTCATCCTTTGCCTCTCCTACACCTGGACACAGAAGATGTATAGCTTGAGGATTAAAGTGCAAATCTTAAAGCAGAAAGAGGGGTTCAGAGTCAGACTCTACCATCAGTTTCAGAACCTTAAGCAAGATCCTTCAAGTCTTGTTGAGATTCTTTCTGAAATGAATTAATCCACCACTTTGTCTAAGCATATATAGAATGTTGAACATAATTTACAATGCCTATCAGACTACTGCATACTTCCATCATATATTTCTTGATTTTGCTTTCTCTCTTGAGATTTAGGATTTCACAGTGCCTTGATTTACCTTTTTTTATTATGGAAAACTTTAAACACTTACAAAAGTAAAAAGAATAGTACAATGAGCCCCTATTAGCCAACTTTAACAATTACCAATCTTTTTTCATCTACACCCTCACTCTCTTCTCTCTCTCTCCCATGTTATTTTGCAGCAAAACACAGACATCAAATCATCGCATCTGTAAATATTTCAGTATGCGTCTTTAAATGATAAAGACTCTTAAAAAACATATGCTCAATACTATTATCATATCTTAAAATTTAATAATTTTTTAATATCATCAAATACCCAGTCAGTGCTCAAATTTCCACTTATCTCATAAATCTTTTTTAAACTATTTGTTGTTTGAACTAGTATCTAAATAAAGTCAGCACATTTTAATGGAATAATTTGCCTCTTGAATCTCTTTAATTTTGTAGGTGCCTCCTCTATCACTATATTTTCTTTCAGTTTGTAAAGAAACAGGATTATTTGTCCTATAGATTCCCTACAGTCTGGATTTCGTTGATTGTACCTCCATGGTACCATTTAACATGTTCTCTGTCTTTCTATTTTCTATTTCCTGTAAATTGGTAGCAGGATCTAGAGGTTGATCAGATTTGGATTTGCACTTTGTTCATAAGTAGTGGGTGTGTCTTTCTATCAGAAGTACATAATATCTTGTTGCCTCTCTATGATGTTACCAACCATTGATGATCAATGCCTAGATCTATTAATTTCCTGTTGCAAGATGATATTCTAGGTCATTAATAGAGATAGTAAATAAAGACTCATCTGAAGGTGTCCCCCAGCGGCTCTGTTAGATGTCTCTTTCACAAATTAGAAAGCCATGGAAGGATGAGCTTAAGCAGGACACTTCATTATCCCAACATCCCTTTGTTCATGACTTTTCAATCTGCTTGAATCTGTTGGGACAACCTCCAAGTCCGGATTCAAACCAAATTTAGTTTGTTGAATACAAACATTCTCTTAGTCTTTGGAACAAACTGATCATTAAAGACTAAACGTGTGACATGTTCCACACTCACTGGATCCACGGTTTCTATAATTCACTAAAAGGGGATAGTTTGTTGTGATAACACAAAGTGTCCTTTTTTCTTCATTCCAGGGCTTTCTAACAGAGCCACCTATGGTGGGGGTGAGGGCAGGGGGCTTTACTGTCAGATAAGTCCTTATTTAACATCTTTATTAATGACCTAAAGTAGATTAAGCTACCCATGAATGAGTAACCACTGAACTGAAAACAAGGACAGGTCATGCCCGAAACGTAGAGGCAACAGCAACGTGTTGTGGTTTTGCGGGCAAGCTCATTGTAGAAGCTCTGGTTACATGGGAGTTGGCCAGACCTGTTGCTTCACTCCAGCACATATAGGAAAATGACTGGCCCACCACTCGGAAGGAGGTCTGGACTGAAAAGGCTGTGTGGGACAATCATAAAAGTGCCTGTATAAATCTTACATAACAAAACTGAAAAGGGATTGCCTGGGAAATGACAGAACTTTATACGATAGTCCCCCTTATCCATGATTTTGCTTTCTGCAGTTTCAGTTACCCACAGTCAATGGCAGTCCAAAAATATTAAATGGAAAATTCTAGAAATAAACAATTCATAAGTTTTAAATTATGCACCGTATGAGTAGCATGATGAAATCTCATGCCGTCCCACTCCATCCTGCCTGGGACATGAATTCCCCCTTTGTCCAGTGGGCCCATGCTGTCTATGCTACCCACTTGTTAGTGACCTAGTAGCCATCTCAGTTATTAGATTTTTTTAAAAAAATAGTACATTTAGAGTTCCGTACTCTTTGTGGCTTCAGGCATCCACTGAGGGTCTTGAAACGTATCTCCTGCAAATAAGGGGGGGAGTACTGTATGTGATTTCTGTGTTTTGAAAAATATAGGAATAAAATTGGAGCAAGATAAGCTGCTAAGTTCTGAGAAGAAAATGCTACAGGAAAGGAAACTTCAAAACTTTGTAAGAAATTAACTCAGCAGAATTTCCAATCTTAAATCACTGCATAGGCAATGTGTGTAATCACTCTTGACTTTAAAGAACTCTTGATTTGGTTTCAAAGGACAAATTCATTAGTAAACTGGAGAAATCCATGTACTCCAAACCATACAACTTTTGGAAAGGGCACAGGCTTAAAGCTCATACCCAGAGATCCATTACGAATGGAGTGGTCACCAGATAGTGGTCTCTTGAATATGCCAAGCACTTTACAAACTCCATTAATCCTGACAACTCTGTGAAGTGGCCATTATTATCTCAATTTTTGTTGATGAGGAAACTGAGGCTCAGAGAAGCTAAGTGACTTGCCCAAGGTCCTTCAGCTAGTAAGTGGCACAACCTGCCTTTAAAGCCTAGGTCTGTTCGTGCAAGCCTTTATATTACTCTGCTCATGACATTTTAGAAATGGCATGAGGGCATGGCATTTATAGAGCATCTTTATCTAAATTGCCCATCAAAAGCCACCCCATACCCTGCCCAAAGCTCAACAAATAAACACAGTGAGTGCTCTTAACAGCTATGCTCTACCATCACTGGCAAGGCAGTATGAACCCTCACCCTTGAACAATGCTCTGAAGGTCAGTTTGGGGTCCATTTGATATTAGCCTTTCCATTGGTGACCTGGGAAGATGAACAGTAAGTCTGCTTACCATGTTTACACATAATGGCATCCTAGCCATGGAGGAAGCCAGGGAAGAAGCTACCATGGCAGTAGGGGACTACACTATCAAAATCCCCTAATGAAACTGGGGAAAAAGCCACAAATTAAGAGGAAGGAGATTAACAGAGAGAATTGCTGGGATTCAATACAGTAAAATAAACTCAAAACAATACATCTCAATATAGCCATGGCCTTATGTGACTAAAACACCTGCAGACTTAACTTCTAAACATGTTAGCTGAGTAACTCTGTCATTTAATCAAGGTCCAAGAGCGATCATATAAGCAGGAGTATTGCACACAGGGTCTGAAATAATCCTTTCACTGTAAAGTATCTCCTTCTGAATTCTACCGCTTAAAATTTCAGAAACGCCATGGAAAAAGTTATAGGGATGATTGAACAGTCTAACTAAAAAAATCTATGAAGGAAAGTGAAAGAAATTAGGAGTTTTACAATAGGCAAAAAGGAAAATAGGAATAATTTAATAATTATCTCTAAGGAAATTACAGATTTAATCTTACTGGAGATGATGAACTATTACAAATTTTAAAAATTTGCCAAGCATGCTCCTAATATGAATCCATTCTAGTTAAATAATTAGCTTTGTCAGGAAAATTTTCTTCTACCCAACCCAAGTTCCAGATTATTCTTATTCTTTTCTCTCCCTGGAATTAGGTTTGATAGCAATTCTTTTGTATAACTAATTCTGTAATAATTATTTTAATTATTCTACATTTCTATCTTTTCCATTTTAAGTGTTCAAAGAAAAACTGAAACAAGCTGGTTGGCTAGGGTATCTTGGGGGAAAAGTCTTCTAGGAGGTAAAAGCAATAAAATAGAATATTTCTATTCATAAAAGAAAGCCCCAAGAGTGAAAAAAGAAATTACATAGCAACAGCATCGTAGTCAAATTCCTCTTTCCAGATGGGGGATTGGAAGTTTATCCTTTTGGCTTTCACTTTTTAAGTTTCACTTTGAAGCAACCTAGAACCCAAGAGTGAGGAACTGCAACAACAGCTTAGTTTTATAGAGCACTTTACAGTTTACAAATCATCTCACATTCTTTTCGCATTTGATCAGCCTGTGAGGTCTGTGAGGGACAGAGTGTAGGAATTTTCGTTCTCTGCTAGCAGATAAAGGCCTTCTTGCAGGAAATATTAGTGAAACATTGGGGCATAAGTAACAGGACATTCAAATGTCCTCGTTTGAATCAGGGTTCTCCACAGACTCAGAACCAATAGTGTATGTGTGTGTGTGTGTGTATATATATGTGTATAGTATGTATATGTGTGTGCATGTATATGTATGTGTGTGTGTGTATATATATATATATATATATGTATATATAGAAAGAGAGAGATTATAGGGAATTGGCTGATGCAATTATGGAAGCTGAGAAATCCCACGATCTACTGGCTGCAAGCTGGAGACCCAGGGAAAGCCCATGGTGTAATTCTAGTCTGAGTTCAAAGGCCTGAAAACCAGGAGTGCCAGTGGTGTAAAGCTCAAGAGCAGGAGAAATCCAGTTTCAGCTCAAGCACTCAGGCAGAGAGAGCGCAAATCTTCCTCCACCTTTTTGTTCCATTTGGACGCTCAGTAGATTGGATGATGCCCAGCCACAATGAATAGTATAGTCTGCTTGATGAAGTTTACCAATTCAAATGCTAATCTCATCAAGAAGCACCCTCACAAACACACCCGGAAATAATGTTTAGCCAAATATTTGAGCATCCCAATCCATTCAAGTTGACACATAAAATTAATCCCCTCACATTCCCTAATCTCACCCCAAGGGAGACGTTTTCACCTCTGAGGGACCACAGGAGAGGGAATCCCCCTTCACTCTGTTCTAGACTCTACTCAGGACACTTCCTCCCAAGGATGCTTGGATGAAATCACCTTTGAAGGCTCCATTCAACTCTGGACCCCGCACTCCCATCCAGGTAAAAACAGAAACTCATGATCAAAAGCCTGGGCAGGGCAGCCAGCAGTAAGAATTAAAGAGAATCTCCAAATGCAGAGGATGATAGAATGGGATTCATTTAGAAAAACACAATCTAAAATATTTGGTGAGATCCAACCTGAAGGGGAGTTTGAGATGGTTCTTGAGTCAGACTGACCTGGACCCTTTTCCTATGACCAAGATGAGTTAGCCAATTTCTCCAATCTTGCACTTGCTCACAGGTGACATGGGGATTAAAATATCCCAGCAGGAACTACTGATACACACAACGTGAATGCCTCTCATGAACCTTATGTTGAGTGAAAGAAGCCAGACACAAAAGAGTATCACACCATATGATTCCATTTATATGTACTTCCAGAAGAGCCAAATGAATCTATGGGAATAGACATCGGAATAGTAATAGCCTCTAGAGTGGAGAGAGTTCACTAAAAAGGGGCACAAAGGAACCCTTTATGGTGACAAAAGTGGTCTGTATTTTCACTGTTGTGGGTTGCACAGGTGCATAGAGTATCAAAATTTATCTGACTGTACAGTCACAATCTGTGCATCTTACTGAATGCTATATCTTAGTGACAGTTTCAAAAATGCATATATTGTTGGGCTGTTGTGAGAAATGAACAAGATAACATAAGGAAAGCATCTAGTGGTGTACCCGGACATACAGTAGTTGTTCAAGAAATGATGGCTAAAACTCCCTTCTTAAAAGTAACTGACTTCAGAAATCTTAATAAGTCTGCATCATGCAGAAATCCAAGATGATTCCAATGCAGGGACAGGCCATAGAGATCATTGGCCCCCTCCTGCAGTAGCCTGCTGGTGGGTTCTCCATCACTGCAACCCCCTGGCTTCAGTGGGCAGACAGGTGGGTACTGTCCAAAAAAGCTGGTAGCAGGCAAAGACCTGAGATAACCCTGGGCAGGGCTGTAGTCCCCAGCAGACTAAAAGAGGACCCAGCTAGTGATTCCCAGTCCAGATTGGGGACCCAGAGAGAGATTGAAGTAGGGAGTAGGAGTGAGGGGGCAGGACAAAGACCTGGCTTCTGGAACTCCGTGTCAAGGGAGGGCCTGGGAAGGAGGTAGAGGTCAGCTCTTACGACAAAGCAAAAGGAAAATGAAGGTCTTTCTGAGGACATAGCCTAAGCATTAGATTTCTTCCAGAGCCTGGGATGAAATCAATTCTGGATGAATCGAGTTGGCTCTGCTATCACTCAAGTTATGTAAAATTGTCCTGGATTGAACACTGGAATGATACTTCTTAAAGGCGAATGTGCAAATGAATCCCCTAGGATGAATCCCCTGGGGATCCTGTTAAAATGCAGATTTAAAAAATTATAATAAAGCAAAATAGAAATGCAAATTTTGATTCAGTAGGTCTGAATGAGGCCTGAAATTCTGCGTTTCTAACAAGCCTCCGGGTGATGCCCATGTTTCTTTCAGTCCATGGATCACACTGGGGTTAGCAAAAGCCTCCTAGAAGATCCAGTTTGTGGCAGCAATCAGATCACCAGGATGATCTGCTGGATCTCTTTAAATATGTCTCCTCAGACAGAGAGAAGGAAATCACCACCACCACGCCCGAAACACACGTGCACACACGCGCACACACACACACACACACGCAACATTAAAACCATGGAAGTCAATATTCTATGTGGCACTCTAAGAACCCCACTCCTATTTATTCTGGATTGAAAACACTGCTGTAGATGGTGTTGCAAAGAGATTTATAGCTTTTAATCTTCTCATATAGCACAACTGCTAAATACAGTATAATATATGTGACAGGAATTAGTCCAGAATTTATTTAAGACTTTTCCCCCTCAGTTCATATGTCAAAAGATTGCCATTTCCAATTATTTATTAGGAATGTGATGTTTTTCAAGGTGGATGCATTACTCTTGTTATCTGCTTTCAATTAGCTGAGAATTTACTATGCTCAGCCAAATGTCCATTCATCAGCAAATTCCAGATTCCTGGCAGTCTGATTAACTTCCCAGGGCTCTTCCTTTATAGTTAAAATAAATGAGGCTGTCTATGTCTCATGCTTGCTTGCTTATGGAAGGAAACAGAATAGGTTTTGGATGAAGAAGGAAGGGGGTTGGGGGGAGGAAGAACAAGGAGGAGGGTTTGGGGGAGGAAGAGGAGGAGAGAAGAAAAAGCCTTAAGCAATCAGGAAAGATTAAAGATGGAGATAAACACCAATCCTTAGACCAAAAGCTACCCCACACTAGAGTATACTCAGCCATATCAAAACCCAGCAGCCCAGAGGTGTAGTGCTTTCAGCAAGGGATTGGATGACTTGAACTTGGCATATCATTCCTTGCTGTGGGACCTGGTGTAATGGCAGAAGCATGAGCTTTGGAACCAATAAGACCTGGCTCTCAATCCCAGCTGAGCCACTTAAAACTGGATCACCTTGGGTAAGTTGTCCAACATCCATTTTAAACTCTTTAAGTTTCCTCCTCTGTAAAATCACTACAGCAATGACGAACCTGCAGATTTGTCATGAATTTAAATGAAATTGTGTCTATGTAACGACGACCTCAGCTAAGGCAACCCTGCCCTTGAGTTTCAAACGGCATTTGTTCAAACATCTTCCAATGTGTGCAGAGAACCTTAAATCACTCCGAGCCTCTCTAGGGACTTGAAGGATTGGGGATAAAGGGATGGGAGGTGGTTAATATTTGTCCTAGCCATGGCTGGCCACAAGCTCTTCCTTCTGAATGAGTCCTGTTCTGAACCTCCCCACTGTACAACATAGGGCATCCCTGTTCTTTTTTCTGTATTCACACGCATCCAAAATTCAACCCACTAACACAAAGTCATGTGTGTATAGTGACTTTATTACTGACAGCCTGGGGAGAAAATGGAAGTTTGCCTTGCAGCAATTCACACACTTACAATTGAATAATAGTCACCCTTGCACTTATAAACTTCCATAGCCATTTTTGATAACTATAACTCCAGCGATCAAATATATGACTTGGTCCTCTTTCAGCCTTCTCTCTGTCTTTCTCTTTCCCTTCTGCTTGGGTGGGTAGGAGGGAGGCAGTAAAACAAAACCTAAACTTTCTTGCATCGCCCTGCTCTGTTCAGTTTAGCCGTCCCATGGCTCTGACCTCACTTTGGGGAGCCCACTTTGGATCTGGGGCTTGACATCCCAATGGTTCTTCAACGTTATCTTCTATGGAAACACAACTCCACAATTAATTCCCTCACCCTCAGGGATCTTTGGCTTAGCTCACCGCAGTAGAGCCCAACATCGGTGAGATATACGTGCTGCAAAGCTCCATGCATCGCACGTACAGATACCTGACAAATGGGGCTCCCATCTTAATATTTGCTGAATAACAGGATTTCCTTGGCTGCTTGGCTGGGAAGTGGTCAGGCTGGTGAAATATGCCTTACATCTTGTTTTTAAAAAATTTTTCTCCCCCATGCTTCTTTTTTTTGAGACAGGGTCTTGCTCTGTTATCCAGGCTGGAATGTAGTGAAACAATCACAGCTCACTGCAGCTTTGACCTCCCAGGATCAAGCTGTCCTCCCACTTCAGTCTTCCGAGTAGCTGGGACTACAGGCACATATCACCATGCCCTGTTAATTTTTGTATTTTTTTTTATAGAGATGGGGTTTCACCACATTGCCCAGACTGGTCTCCCCCATGTTTCATTTCTTAGTTTTTTTTGTTATATTTTCTGAGAAATTATTTTCAACTTTATCTTGCAACCCCTCTACTAAAATTTGTAAGCACCCTATTTTAATTTCCATGAACTTGCACTTCTGCATTTGTTCCATTTTATCATGTCATCTTCCTGTTTCATGAATCCAGTGTCTTCTCTTATAAATAGGAGCATTAATGATTATTAGAGGTTTTTATTGCTGCCATTATTGTTATTGTTGAAATTTTCTTCTGTTCCCTGAATTTTTGCATTTCCTCTGTGTCCCTTCATTCTATGAGTTTACTTATTTGATCTCTGCCTTTTATGTGCCGGAGACATTTCTCCAAATGTCTGCTGATTCTTGACTGTCTACTCATATTTAAGAGAGAAGCACCACAAAGCCGAATGGAAGTTCTGTATGCGAGGATAGTAGAACTTGTCAACTGATGGCCTTTGTTGTAGGGAAACCTGGCAAAAACCAAGCTGCTTCATTGTGGGCTAGGGTGCTGCCAATCTAAAGAACTTTGCTTCAAAATTACTCAGTTCCTCAAGAAAGGAGTCCTCTGATATTCTACCCTTGCAGCAAAGGTAATAAAGAGTGGAAGAAGGATAGAGGGGTATAAACCTGGTGGGCAGTACTGACTAAGAAGGATGGAGAAAGGAAGCAGGAAGTCTCAGGATGTAGTGTGGGACCTTCAATTCCTCAGTCATTTGGGAGTTCTATGCTGTAGAGCATAATGTGTTGCTCAAGCTTTAGCTCACATAAAAATTACCTGGAGGGCTTGTTAAATTACAGATTGCTAAGTTCCACCCCCAGAGTTCTGATTCACCTGAGGAAGTGATGCAAGTCCTGAGATATTCTCCCAGTTCCCACCAATCACATCCACAGGACAAAAGAAAGTGGCCGACGGGTATGACACGAGGCACTCCAAAAAAACTATTCTGCCAAATACAGCAAATAAATGTTCAAAATTAAAAAGTTATTCCCCTTGGTTAACAAACTCTCCTCTCTTTTTTTAAATAAATGTAGCTTTCTTTCTTTCTTTTCTTTCTTTCTTTCTTTTCTTTCTTTCTTTTCTTTCTTTCTTTCTTTCTTCCTTTTTTTTTTTT
>NW_026652282.1:39537338-39563834 GCF_009828535.3 Hylobates moloch
TATATTTTTTTTTTGTAGCCCAGGCTGGAGTGCAATGGCGCGATCTCTGCTCACTGCCACTTCTGCCTCCTGGGTTCAAGTGATTCTCCAGCCTCAGCCTCCCTAGTATCTGGGATTATAGGTGCCCGCCATCATCCCTGGCTAATTTTTGTATATTTTTTTTTTTTTTTTTTTTAGTAGAGATGGTGTTTCACCATGTTGGCCAGGCTGCTCTTGAACTCCTGACCTCAGGTGATCCGCCAGCCTCGGCCTCCCAAAGTGCTGGGATTACAGGCGTGAGCCACCACGCCCAGCCATAAATGTAGCTTTTAATTATATATTTAACATAAATATTTATCATGATTTCCTTTTAAAAATTTTGACTTTTATTACAGGGGGGTACATGCACATATTTGTTACATGGGAAGATTGCATGATGCTGAGGTTTCAAGTACTGAGCCCGTCACCCTAGTAGTGAGCATAGTACCCAACAAGTAGTTTTTTAACCCACCCCACCCCCCACCACCCTCTAGTAATCCACAGTGTCTATTGCTCTCATATGGACAAACTCTACTTTTAAATTATGAATGTTGTGGAATGAAACTCACTGAGGAGTGAGATCTATGTTCCCTCCTTTTGAATCTGGGCAGGGTGGTGTCTGTTTAGACCAATGGATTAGGTGGAAATAGAACTGGGTAATTTGCAACTCTGGATCATAAAAGGCTACGTGACTTCTGCTTAGTTCTCCTGAAACGTCACTCGGAAAACCCTGTTGGGATGCATCCTCTTGAAATTCAGCTGCCCTACTCCAAAAAGCCCAAGCCACATGGACAGGCCACATGTTGGGGCTTCAGTTAATATACTCTGCTGAGCCCAGCCTTCAAGGCATCCCAGGTGAAGCCCCAGACATCATGGAGCAGAGACAAGCCATCCCCACAGTGTCCCATCCAGACAACCAGCCTTCCCTGTCTAGGCCAGACTGCCTGCTTCACACATGCTCAGAGTAGCATTAACCAGGGCTGCAAGTCTACATGGACATATGTGATGATATGCCTCCTCCTTAAGGACTGTGAGCTACTTGAGGTCGGAAAACACACTGCTTCCTTCATTTTCACACACCCAGGGCCTAAAACATGCTTGGCATATAGTGGGAATTCACTTATCTCACATTATTCATTTGTAAATGGACCACTCTAAGCAAAGCCTCTCAATGAGTGTCATTATAAGTCCAGATTCCATTCTTCATTCTCTCCGAAGAACAAATAATGTCTAGCACAAGGTTCAGTGGTCACACCCACAGGACTAGAGGTTGGCCTGCCTGAATGTGAAGCCCCAGCTCTGCTCCTTTCTTATTGTGTGATCTTAGGTGGCCTCATCGCCTTTCTGTGCCTCAGTTTCCTCTTCTATAAAATGGGGAAAACAACCGTACCTATCTTTTGGTGTTGTTGGGGGGATTAGATACATGTAATATGCTTAGGAGATCATTTAACACCTAGTAAACACTCAGTGGCTGCTAGCGATTTTATTTTTGTTACTGTTATTGTGTTGTTATTATTAGAAGGCAATTCTTGGTATCCTCCAGGAACCAAATTGCAAGTGCTCCCTTCTCATAAAAGCAGCCCCAAAAGGATGCTCCTGGCTCTGAGCCAGCAGTTGCCTCTACTTGACTGTTTTATTTGTTGGCCTTAGTGACTCGGGGACTTATTGAATTTGCTACTCATACTCATTTGGTATCATGCGGTTGCATTGGGGAGTTATAAAAACTGTCGATTTTAACGCAATGTATCTTGGGTGCACAAGAATTACCAGGGGAACTTGTTTAAAATGTAGATTCTAAAGCTCTGCTCTAGCTGGTCTGGAGTAGGGCCCAGAAACGTGTTCTTTTAATAAGCCTCCCCAGGTTCCACCAAGGCAGGGGTCCTTGGAAGCTTTGTTTCAGCAGATGGTCTCCTTAAAACAAGCACCATCCAAACCTTGATGGCATCACTGATTACTCAAATAAATGGATTTTTTCCCAAATTATTAACACAGGGAATCCAAAAAGTCAAGAACAACAGGATAAACATATACTTAAACAATATGTTAGTTTCTATTTTAAATAATACGCTCACTACATTTTTCTTCTATTTCCATAAATCTTCTAAGGTGAGATACCTAAATTTAAAGCAACGGGTCCAGTCGTTACTCTGAAAAAAAGTGTATATTGTACTATGTTAAATATATAACAATATTACAGAATGTCTGGAAACAGGGAAAAAAGTGTATTTATAAATTGATATTTATAAGTGTATTTATAAATGCATAAACAAAAATACAAGTAAATATACTCCAGAGTGTCCAGAAAGTCTAGAAACATAAAGAAAAAATTATAATAGGTTGAGGAGAAATACACTGAGAATATTATTTGAAAATGTAGCTAACCTACTGCTTGACAATAAGTTTATCCTATGTTTTCTGGATGTTCAGACACCCTGTAGAATGTCATTAGATCACGGCTCACTGTGGTTACATGATTCAGATATATCAGGCCTACATTGTATCTTCCTCCTCCTTCCCTCCCTTTCTGTCTCCCTTCCTCCTTTTTTCTTTTCTTTTCTTTCTTTTTTTTTCTTTGTCTTTCCTCCCACAGTCATTTTCTGAGCACTACAATATGTAAAGCACTCTGCTAGACATGGGTGTATGTGTTGGGGGGTGGGGGGATGGAGGGGGAGGGCGAGCCAGACCCTGCTCTTAAGGAGTATTCTCCTTGGGACATAAAATATACATATGTGACACATTTAAATGTTATTATAAGCCAGTATCTCGTATGAGTGATTCAAAAAAATATGTTATAAATTCTGAGGCAGAGGTGTGAAGCTGTCCAGGACATTTGACATGGACAGACCATTTTTAAGGCATTTCATTATGCGATGTGAAAACTGCCTTCAGTATGTTCTCCACCTAGGATATAACCACACATGAGTCCAACAGCAAGCCATGAATGAACCCTACCCTACAATGAGAAATTTTTAACTTTCCGAATTTCAGATGAAAGGGGAATTTTTTTTTTTTTCTGAGATGGAGTCTTGCTCTGTCACCCAGGCTGGAAGGAAGTGGTGCGATCTCGGCTCACTGCAGCTTCTACCTCCCAGGTCCAAGCAATTCTCCTGCCTCAGCGTCCCGAGGAGCTTGGATTACGGGTGCACATCACAATACTGAAAGGGGATTTTTGATTCAAGGCAATCGTACTTAATTATCCACAACATGAGACCTGGCTCCAACTCAGGGTTAAGGACAACAGCATGTCACCCAGTTTCTGGGCACAGGCTGGGTATTACCAGAGGTAGGGAAGCGAATTTTTCCATCTCATTTCTCCTGGTTCCTTTCATGCAGATTACTTTCTTTGAGAGGTGAAGAGGAAAACGAGATGTCATCTTTAGCCTCCAGAAAGCAGGAGAGCCCGTTCCCACTCTCTGTGAGAATTTGCCTAGAGTAGAGTTTCTCAGTTTCAGCACTATTGTCATTTGGGTCTCGCTGATTCTCTGTTGCGGGGGCTGTGCTGTCCTGTCCTGTGCACTGTAGAGTGTGTAGCAGCATCCCGGGCCTCTGCTGACTAGATGCCAATAGCACTCACACCCAGCTGTGACAACCGAAAATGTCCTGAGATACTGCCAAATGTCCCCTAGGGGTTGAAATTTACCCTGAGGAGCAGAATCACCTCTTGGCTATACATTGTGACCACCTGGGGTTACTGGGTGACTACTGGGTACTGATGCCTGGAGTTCACCCCCAGAGTGTCTGATTGGATTGATCTGGTTGTCCTCTGGGCTTCAAGGTTTTTATACACTTCCCAAGGGTTGATCTCAGATTTGTCCAGTGATTCTGACTCTGACAGAGACCCTCACTCAGATTTAATGTCTGACGCCATGTTGACCTGGTAATCACCCCAGCCTATGGCCACCTGGTTTAATTGGCTCGTTGGCATGCAGCTGATGTTGGCGTCTAGCACCCGACCTCAGATCAGCCTACTGTAGCTTTTCAAGTCAAAACATTACCTTTTCCACAATGATTTGTTACTCACTCATCATGTTTTACCAAGGAAATTCAGACATCAACATCACACCAATGGGGGACATATTTGGGGGCAAGGGGTCTTTGTGACAGTCCCTCAAAACATCTCAAGAAGAAGGCTTCTCCTCACAACTCATTCTGTGAGAGTAAAGGCCATGTATGTGGTTCGTGCCTGAGTGTATGTGTGCAGGAGGAAGCACTGGGAAGTAAATGAGAAGTAAAGCCAAGGGACAACATCCACACCTTTTTCTCTTCTCCTCTTGAAATTCCTTGGTCTATCCCTGAGATGGCAACATGCCAGAATAATGATCCTCCATGTTTTCACTTCTTTTAAGCAAACCTCCCCTGAATGAATTAGAACAACCACAATCTACTGCCCATACCCTATGATCCGGTCGACTCCTAGCTCTACATTCAACAGGAGTGTTTGCTTATATTACCTAAAAGTAAATACTACAGTGTTTTTAGCAGCATTTTCCATAATAGCCCAAACCAGAAAGTATCCAAATGTATGTCAACAGCGGAATGGATGAATAGTGGTATTCTCACAAAGGAAGACCATACAGCCATAAGAATGAATGTTCTATAACTACACACAACATATTTGTGAATTTCACAGATATTATATCAGGCAATAGCAACCAGACCAAAAGAGATATATATTGATGATTGAACCTGTATGAAGTCCCCAAACAGGCAAAACTTCTTGACACTGTTAGATGTCAGGATAGAGGTGACCCTGGACAATGGGAATTGCGACTATGGAGCATGATGGGGCTTCTGGAGTGCTGCATGTCACGCTTCATTTCTTAATCTGGATATTGGTTATGTGGGTGTGTTAAGTTTAAGAAAATTGATTGATGTGTACATTTATAATTTATATATTTTTGTTTGTATATTATTCTTTAATGGCAACTCAATACTTAAAAACTACCTTCTCTTTCTCACCTGCTGCATCCTCACTCCCAAGTTGGGAGATTGCGGGCCTTGACCTGACACTGCTGAGTTAGGAGGTGGGCAAGCCCAGAAAGCCCCTCTTGTCCTTGTCATTGTTCCTGCCCCACCATTGTAACCCTCTGCTCAGGTGCATAGGCTGGAAGCAGCCAGCACAGAAGTGAGAGGACATAGTGTCTCACAGCCTGTCTCTTGGGACCAGGACAATTCCACTGACTATTGACCTCCTGAGACTACAAAGAGTCCAGCTCCAAATGGGGCAGAAAGTCTGGAATTCTTTATTTCTTTTAATCTAGATCATTTATCCCTAAATCAACAATTTGCAACAATGACAGAGTCAGGCTGTGGCTTGAGGATGGGATCCACTGGTGTGGCCTTTTGGCGTTCATCACCCCGGCATGTCTCAGTCCAGCCTGCACATCATCTCTGTCAAGGGCCTCTGCTCATCACAGCAGCTAATGTGCTTTTCCCACAGATGATCCCATTGTATTCATCCAAACATCTGGGTAATATTCTGGATTGCACACAAATGAGAATTGGGGTGTTTATTTTACTAGCAGAGTACACCTGCAGCTTAAATAGCGTATGCTGAACAGCTGTTGATGACTATAAATTGAGACCTGGGTGAAGAGTTGTAAACCCTGGAGGTTCATCCCTAGCAAGAAGGATCCAAGACTTTCAAATTCAATAAATCTGGACACTACTGAGAGAAGAGAGACATCATTACAGACAGATAATGGTTTGAAATCTCATCCAGTGATGATTGGGGAAGCAGACGTAAGCCAGGATGATTTTTATACGTTTCGATAGCCCCTGCCGAGTGGGAGATTAAATAAGCGAAAGGTCTGATTGGTAACCACATTTGGGCCACTGAGCAATTGCAGAGGGGTAGAGGCAATCATACTGCCTGAGCTTGCCAGGAGGAAAGGAATGGGGTTAAACTGCTAAAGGCAATCCATTTTGTCACATAGCTTTATGTACTCAGACATTCCAAAGCCCAGTTATATAATTCACCTAAGGTGTTGCCCATTTGGGACAGTTACTGCCCCTCTCCCCAATATACTCAGTTGTTCAGCCAGTCATTCCGACATTTAAAAAAAATTTAAATAATATTTATGTGCAGAGTGCTGGGAATAGAATAATGAAAGCTATGACCCCTGACCTCAAAGAGGCCACTATCAAGTTGGCCTTCTTATTGACTGCTGCATAATAAACCACCACAAAATTTAAGGTCTCGCTACAAGAGCAACCAGGGTGACAATCTTAATTAGTTCAAGCTATTAAATACCAGAGACTAAGAGGCTTACACAACAGACATTTATTTCTCACAGTTCTGAGGCTGAGAAGTTCATGGTGTCAGCAGATTTCGTTCTTGGTGAGGGCTCTCTTCTTGACTTATAGATGGCAACCTTCTCACTGTGTCCTTACATGGCCTTTCTTCAATGCACACACACATATACACACACACACACACACACACACACACACACACACACACAGAATTCTCTTTCTCGTCCTCTTCCTATAAAGGCACAAATCTCATCATGAGGGGCCCATTCTCATGATGTCACCTAAATCTAATCACCTCCCAAAGGCTGCACCTCCAAATATGATCACATTAGGGGTTAGCACTTCAACATATGAATTTGGGGGGACACAAACATTCAGTCCATAAGAGTGACCAACCGTATTAGTTTGCTAGGGCTGCAATAACAAATACCACAGACTGGGTGGCTTAAACAGCAGAAATGTATTTTCTCATAGTTCTGGAGGCTGGAAGTACAAGATCAAGGTGTTAGCAGGGTTGGCATCTTCTGAATCTCTCTCCTTGGCTTGTAGATCACCTCCTCCTTGCCATGTCCTCACATGTTTGCCCCTTGGTCTGTGTGTTGTTTGTCTTTTAATCTCTTCTTATAACACCAGCCATTCATATTGCATTAAGGCCCTCCCCCCCAGTGTCCTCATTTTAGCTTAATTATCTCTTCAAAGTCCGTATCTCCAATTACAGTCGCATTTTGAGGTACTGTGGGTTACGACTTCAACATATAAATTTGCAAGGTTTGGAGGGGGTGGAACAATTCAGCCTGTAACACCAACCATTCAGTTTTGCCTGAAACTGAGGGGATTCCTGGGATATGGGACTTTTGGTGCTAAAATAGGGAAAGACCCAGGCAAACCAGGACAAATTGGTCACTCAAAGAGCAGCATTCAATTTGCTCACAAATCTGGACATGGGCAGGACTCAAAAAAGATAACATACCTGTTCCACTCATGATCATCTGGGGCAGCTCAAAGGCTGGAGGCTGAAATCATCCAAAGCTCACTTACTCACATGTCTGAGAGTTGATGCTGGAAAGACTCAAACAGCTGGGCGATGGACAGCTTGAGTTTCTTGGGCACCTCCCTCTATCTCTGTGTGGTCCCTCCATGTGGCTTTTCTAACATGATGGCCTCTGAGTAGCCAGACTTCTTATAGAATGCCTCTGGGATCCCAAGGCAGGCATCCGAAAAAAGCAAGAGCCAGGCCAAATCTGTGTTGCCTTTTATGACCCAGCCACTGAGCGCCACATAGCATCACCTCTCCCATGTGCTCCATGTCAAGGCAATCATAACTGCCTGCCCAGGTTCAAGGGAAGTGGAAATCACTGGATCCCTCAAGATCCATCACTTGATCAGGTATCAACAAGAACACGTGGGCCAACAATTATTGTTGCAGCCATTTTTTTAAAGTTTTGATTGTGGTAAAATACACATAACATAAAACTTACTATCTTAATCATTTTTACATATACAGCTCACTAAGGTTAAGTTATTCATATTGTTGTGCAACCGAGCTCCAGAACTCTTTATCTTGCAAAACTGAAACTGCACCCATTAAACACTAATTCCCCATTTCCCCTTCTCCCAGCCTCTGACAACCGCCGTTCTATTTTCTGTCTCTGTGAGTCTGACCGCTTTTAGGTACCCATGTAAGTGGAATCATTTGTCCTTTCGTGACTGGCTTACTTCATTTAGTATAGTGTCCTCAAGGTTCATCCGTGTTGTAGCATGAGTCAGAATTTCTATTCTTTTTAAGGCTAAATAATATTCCACTGGATGGATAGACTACATGTCACAGGCATTTTTGATAAAATCCATCACACTAGAAGAGAACAGAGACCAATCAACCCAGTTATAGCACAGCAAGGTAAGCATTATGACCAGAATATGGCAGGATGTTATGAGGGCACAGAGGAGAAGAAAAGGCTTCCTGGAGGAGGTGATCCATTCTAGACAGGCAGGCATTACGAACTATGCTTTCCAGGCAGAGTAAACAGGAAGCACAAGGGCCCTAGGGAGCAAGAGCGGCAGGGTGTTTGGAAGCCTGGCTCAGGTTATGCCCTGCTGAATTTGCGGGGGTACGGCTCTCACAGAGATGACAATAATGCCCTCTAGAACGATGCTGTGCACAGCCTGCTCATCCATCTTCCACAGTCCTGCAAGAGAACAAGCAGGGAAGAAAGCAAGGAGATGCAGTGGAGATCCAGGATGATCTTCTACAAAATCCAAAGGGTTCAGGATTTTATCCTGGAGGCAATGAGAAACCATCAAAGAATTTTAAATGGGGAGGAGACAGAAACAAAAATGAGAAATTACTATTATTAGTGGAAATAAAGGTGCCATTGTGGATGGTGGCAATGTGGAGAGGGGTGTTAGATCTCTTCTAGCTCTTTCGTTTTGACCCCCATTGACATATCTGATTTACCAATTATCACGTGGAAGCCTTAAGGGGCCTGGTCCTGAGGTGAAATGAGAACAGGTCCACTTTCTTCCTGAGCCCAGCATCTGAACCTCCCACCAGCCAGCTCTAAATCTACATGGCATTTGCATTCTAGTCATGGGAGAAAGGCAATATGAAAGCAAAGGGGTGTCTGGGGTAGTCACAGATGGAGACCCATGCTGTCAGGAAAATAAACCCAGGTGGTAGAGAGTGGCTAGGTGGTGGTAAAGCCTACATTCAGTAAGGCAATCAGAGAGGGGCTCTCTGAGGAGGGAATTTTTGGACTGACACCTCTATGACAAGTAGATAGCAGCTACGTGAATCTGAGAGGAGGGTTTTGCAGGGAGGGAGATCAGTAAATGTGAAGTCTTTAGGGTGCAAACAATGCTGATATAGTTAAGAAACAGCAAGGTCAGTGTGGCTGAAGTGGAGGTCTGAAGAGGGGGTAAGAGGAGATGAGTTGGGGAGTAGGTGAGAGTCGTGTAGGCCAGCCATTTTAGATGAAATGAATAGGAAGCGACAGGGGGGTTTTAGGCAGGAGTGGCAGAACATCAGACACCTCTTAGACACTATCCCTTAACATCTTCTCAACCTCACCTGTTGAATGGGCCTTGAATAGTTTTTCTGTCCTAGCTGCAATGGTGGCCAGCTCTGTACACACTCTATGATTAACTTCATGTAGGCACACTCCAATGGGACTGCACCTCATGCCTCATCCATGTGCCTCTCACCTCCCCTTAGGATTTTCCCCATTGACAAGGTGACATGGCCGCTGAGGCACCCACAAGGAGACTATATGTGTGCAACTCATAAGTGTAGGGAGTTACTGTCTCAAGTAGTCACCTGTTGACCTACAGGAGAGAAGAGTTGATATTTCTTCCCCCTTCTTCCCCTGGGACAGACTATCTTGAGAGGCAGACCTTACATGGCTTCTCTGAAGCCAGCCCATCAGCTCCAGCAATCAGTTTCACTTGATACTAAAGAGTGGCTAGCTCAGTAACACGCCCTTTATTGGCTCACCGTCCTTCCCTGCCTCACTTTCTTTGTTCCTCAATCCAACTTCCTTAGATTGCACAACCTAATATAATAGTGAACTTTACCACAGAATATTTTTTAGGGGAATCTGCAGTTCAGGCAGAAATGTTCCAATTTACCCATAAGAAAGGTCAATCTGACTTCTGTACAGGTGGTTGATTATGCAGAGACAAGTGTGGGAGTTGGGAGAGACACATTAAGAGGCTCTTGCAGTTGTCCAGGTAAGAGATGATAGTGCCTGAGATGAGGGGATGGTGGTGGAGATAGAGGAGTGCATAGACTCATATGTCTTGGAGGCACAGCTGACAAGAACAGCTAACGGATTGGATATGGCACTACAGAGAAATCAAGGCTGGCTTCTAGGGTTATAGCTTGAGCAATTAGCCAATGATGGTGCCTTTTATCAAGAGGCGGAACACTAGAAAAGAAGCAGGTTTGAAAAATGTATTTGTTTATCAAATATTTTTTGGAGCATCTACTATGTACTAGTGAAGGGGTCCAGGATATGCTACAGTGGCATAAGGATTATTTTGAGCTGAAGACATCTGAGAATCAACAGCTGCAGGAATAAGATTTTTCTGAACCTCCCTTATCTTTCTAAAAGCAGAGCCTCCCAAAAGAATTCCACCATCATAAATCCCCTCTCCCAGAGTTTCACAACCAGTGGAAATGGACCCTTACCAACAAAGAGGAAGTCAGCCCCAGTTAAGATGAATCACCTAAACAGGCATTGACGTAAAACTGTTATATCACCCGTCTTCTCCTAAGGGCCCATTTGTTTTTCCTAAAAGTCATTTGTTCTCCCAGAAGTGTCCCTCTGCCCCTGGTCATCCCCTCTTAAGATGGTATATAGGCCAGCTGCGGTGGCTCACGCCTGTAATCCCAGCACTTTGGGAAGCTGAGGCAGGCAGATCACAAGGTCAAGAGATGGAGACCATCCTGGCCAACATGGTGAAACCCCGTCTCTACTAAAAATACAAAAATTAGCTGGGCGTGTTGGCACGCACATGTAGTCCCAGCTAGTCGGGGGGCTGAGGCAGGAGAATCACTTGAACCTAGGAGGCGGAAATTGCAGTGAACTGAGATTGCGCCACTGCACTCCAGCCTGGCAACAGAGCAAGAGTTCACCAAAAAAAAAAAAAAAAAAAAAAAAGATGGTATGGTATATAAGACCCAAATTCTAATACCTCCTTCGATTACATTTCTTTGTAAACTCCCCATCTACATATGTAATTAAATCTGTGTTTTTCTCTTGCTAATCTGTTTTTTGTCAGCTTAATTTGTCAGCCCTCAATCACAAAACTCAAGAGGGTAAAGGAAAAATTTTTCCTCGCTGACATTGTCCAGCATGTTAGGTGCTTCGGATTCAGAGCTAAGAGGCCCATATACTATCTCAACAGGTTCAGCAATGACAATACTGTGGAACTGTGTACAAGGGGCCATCAAAATACCATGAGGGACATCAATGTCCCTCGGGGAAGGAAAGAAGGAGTCAGGGAAGAATTCTGGAAAAGTTTAAGTAGAGTTCTGAAGGATGGGAGAAAGCCAGAAAAAAAGAGGACAAGGATGATTCAGGTAGCAAATGCAAACATGCAGGAATATGAGCAGGCATGGCCCTTGTAACTAAGAATGTTTGTGGTGAAGGTCAAGAAGAAGGGAAACAATGAAAGAAGAATCTTGAGGCAGAACAACAGCAGCCATGTGAAGGGCTTTTTAGACATGGTGAGGCATTTGCCCTTTAGCCTGACAGCTAAGGGGAGCCACTGAGGGGGTTCCCAAAACCATACACATACTTTACTATTTTGTGCTCTTGTACATGGGGTTTCCTCAGCCTGGAACATTCTCCACCATTCCCTTCCTACTTCCTGACAAAGTCTTACTCATATTTCAAGTGCTTCATGCATGGCTACGTCCTGTCTGCTGGATCCCCACCCTGCCCCCCAAGCTATAGTTCTCTGCACCTCCATTTCTGCTCAGTTCCATGATGCCATGAGCTGGCCATGACCTTGGCCTCCCCTTTCTCCTCCAGGCTGTGAATCCTTAAAACTTGGACTCCTTCTTTCAGATTAGAGCCCAACCAGAGGCCTGGAGAATGGAGAATCTGCTTAGTAAGTAATTGGCTGAATTGAATGCCTTTGAAATGTGAGAGAAGCTTGAAACCAAAGAGGACAGACAGCATCCACAGACTCCAGGGAAGAAAACCAGTCTCTGCAGTCAGGTGAGAAGAGGTGATGAAGAGTCATCAAAGACTTTCTGTCTCACAATAGCTCTGAGTCAGGGACATGGGAAATGTCCCCTTTTAAGTCCAACCACTCTTCAGCTTTTGTGCCATGGAATCAGTGCTCACTGTTGGGCTCGGCCTAGTGATGCAGGCAGTTGCCCACATAGTCCCACCAGACCAAGACCACCAACCTTTTTTACACAGTACAAGAAATGGTGGCCGGGCGCGGTGGCTCATGCTTGTAATCCCAGCACTTTGGGAGGCCGAGGCGGGCGGATCACGAGGTCAGGAGATCGAGACCACGGTGAAACCCCGTCTCTACTAAAAAAAAAAATACAAAAAATTAGCCGGGCGCGGTGGCGGGCGCCTGTAGTCCCAGCTACTCGGAGAGGCTGAGGCAGGAGAATGGCGTGAACCCGGGAGGCGGAGCTTGCAGTGAGCCGAGATTGCGCCACTGCACTCTAGCCTGGGCGACAGAGCGAGACTCCATCTCAAAAAAAAAAAAAAAAAAAAAAAGAAATGGCATTCATTGAAAGGCTGATATGTTCTGCCAATGCAGACCCAGACTGGCCCTGAACCAATGGCTGGAGGGGGAAGGCAAAAGTTTCCATGTCTCCTTTTCTGCTGTTTTTCCCTCTTGCACATATGGGATTTATTCTTTACAAGTTCAAATGTTACATTGAAAATAAATTCAAATGACCAAAATGTTTCATGGAACAATCCATAATAAAGATAAAAGCCACCTGCGCTGGGGGAGGCACCAACAGCCAATTCTAAATTGCTCTAGTGTCTGGAACTTCCTGAATGGAATTCTCAAGCACTCTCCCAACAATTTGAAGAGCTCATCTGTCCAGGTTGGAGTAGAACTGTCCAAAAATGGGATCACCATATCTCAATCAAACAAACAAAAAAAAAAATAGAGGAAAACAAAACTTCCTGGAAAGACAGAAACAAAATAAAATAAAACAAAATCACAATGGTACTTAATGGATTCAAGTAACATGGAGTTTCCTTATTCTTGTACAGAATCTAGTATATATATGTGTATGTGTGTGTGTGTGTGTATACACGTATATATACATTTATACATATAGATATGCATACACACATATAATTTCCCATTTATTCCATTATGGAATCCTAGTCTAAGATCATGACCCCTCCAAAAAAAATACTAATGTAACGGAGGGACTTTTATGGTCATCTCTACAGTTAGATTGACCTCATAAAATAATGCGAGTTATATACATGCACATACACATAAGCCAGATTCTCAACTTACGTAATTCTATGGGAATTCACAGAGTTATATTGGTTGAGAATTTGGCTTAAGTTTCTCTTATTATAGAAATTCCCATCAACTAGCATGAGATGAGGCTCCACACACATTGCCACAAAGCTTCATAGGCTGAGAATCTGGCCCACAGAGCACAGGATAATGTCCATCCAAACGTCGGCTTAGATTTTATCTGGCCTTGCTTTCCAGAGCAGCTTGCATGATGGAATGAGCAAATGCCTTTGGCCTCTGGAGCTCTATGAATCAGTGTGACCCAGTATGGGAAGCTCCAGGCTATCTGTCCATCCTGGAGGGGCACAATCCCTTCCCGCCTCAGTTTCCTTTTCCGTGAATTGGGTGGGACTACTACCTGCCTCCCCACTGTCACTCTGAGGGTTCTCTGCTGTTTATGAAAGTGCAGTTTGTGAATAGGATGTCCAGAAAATAGGCATTAAGAGCTGGAGCCAGGCATTGGTTGCCAGAGAAAATGCATTTATTTGCTAGGTTAGCAAGTGCCAACATCAGTAATTGAATTTGTGCCAAAACATGCATTTTAAAAAATGTTGTTCTGTTCCATTCATTATTTATAGAATATCACCTAAGGGCAGTGCATGCTACAAGCCAAAAATCTCATCCTGCATTTTATCAGAAACCCATTGCAGGGAAGGGGAGAAGGGAGAGGGAGGGAGAAAATAAAATGAGATTTCTGGAAAAAGCTAAAGGAACTTGTCTGGCATGTTTTGTCTGGACCAGCAATGCCCACACGGTGACTTGATAATAATCTCCAAATGCAAGGGGACTGGAGAGCAGTTGCTCTCACCACTCAGGACGGGAGAAGAAACCTCCACAGCACCATGAAAGATTTAGGCTAGTTAGAAAGGGAAACTTCTTTAACAGGGAAGGTAAAGCAGTGGAATTGAGAGCAGGGGAAGACTTTTAGATGAGGGAAGGGTCTCATATATTCCAGACAGTGTAAGGATAAGAAGTCGATTCGATGTTTCCTTGACTCTGAGACAATAGACGTCCCTAGAGGTCAGCAACGCACCAGGGAATTTTCCAGAGCCAATAAAGGGTGGTTCTCCGGAAAGGGTGGCATGTGATCACGTTAGGAGCATGGGTTCTGGTGCGAGAGACCATGCTTTGAATGTCATGTTTGGGCAAATGACTTAACCTTTCTGTGCCTGCTTAAGTATTCATAATATGGGGATAATTGCTCATTCAGCCCCATGGCTGTACCAGGCATTGTCCTGGGAAAAGGGAATACAGCAATGAACACAGTAGGCAAAACAAAAAACAAGAAAAGAAAAACAGCAACAACAAAAAACCCTGACAATTATAATGGGGTTAGTAGACTTACTGTAATAACAAAGAATAAATAAGGAAAATATACTGTATGTCTGATGGTAATAAGTGCTATAGGGATAAATTAAGCAGGGAAGGGGGGTAGGGAAGCTCTAATTTTAAGTAGGGTGTGGGGGGCAGGTCACACGCTGAGACCGCGTCTTTTGAGGAAAGATTTGAAGGAGCTGAAGAAGTGAGCTAAGAGGTTGTAGTGGGTTGAATAGCACTTCCAAAAGGATATGTCCACATCCTGACCCTGGGAACCTGTAAGTGTGACTTCATTTGGAAAAAAGGGTCTTTGTAGATGTCATTAAGTTAAAGATCTCTGGACGAGATTGGTCTGGGTTATCTGGGTGGGCCCTAAATCCAATGGCAGGTGTCCTTATAAGAGACAGAAGAGGAGAAGACAGACACAGAGGAGAAGACCATGTGAAGATGGAGGCAGAGATTGGAGTGATGTGGCCACAAGCCAAGGAATGCCTGAAGCTACCAGAAGCTGGAAGAGGCAAGAAAGGATTCTCTCCTAAAGCCTTCAGAGGGATCATGGCCCTGTGACACCTAGATTTCAGACTTCTGGCCTCCAGAACAGTGAGAGAATAAGTTTCTCTTGTTGTAAGTCACCAAGCTTGTGGTGATTTGTTATGGCAGCCCTGGGAAACCAATACAGACAGCATCTAAGGGAAGAGAGTTAAGCAGAGAGAATAGCAGGTGCAAAGGCTCTGAGGCAGATCTTTTGCCTGCCTTCTTCGGAAAGAGCAAGGAGGTCTGTGTGTTTGGGATGGAGGGAGTGATGGGTTTTCTGCAGCTGAAGCAGAATCTGAAGGAGTTAACAGCTGGAAGTTCTCTGCTAACAGCACTTTCCACAGCTGGGCAGCATGCTCTTTCTGGAAGAGGAGGGATAATATGGTTTGGTTCTGTGTCCTCACCCAAATCTCATCTTGAGTTGTGCTCTTTAGTGTTGGAGGAGAGGCCTGGTAAGAGGTGATTGGATCATGGGGACAGATTTCCCCCTTGCTGTTCTTGTCATAGGGAGTGAGTTCTCATGATATCTGGTGGTTTAAAAGTGTGTGGCACTTCCCCCTTTGCTCTCTTGCTCTCTCTCCTGCTCTGTCAGGGTAAAATGTGCTTGTTTCCTCTTTGCCGTCTGCCATGATTGTAAGTTTCCTGAGGCCTCCCAGGCACACTTTCTGTACAGCCTGCAGAGCTTTGAGAAAATTAAACCTGTTTTCATCATAAATTACCCAGTCTCAGGTAGTTCTTTATAGCAGTGTGAGAATGGACTAATACAAGCGGGTTGTGGGGAATGACACATATCCATATCTAACATAAGCAGTGAGTCTAAGTGAGAAAGAAATTGCAAAATGATGATGGCTTGGACCAAGCCAATAGGAGTAGAAGTAGAAGTAGTGAGAATATGTTTTTGAGGGATAGAGACAACTGGGTTTATAGTGGATTGGATGTGAGATATACAATAAAGAAGGAGGCCAAGGATGACTTCAAGCATTTTGGCCAGAGCAAATAGAAAAATGGAACTACCATCAACTGAGACCAAGAACGCAGTAAATGGGGCAGGTTTGGAAGAAAAGATCAAGAGTTTGATTTCAGGCAGGTTAGGTTTAAGATAATTATTAAACATCTGATGTAAATAGCAGACAGTCAGTCAGCTATCTGACTGAAGGGGAGATGTCTGATCCAGAGATGTAAATTTGGAAAAATTTTAATATTTATTTTTAAACTTACAGCAAAGTCTTTCTGTTATACAGTTTTATGAGTTTTTTAAAAAATGCATAATCATGTAACCACCACCATAATCAAGATACAGAATTCTTCTATCACCTTTAAAAAATTCCCTCATACTGCCTCTTTGTAATCAAACCCTCCCCCCATCTACAGCCCTTGGTAACCACTAATCTATTTTCTGTCACTATAGTTTTCCCTTTTTCAGAATGTCACATAAATACAAATCACACAGTGTATTAGTCTGCTCTTACACTGCTAATAAAGACATACCTGAGACTGGGTAGTTTCTAAAGAAAAAGAGTTTTAATGGACTCACAGTTCCACATGGCTGAGGAGGCCTCACAATCATGGCAGATGGCAAAGGAGAAACAAAGGCACGTCTTACATGGTGGCAGGTAAGAGAGCATGTGCAGGGGAACTGTCCTTTTATAAAACCATCAGATCTCGTGAGACTTATTCACTATCACGAGAACAGCATGGGAAAAACTCGCCCCCATGATTCAATTACCTCCCACTTACTCCCTCCCATGACACGTAGGGATTATGGGAGCTACAATTCAAGATGAGATTTGGGTGGGGACATAGCCAAACCATATCATACAGTATGTAGGATTTTGAATCTGGCTTCTTTCACTCAGCATAGTGCATTTGAGATTCAATCACGTCACTGTGTTTATCAATAGTCCATTACTTTTTCTGATGAGTAGTATTCCACTATATGAGTGTACCAGATTTAGCTTACCCTTTCACCCACTGAAGGACATATGGGTGGTCTCCACTTATTAGCAATTATGATAAAGCTGGTATGCACATTCATGTACAGGTTTTTGTGTGAACAAAAGTTTTCAGTTTTCTCAGGTACAAAACTAGGAATGGGATTATTGGATCGTATGGTAGATGTACATTTAACCCTACAAGAAACTGCCAAACTGTTTTCCAAAGTAGCTGTACCATTTTGCATTTCCACCAGCAACGTCAGATATTTACTTATTTATTTACCATTCTAATGGGTGTGTAGGAGTATCTCATTGTGGCTTTAATTTGCCTTTCCCTAATGATTAATAATGTTGAGTGTCATTTCATGTGCTTATTTGCCATCTGACTATCTTTAGTAAAGTATCCAAATATTTGTCCATTTTAAATTGGGTTATTTGCTTTCATATTGTTGAGTATGAAAAATCCCTTATAGAGTCTGCTTAAAAGTCCTTGGTCTGATATGTGATTTGGAAATATATTCTCCAAGCCTGTACCTTCTCTTTTTACTCTTTTAAAAGTATTTTTAGCAGAGAAAAAGGTTTACATTTTGGCGAAGCTCAGTTTAACATTTTTTTTTTCTTTTCCAGATCATGCTTTTGTTGTTGAAGCCAAGAACTCATTGCCTAATTTAAGGTCACAAAGATCTTCTCCTTTATTTTCTCTTAAAAAGTCTTATAAATTTATGTATTACATTTAGGTCTATGAACCATTTTGAGTGAATTTTTGTATAAGGCTTCAGTTATAGTCAAGATACCTTTTTTGCATATGGGTATTGTCTTAGTCCATTTGAACTGCTGTGACAAAATATAAACTGGATGGCTTATAAACTACAGAAATTTATTTCTCACAGTTCTGAGGCTAGGAAGTTCAAGATTAAAGTGCCGGCAGATTCAGTGTCTGGTGAGGTCTCGTTTCTCATAGGCTCTTTCTTGCTGCATCTTCACATGGTGGAAGGCACAAGTTAGCTTCCTGGGGCCTCATTTATAAGGTCGTTAATCCCATTCATGAAGGCTCTTCATGACCTAATCACCTCCCAAAATGCCTCACTTAACTTACTAATACCATAACCTTGGGGGTTAGGGTTCAACATATGAATTGCAGGGCCAGGGTGAGCAGGGGACACAAACATTTAGACCATAGCAGGTATCCAACTATTCTAGCACCATTTGTTGAAGTTCTGTTCTTTTTTCAATCTATGCTTTCTTCCATTTTAAAAAATCCTCTTTTCTCTTAGTTATTCAGATTCGATAATTTCTATTGATCTATTTTCAAGTGCACTCACTTTTTTCTTTATCATCCCTATTCTGCTGTTGAACCCATCCAGTGTTTCTTTTGTTAGAGATATATTTTTCAGTTCTAAAATTTCCATCTGATTCTTCTTTTATAGTTTCTATTTTTCTCTTGAGAGTGTCTATCCTTCCATTCATTTCAAGAATGTTCACCCTCACTTCATGGAACATGGTTATGATAGCTGCTTTAAAGTCTTTGCTAATTCCAACATCTGGATTATCATGGTGTTGACATCTGCCTATTGTCCTTTCCCTTGAGAATGGATCCTGGTTCTTTATATGTTGAATAATTTTAGATTACATTCTGAACATATTGACTATTACGTTGTGAGGCTGGGTCCTGTTAAAGTTCTCTTGAGAATGTCAATAGATATTGTTTTTATTTTAGCAGGAAATCAGCACGGTTAGGTTAAGACCAGAAGTTTTGTCTCACTGTCTATGGGTAGTGGTTCAAATGTCATTTCAGGATTGAATGTCATTGTTTTTATTGTCCTAGTCTATGTGACTGGAACTCAAGAGCTTATATGGGACTTGGGGTATACCACTCCTATCATAGCTCAGTTCTCAAAGACTTTACTGTGCTTCTTTGGGTCTGTGTTGCTCATGACAGCTGACTTGTGAAGAGCCCAGGACTTGTGTCAGTTCATACACAAAATTAGGGGGATTCCCTTTTCCAGCTCTCTCCTCTCTAAGATTTTCTCCACACTCTCTGGCTCCCAAGGTCCACTTTCCCCAATTCATTCGGCCAGAAAAATAGGTTTCCCTCAGAGTTCTAACTTTCCCCGCTACCATACTGTCATACAGTTCTGCATCACTGGAGCCATCCTTGGGGTAAAGCAGCAACAGAAAAGACAGAGAAATAAAATGATGGGATTCCTTCTACACTCTTCAAACACAGGGACCCCTTTTCCCAGTTCTATTAGTCAGGGAAACAAATTTTAGGTGCCTGAACTGCCACTGCCACTGTCACTATAGCAGTGACTGGGGCTAGCCCTAGGACAAAGCCAGGAGACAACAAAAGAAAAAGGAAAAAGAATGGGTGTTTTCCTGGACCCTCTGACTCTCAGGGGTTCCTTTCTCCAGGCCTCTGGCCAGAAAGATTTGGATTTCTATTAGAGTTTTGGGTGCCCACCCCCATTTCATGTTCTGTGACTCAGGCCACCAGACCACCCTCATATCAAATCAGAAGACATGAGGAAAAAAGAAACAGCAATCTGGCTGGTATTGGTCCTTATTCAAGTTTTGACTTCATTCTCGAATCTATCCACTATTGTTTACCTTTCAGAGTCCTTCAGTAATTACTTCGTATATTCTGTCTGGAGTTTTCAGATATAATTGGTGGCAGAGATAGACTAAATAGGCTTACTCCATCTTGGCTAGCCCTGGAAGTTTTATACGTGTGTGAGTGTGTGTGGCTGTGTGTGTGATATTTATATCAACCAATTAGATTGGATATTTATGCTATTGAAACCATTCGTATTGAATGAGATCACCAGCAAAGGAATGGGTTTAGATAGAAAAGAAAAGAGGCTCAAGAACTGAGGCCTAGGAAAATCCAACAGTTAGAGGGCAGGGAACAGAGGAGGAATGACCAGAAATAGAATGAAAACTCAAAAAGCCAAGTGTCTTGGATGCCAAGAAGAGTGTTTCAAGGGGGAGGGAGTGATTCCCTGGGTCAAATGCTGCCAATGAGGAATACGAAGACTGAGAATTTGCCTTCGGATCATTCCTATGGTTGTGGGAGAGTTAAGTGAGATGATGTATGGAACAGCTAACAGTGTGCCCAAGAAGTAGAAAGCATTATAAAGATCCTGAGTGTCCCTCTTCCCTGCCTTTGCCCATTTTGTTTCTTCACCTGGTATTCTGTCCTCTGCTTATCCATATTGTGAACCAACTTGGATACCACCTGTTCTCTGAAACCTTTTCTGGGTACTCTAAACTCTTAGGGACCTTCCTCACCTCTGGGGTCTCCTTACTACGTGGTCTGTGCTGCCAAGCTACAGAAAGCAACGTGGTGTGCAGAAGCTTGCTTGGACTCCAGTGTGAGACTGCCTGTCCTTGAATTTCAACTCTATCACTTACTAGCTGAGTGAACTTAGGGAAACTATGTAACCTCCCTGAGCCTCTATTTCCTCATCGTAAAATCAGGACAAACACAATGATCTCATCTGCATTATTGTGAGGAGTAAATGAGATAATATTTATAAAAGCTTTGGGTTCAGCAGATCCTTTCTCCTTCCTGCTGCACACCTTAGCATTGTTTCATGTGTGCCGGTTTGCTCTTACCAATAACCATCTTGAGGGTTGGAGTCACGCCTTAGTGTTCCTTTCTGTCCCCTATTGCATCGAGCATGTTGATGGGTTCCACAAGTGTTTTATTGACATCAGAAGTATTTTCTAATCCAGAGTACAAATTATAGCCTATCAAAAAGAAACACACAGCTGTGGTGTCTGGTTTACAGGTAGCAAGTCATCAGGAATGCTTAGCATGTAGGGACCATTTCACAGAGAGTGTCTGAAACAAGATATTTCTTTCTAGGTATGTATCTTTTATCCAAGGAAAGCTTGAATCTTGTTTTCATGATGACAATTACAAACTATGAAATTTTAGATAGCAAGAGAATGGAAGACATAAAGTAGGTAAGTAATAGAAAATTAATTTCAGCAAAGCTAAAGCAAGCAAGTTTGGAAGAACTTGGTGGCTAAGGCATTACAAGGTGGTAGAAAGACCACTGGGTAGACAATCAGAGGAACTGGTAGTTCTGGTCTTGTTTTTGACCCTCACTGCTTGGGTGGTTTTAACTGAGTTAATAAACCTTCCCTTGGCAACACACACATGCCTTGGCCTCTTCTCTGAAATAAGGAAATAGGACCTTGGGTGGTTATGTCTGAGCTCCCTTTCATCTCAAGGACCCGTTCATTCAAGACACACTCATCAAGGTCTCCTACGTGCTTGGTACTGGAAGAGACACTGGGAATATAGAGAAGAAAACTATGAAATTCAGTAGTCATTGCTCTGGTGGTAGATCATGGGTACGTTAAATTCCATATATTATATCTTCTCAGTTAATATAAGGAAATCAACAATCAGTCAAGTTTGTTTCCTATTTCAACCACTGTTCCTATAATAGCTAACATCCTGCATGACCAAATGCAAAAACAGCAATGAATTTGAAGGAACAGTCTTCTTTTTAAAAAAAACCTGTTCTTTCTCCTACTAAAAGATAACCACACTCCGTATTGAATTATCCCTGAAAGACACAATGCCTGTGTTTCTCAGGGTCACAAATGATGACTTGCTAGCTTATGTCCCAATCCTATTTTCTAAAAGTTGTGTCACAGTTGCTCTGATAAAAGGGAGATTCCTTCAGGGAGACAATGACGTTTTTAGGGAAAAGTTAATTTATTAATTTTAATTAATTGTGTGTTTTGTTTCTGGTGCATGTCAGCCTCACCTCTGGATTGGACCGAGCATGGGTACACTGGGCCATTACCGTGATTTATCAGGAGCTGATTACCTAGCCAATCATTCCCATCATTCCCTTACTGAAATAAAGTGAGAAAAATCAAACTAATCTTCCATTCACTGGAAGATATTCCAAATGGTGGTTTGCTTCATGTTTGCACAGAGACTCGGGCTGGGCAGCCCAGATGATCACTTTGTGTGATGTGATGCCCACAGCTGCCTAGCTGTCTCCAAGGGCCCAATCATTTATCGCTTCTCTTCGGCTGTGTGTGTGTGTGTGTGTGTGCAAGCAGGCAGCTGGGGGTGTGTGTGACCCCAGGGCTGCTGCAATAAATCAGAATCCCTAATGCCAGATGCATGCTCATCCTTCTGCATTAATTTATTGTGGGGTTTTGACACAAGGAGGGAATACATTTATTTTTCCTGAGTGAGAAAAGGCAGAATTGGACATTGAAGTCTCCTGAACTAAAGTCCAAAGGAGCAGGGACACCCACACTGGTGGTGGTGATGGCGGGGGTGGGAAGGGAAGCGTTGAAATCAGCAGTTCACCCGGGCATGGCTTGTCTAGAGATGATGTTGTCCGTGGGATAACAGCACAAATCTTAGGTCCTCAGACAGACTGCCTTGCTTTTCTGAGTTCAGAAGGCCACTGTAAATCTAAGACTTAAGCTTGGTTTTTCAGTTTCAAAGTTGCTACATTTCTAACCAGAAATCTGTAGGGGCATATTTGGTTTTTATCTCAAGCCTCCCTCAGTAGGTTATTAAGCTCTCTTAAACATCTCTCAGCAGCCTTGTACGATGCTACGAAGAGGGGGAGAAAAAAACCTTCTGATATATTGTTTCATCTCATCGCTGCTTTTCCTAAAGATCCCTAGATTTTACTTTGTTACTCTGGGAATTAGAAAGATTCTGAGGCTTTCTTATATGTCTGAAAAAGCAGCTTTTGGATATGCTGATAATGGCTAACCAGTCCTCAAATTTGTTGGCTTTTCTTCTCATTAGCACATAATCTCAGCCGTGAACTTGGACTTTCTAAAAAGGAAGAGCCAAGTGTCAGCAAAGAGTATATATGCAGGTTGGCCTCAGATTGGCCTATCACAGCTCCTTGATACCGACACCAAAACTCCTCTGGGTAGAATGACATGGAGAACCATGCTTATAGCGGAAAGAAAAAAAATTGGCTGGGTTTATTTATTGGAAATTAATATGCCTCTTTGGGGGCTAGTTTTGTGACAAGTTGTGTCATTTGTAGGACTGGTTGGGGGCCCATACACCACAGCCATTCATTTTCTCAGGTGCTATGTATTCCCCATGAGAAAATCTTCATCCACCATTAGCCTCATCCCTGATGGCCTATATTAATTTATAACTGAGGGGAATTGCAAAAATGCACCATGTTTCACAGAAGCAAGGCAAGCTTTAGTAACCCTTTTAAAGTAATAATAAATTAAGGGGCAAAGAATGCCCCTATTTATCTTGCATCATTTTTATAGTTATTGCCGCTATTTTTCTTATGCTAGCTTAATTAAGATATGTCTTTGGGGAATTAACTTCTGTTGGAAAGGAGCAGAATTTTTTTTAAAAATGGCTTTGTTTTATTTCTGTGAATAAAGAGTAGGTACTGTGGGTTGATCAGATGGAGAAAAGTGGAGAATTCTGGCCTGGGATTCTCATCCCAGTTCTACCACACACTACCAGGTGACTTGGGTGTTACTTTCCCCATCTGGGCCTCAGATCTAGAGGAAGAAGAAGTTGGATGAAGCAATCTCCAATCTCTGATGCCCTTACCCTGGTTTTTTTGATCATCCTCAGGTTGATAACTAAGCAGTCAAGCCAATCACTGTCAGATCTGTTCACGTCAATCACAAAACTCCCCAAGATCACTGAAACCTCCCCCAAATCACTGAAACCTATGTTAGTTTTTAAACACTGAACTGGGTAGGCCCTTCAGTATCCAGATCGATCATTCCACAGCTGGTTGTTATGACAGCCAGAAACACTGCTGCAAACGCCAAAGACTTACTAGCGAGAAATGGACACAACCAGATGCCCCTCTGCTATGAGAGCTTTAAAGGGGCCGAGTTGACCCTGCGGATTTGTTCTCTCCTGCCCAGGGCTGACACTGGTCCCATTAGCCTTTCTCTCTGACACAAGATTTTGTGCTTACTCATTTTATAACAGCTTTGTATTTAATCCACAAAGCAACTCTGGTTGACTTGAAAAGTCCGTCTGTAGCCAACCATACCATGCTTCTTCAAGTTAATTATTTCTTTGTTTTAAAAAAATCCATATGCATAGTAAATTCTTGTGCATGTACATTTTTCTTTTCATATTAATTTTATATGACATGGGTCAAACAATAGCTCAATCTGGCTGGTTAAGAAGGGCATACGATGCCCTTTTAAGGTTTTGCGATCACAAAAGGTTTCCCCTCTTCAGTTCCTCTTGAAAAGGCATATTTTTTCCTGGTCAAAGATAAATAATACAGCAATCATTCCAAACAGGCTCCCCTTCAACAGGCCTCATTCCACCAAGCGGGACATTGGCCGTTACCACTGACGGTAAATCACTAGACTGTGGAGCCATCTTTGCCAGTCAGAAATATTTCCTCACCACACCAGCTCTGTTTGGTTGGTCATGGGTTTGTGCAGTTCCTGGCACAGGGAGAGCCTTCTCCTCCTCTGCCAGGTTTCTTTCAGACTTGCTACAGCCTTGTTTCAACTCTGGCTCAGAAGCCAACCCACAAAACTACCTTTCCAATTGCTCCTTTTGGCTCAGAGAATGTTGTCCAGTTTCCTGTGAGGGCCTCAGTCAAAGGCGTTGTTGTTCCCAGAGCTGGTACCCCTGTGGGATAGGCCACTGCCAATCACGTCTCCCTCACCCGCCCCAGCCCTGGGGACTGTTGGGGGACTTTGAGTTCCCACAGACCCAGAAGCAGGCAGTGAGAGTCTGGGATGCCATTGGATAACGTTGCAGTGCATAATGATGGGGTTCTGAAACTTGTGACTTATAAAGACCTTGGTCAAGTTGACTCTGAAAATAAAAAAGAAAATGTCGTCAAGCAACAGCAGATAACAATAATATGGATTAGGTCTCCAACTAACACAAACTAATTTGAGATTTCAGGCCACTTAACAGGAGACCTCCTATTCATCTTCTCAAACTCCATCCCTCTCCTGTCAACACACACAATGTTCCCTTTCTCAGCAAGTAATTTCTGTTTAAAAGCTTTTATTGATCACTTTATGGTGATTTCATTCTCAGATTTACAATACCTCTCAGACTCCATACACATAAGCCATGGAATCTTAATTTCTGAAGAGGGAGTAGCTGCTGTTTGTTCAAAAGAAGACATCAGGTTTGGCCAATGCCCTGATTTCTTTAGGGGAAGACTGTCCCTGGAACTGAGGAAGGGATAATGCTCTAAATGCCATGTGGTCAGTGGCAGCTGAACCTCATATGAACTAAGTCGCTTCAGCATACAAGTTCCATTGCACCCCACCCATCCCCATCCTTGCCCCTCTCCTTACTTTGTCCACTTGTTTGATAATGGGATGGGATACATCAAGCCAAAATATTTATTAAGTACACTCTGCATGCAGAACACAGTCCAAAGCAAAAAGAATGGGGGAAGGGAATCAAAACTAATAGCTCAGCCCTTACAGTTTCTTGCTAAGGATCTTCCTGTAGCTTGATAACTGGACCCTTTCACACTGCCAGCTTCTCCTCTACTCTCTAATACAGTGGTTCTCAAACTTTAGGGGCATCAGAATCACCTGGGGACTTGTGAAAACACAGGTTTCTAGGCCCCACCCCCAGATTGTCTAATTTAGTAGGTCTAGGAGTGGAGGCAAGAATTTACTTCACTAAAAAGTTCCCAGATGATTCTTACTTTCATGGTCCGGAGACCACACTTTGGAAACTACTGTTCTAATCCATCCTTCTCTCTATTTCCAGAGTGATCCTCTAGCACAGAGGTCTGATCAACCACTCGCCACCCAGTCACCATGGAATAAAGTCTCACTTCAATATGGCAGTTAGGGTCTCCACAACATGGTCCCACTGATGTGTGCAGCCACAATCTCACACATCCCATGTTCTAGTACTTAGATTGAGTTCCCTCAGAAGCAAATCCTGAGACAAGGATTTGAAGAGCAATGCCAGGAGCAATAGTATGAGAGGCAGTAAGTGAGACTGGGAAGGGAAGGAAAGGAAACAAATACAGTATGAATTAAGAAGATTACTGCTGTGGGCAACTGGAGCTCCATCTCACTGGGTGTCTCTGAAGACTGCATAGAGCATAGCTCAGAGTTTTATCGTCTGAGGGAGTGAGGGGCCTGGGGTTTTAGTCACCAACTTCTGCCAGTCACTGGTTGAGGGCTACTTCTAGACTAATTAATTACCCATCACTCCTGGCATGCCCTGTGTACAAGTCTAGCTTACTCTGATGGCCAGAGAAAGCCCGCAGGTAGTGTCCCAGGAATTTGAAGTAGGAAGCCACCAGGTCAGGGTCCGTGGGAATGGTGAGAGCTGAGGGTTCTTTGATGGGGCACCAACAGCTTCTGCTCCACCAGCCAAACCCATTCTCTTCATGCCCAGCTCTTTCTCCCATCTGCTCTTCTGCACAGA
>NW_026652282.1:39563934-39585198 GCF_009828535.3 Hylobates moloch
ACAGGCGCCCGCCACTACGCCCGGCTAATTTTTTGTATTTTTAGTAGAGACGGGGTTTCACCGTGGTCTCGATCTCTTGACCTCGTGATCCGCCCGCCTCGGCCTCCCAAAGTGCTGGGATTACAAGCGTGAGCCACCGCGCCCGGCCAGTCCTACCAAGTTTCATTTGGTTCTGTATCACCCTTTCAGGCCATTCCAGTGTGTAATGATCAGTTGTAGGGCACACTGCAAATAATTTATTATTAATAGTAGCTAAAGTTGTGACGTTTGTGGATTTTCTAACTTATTAAAAATAAACCAGTGCAGAATCAAGGTTATGCCTATAATAATGATATCATCAACCAGTTGCACAACAATAGGCTTTCTTGAGTAGGGGAGAAAAGGCTACCCTGGGAGTGATACCCATGGGGCAGGGCCACACATGTGACCCTTCTATGACAGGTCATGGCAGAAAATTATTGGGAACAAATACTCAAAAAGAGCAGTATTCACTTAATAGCAGCTTTCTATATTGGTTATAATGCTTACTTAGAAAGTTGGTTCTCAGGTTTTTGGATCTCAAAAGAAAAGTTGAGAACCGATATCAAGTTGTCACTTTTTAAATTTTTCAAGTATGGTCATTAGAAATAGAACTTCCATCTATTATAACTACCATTTAAAAAGAGAAGAGACATGTTGACATTAAAAACAGAGTGATTTTAGTTGTGGGAAAAAGCATATTGCGTTGGCTTCAGTTTTCTCATTTTGCTACAAATTTAGAGAAAAATATTAGACTGGCTGAGGTCCATTGGCCAGTAGCCCAAGAAAGGCTAATCCTCCATTTTTTTTTTTTTTTTTTTTGAGATGGAGTCTCGCTCTGTTGCCCAGCCTGGAGTGCAGTGGCTTGATCTTGGCTCACTGCAAGCTCCGCCTTCTGGGTTCACACCATTCTCCTGCCTCAGCCTCCTGAGTAGCTGGGACTATAGGCACCTGCCACCCCGCCCGGCTAACTTTTTTGTATTTTTAGTAGAGACGGGGTTTCACCTTGTTAGCCAGGATGGTCTCAATATCCTGACCTCGTGATCCACCCACCTCAGCCTCCCAAAGTGCTGGGATTACAGGCGTGAGCCGCCACGCCTGGCTAATCATCCTTTATAAGGCTAACAATCATCAACAACTATTGAGCACCTTCTTATTCTAAACATTATGGTGAGAGCTTTATATACCTTATTTTTGATCTCCAAGTTGGATATTATTATCTTCATTGTATAAATGAGGAAGTTGACACTCAAAGAGAAGTAACTCTTTCAAACCTGAACTTACAAAGTAATGGCAAAGTCTTGTCTTACAGCCTATAGAATTTCTAACTTATGTAATTAATAAAGTGGGTAAAGGATTTAAATGTAATATCCAAAGTCTGGATTTTAAAGTGTTTTTAGGCTGGAGTTTGTCTAGTCACCCATTTTTATGAGACTTTGCAGGCTCTCACATAAAGTTTTAGAGTTGTGCTGGTGAGTCAGAGAAGCCCTGGTCCTGAAGGGAGCCCTGGGGGAAGAGTTTTGTCTTAGATTGGCTCCTCAATACCTGACATAAGGATTTGTGTGCAAGCGAATTTTTCAGGAAATGCATAAGGAAGTGGAAGAAGTGGACGAAGTAGGACAGCAAAAGAGAATAAGCCAACTGAAGTGAGTTCTGAGGCAAAATCCCAAGAAGGGTAGCTTTAGAGGGTAAGTTATGCCTCAGAGTTGTCTCAACACAGGGCTTGGGAGCCAGGCTTTCAGATTCCCATACTCATCGGTCATTAGCTAAGAGCTGGTCAGGCAGAATGAGAAGTAGGGGTGGGAGGGACGTGAAGTCCTAGACACTTCTGGCTGTCTACATGTTTGGGCAAAGTCCTTCAGTAGCTGGAGGGTAGTCTTGTGACAAAGAGTTCCAAGTGCATTCCATTGTTGGCCAAAAGCACACCACAGACAGGAGATGGGCATATGACAATGATAAAATGGAGTTGAGAGGATCAGAGTGGACAGTGTCTACAACATGTCTGAATTAAGAAACACCATAAAGAAAAGAGGCAAGAGCACAGCTTGGAGGAGCATTCTACAATTCCCAGGATGCCACAGAACTGGTGACAGTCAATTATGTTCTCACAGAAAAACAATAATCTTCACTAAGTCTGTTTTGCTTCATTCCCATCATTATCTCCTTAATTCCAAGTCACTATCATCTCCTACCTGTGCCACTGCAGCAAACCTCATATCAAGCATCTACTTTTGCTCCCCTATGTTCATTCTCTACACAGTAGTCATGGTGATTTTTATAAATACAGTGGTGATGCTTGAGGACGAGAGGTAGTGGAGTTGGAGACACTTTAATCACCGCATAATCACCATTAACCGCCTCAGTCCACCCTACTATTCTTTGTTAGGTACAGTGGACATTTCCTCAATTTACTGTGAAGTGGTATGCAGTTTTACTCTACCTGTAGTAGTTTGTTTTCACACTGCTATAAAGATACTACCTGAGACTGGGTAATTTATAAAGGAAAGAGACTTAATTGACTCACAGTTCTGCATGGCTGGGGAGGCCACAGGAAACTTACAATCACATCAGAAGGCAAAGGAGAAGCAAGGCACCTTCTTCACAAGGTGGCGGGAGAGAGAGAGAGCACAGGGGAAACTGCCACTTTTAAACTACCAGATCTCATGAGAACTTCCTCACTATCATGAGAACAGCATGAGAGAAACCATCCCATGATCCAATCACCTCCCATCTCCCTCAACATGATGGGGATTACAATTTGAGATGAGATGAGATTTGGGTGGGGACACAGAGCCAAGCCATATCACCTCCTCCCATCTTTCTCTGAAGATGGTTGTAGGTGTTTGGTCTTATTTCTGAGTTTTCTGTTCTGATCCATTGGTCTATATGTCTGTTCTTGTACCAGTACCATACTGCTTTGGTTACTGTAGCCTTTTAGTATAGTTTGAAGTCAAAAAAGCCCAACTCTTATCTAAAGAACATATTGATACTGAGTATGGAATCATCTGTAGAGTTGAATATATCCATTCCTTTTCTTTTTCTGGGTCAGTGAAAGTACACTATTAACATTCTTGAAAATTTTGGGTCCTGAAACCCGTTTTCTCCATCCTATTTGGGATCCCAACATAGGATAATTCTTCTAAATTAATTCAATGGGAATTGATGGTTGTTTGGCTCATAGAAAAAGTTAGTTCAATCTGGGAACCATAAAAATGATTCACACATTTCTTAAACATTTAAGTTTAACTCAAAATATATAAATTTGCATTAATCTCCCAATCCTTTGATGAAGGGCCAAGGCTTTTTCTTGAGTATATTTTTCTTGAATGTATTTTACAGATGAAACAGAGAACAGTGCTTAATCTGGCCAATCTGTTGAGGAGTGATTGGTCAAGAGAACTTTTACTACATGATGCTTGATATTAAATGATTGTAATTATTAAGGATATTAGCTGCCTCCATCAGTGGACAGCAATAATTAATGTTAACTGTCTAGCAATGGAACATTCTTCTATATTAGTTGGTCTTATCTTGGTTCATGGATTTTGTTGAAAATTTGATACGTTATAGACATTCTTATCAGAAAGATGTATACTCACATGCATACATACAAAATTGTAGGGTTTTTTTATCCCTGAATCTCATTTGTAGATTATTTATTCACAAACTCCATGTTATAGTATTAAAACACACAGAGTAAAATGTAAATGTACACTGGCTTGTCATTTTCTAATCAAGAAAATAAAGCATGTAGTATATTTATCTGATAAAATTGATTAATCATAAATGCCACTGTCTGGTTCTTGGGAAAAGAAACATCCACAAAGACACACCCACATTTGCTCAGTTCCCTTCAGAGAATGGCAAAAATCATGTCAGTCTGATTCATCTTTCAGGAAGGAAGAGGGAAGTACAGTGTAAAACCACAACCCAGGCCACAGTGAGGACTTGGTCCCAGAGTGCAGCAGAGGTTGGGGCCATTCAAGGGCAGAGTAGTGGCTGTTAGTTGAGTAAGGACTGTGTCACCAGCCCCCAGATGGGCACAGCTTACTGGTGCCTTGGCAACCATCTACGCCAACTCATTCCATTACTCAGTCCCATCAGATGTAAATTTTTACGGAGTTACAAGCAAGAGACCATTCTCTCATATCTACTTTCAACTGTAGGAGGAGCAAGAATTGCTTTCCTGGCCTTGATTAGCACTCAGGTGGTTGGCGCCAAGAGCCTTCCTCCCTCATCCTGAAGAAGATAAAACTTGAACTCATCATGGTTAGTGCCTACAAGTTGGTGATAAAAAGCTGGGTGGGAATCCAGCCCTTCTACTGTTCTTCCCATGATCTTGCTACTAAATCCCACTGCTTCAGGCCATGATGATGCATTTGCAGTTTGGCTAATTATAGTAAAATGACTTGAATATAAAAACATTTCAAGGACATTCTCATTCTCCTCTTACTGATTCTCCTCACTCGTTCCTCTGTTCAGAAACAGCTTTGAAGTCCCAGACTTAACTTCCAAAATTAATGATATTAATGCTTCTGTTTCCCAGGTTTGACAAATCATTCTGAGTGAGGTTGTTTCATTTCTTAAGAGCTGCTACTAACTTTGCACAGAGTGCTGTAAACCCAAAGTCAAGTGGTTAGAACTTGTAATCGAGTACAAGGCAGCTTAAAAAGGTTGCTAAAGATCACCTCTTCATTTTGCTATCTTTTAGTTAAGCACATTGAACAGTGCCTATTCACTTATAGAATAACTTAAACTTGAATAGGTGATTATGTACAAATTAAGGTGACAATTGGTAGGAAGCTTGGTTCTCAAGTACCAATCCTTGAGCTGAATAATGACCTGACGTGGGAGTAGGAGTGGAGGAAAGCCAGGAGGAGAAGAAAAGATTTTTATCTGTGCTTTTGGCCACAATGGAAGTAGAAGAAAAATGGGGATTGTGGTAGGCAAAATAATGCCCCCTCCAAGATGTCCATGTCCTATTCCTTGGAAACTGTGAATACGTTATGTTACGTGGCAAAGGGGAATGAAAGTTGCAGATGGAATGAAAGTTGTTAATCAGTTGATCTTAAGATTTGGAGATGGTCTTGGATTATGTGGTCAGCCCTATGTGATTACAACGGCCCTTAAAAGTGGAAGAAGGAGGCAGAAGGAGGGAGTCAGAGGCAGACGTGACTCTGGAAGAGGTCAGAGTGAAGTGATGTGAGAAATACTGGACCTGCTGTTGCTGGCTTTGAAGATGGAGAAAGGTTTCGTGACCAAGGAATGCAGATGCCTCTACAAGGTGGAAAAGGCAAGGGAAATATTCTCTTCTACAATATCCAGAAGAAATGCAGGCCTGTATATACCTTGATTTTAGCCCAGTGAGACCTGTGTCAGACTTCTAACTTACAAAACTGTAAGATAATACGTTGGTGTTCTTTTAAGCCACTAAGTTTGCGATCATCTGTAATAGCAGTAAATAGAAAAGGAATGCCTAGAGTGATGAATGTAAGGACTAAGGAGATGGTCCTATTTTAGGTCTGTTTCAGGCGGGCTGTTGCCAGCAAGTTAGCTGAGGAAGACAGATATATCAAGAGTTGAAGACACACTGGAGAAGGTGAATGTGAAGCAAGGAAGCTGGAAGCCGAGACTCAGGAGGAGCTTTGGAGAGGGGACAAAACCTAAAGATTCAAGGACCCTAATCACAAGTGACCTCAGATTAGCAGAGGACAGCTAAACTGAGCTGTAGAAATCAGCAGATGTGATGACTTTCTGTGTTGCTAATTTCTTTCTCTCTCTTTCACAAAGAACCAACACATAAAATAGAAATAGTCCTGAACTTAGTATTTTCTTTCCAAAGAATGACACATGACAACAAGATACTTTTACAAGCAAAAAAAAAAAAATGAATCAACATAAATGAGGAATATCAGTTACACAATGTGGAAGATATGGCTAGTTGTAACCCCATGTTTGCTTTTCTCTTCTTCCATCCTGAAGGAATTTTTCGGCTGGTAAGGGCTACCCAGCCTCATTTGCTTAGAGGTATGATCGTATGACTAAGTCCAAGTCAAAGGCATGTGAATTGGACTAATATGTAGAAACTTTTAAAGGGAAGACATTTACCTATTCCATTTCCTCCTTTCCACTGGCTGGAATGAGGATGGAGTGTGTGCTCTTTGCCCCTGCAATGAGGACACTACTCTGGGAATATACAAAATTAACTCAAGATGAATTAAAGACAAAAATTAACTCAAGATGGATTAAATATTTAAATGTAAAGCCTGAAACTATAAAAACCCTGGAAAACAACCTAGGCAGTATCATTCTGGACATAGGAATGGGCAAAGATTTCATGACAAAGATGCCAAAAGCAAAAATTGACAAATAGGATCTAATTAAACCAAAGAGCTTCTGCACAGCAAAAGAAACTATCAACAGAGTAAACAGACAACCTACAGAATGGGAAAAAATTTTTGCAAACCATTCATGTGACAAAGGTCTAATATCCAGTATTTATAAGGAACTTAAACAAATTTACAAGAAAAAAAAACCCATTAAAGAGTGGGCAAAGTACATGAACAGACACTTTTCAAAAGAAGACATACATGCAGCCAACAATTATATGAAAAAAAACTCAACATCACTGATCATTAGAGAAGTATAAATCAAAACCACTATAAGATGCCATCTCACACCAGTCAGAATGGCTATTACTAAAAAGTCAAAAAATAACATGCTGGTGAGGTTGCGGAGAAAAAGGAACAATTTTATATTGTCAGTGGGAGTGTAAATTAATTCAACCATTGTGGAAGACAGTGCAGCAATTCCTCAAAGACCTGAAAGTAGAAATACCATTGACCCAGCTATCCCATTACTGGGTATATACTCAAAGGAATAGAAATAATTCTATTATAAAGATACATGCATGTGTATATTGACTGCAGCACTGTTTATAATAGCAAAAACATGGAATCAACTTAAATGTCCATCAATGATAGACTGGATAAAGAAAATGTGGTACATATATGCCATGGAATACTGTGTAGCCATAAAAAAAAAAAAAAGAACGAGATCATGTCCTTTGCAAGAACATGGATGGAGCATGAGGCTACTATCTTTGGCAAACTAACACAGGAAAAAAAAAATCAAACACCACATGTTCTCACTTATAAGTGGGAGTTAAATGATGAGAATGCATGGACACACAGAGAGGAACAATACACACTGGGGCCTATCAAAGGGTGGAGGTAGGGAGGAGAAAGAGGATAAAGAAAAGTAACTAATGGGCACTAGGTTTAATACTTGAGTGATGAAATAATCTGTACAACAAGCCCCCGTGACACAAGTTTACCTATATAAAAAACCTGCACGTGTACCCCTGAACTTAAAAGTTAAATAAAAAAGAAAAATCTCTTCTTTCTAATTTTATTATAATTTTTAATTGATAAATCATAATTATATACATTTAGGTGGGGTACAGTGTGATGTTTTGATATATGTATACAATGCGCAATGATTAAATAAAGCTAATTAACAGGCTCATCACTTCGCTTACTTAACTTTTAATGCTTTTATTATTTTATTTGTAATACACTTTTATAACATATATGAACTTAAGTTCATTTAATATATTGCTGCATTCAGTCATTGATCTAAATTTAACTTTAGAAAACTGATTGACATAATGATAATTTGAATGTCTTTATTTTTTTCATTTGTTTTTTATTTTATTTATTATTATTATTTTTTGAGATGGAGCCTTGCTCTTGTCGCCCAGGTTGGAGTGCGGTGGCACGATCTCAGCTCACTGCAACCTCCGCCTCCCAGGTTCAAGCAATTCTCCTGTCTCAGCCTCCCGAGTAGCTGGGATTACAGGTGCCCACCACCATGCCTGGCTAATTTTTTTTTTGTATTTTTAGTAGAGACGGGGTTTTGCCATGTTGGCCAGGCTGGTCTCAAACTCCTGACCTCGTGATCCACCTGCCTCGGCCTCCCAAAGTGCTGGGATTACAGGCGTGAGCCACCGCGCCCGGTCTATTTTATTTATTATTATTATTTCAATAGTTTCTGGGGAAACAGGTGGTGTTTGGTTACATGGATAAGTTCTTTAGGTGGAATTTCTGATATTTATTGTGGTGATGTGAAATGTACTCCCTTAGTTATTTTGAAATATACAATACATTATTATTGACTATAGTTATCCTGCTGTGAGATAGATCTCAAAACTTAATCTTCCTTTCTAAATGAAACTTTGTACCCTTTGGCCAACAACTACCCATTTCCCTCCCTCCCCCTTCTCCTCCTTCCCCTTGGCTTCTGATAGCCACCATTCTACTCATTACTTCACGGAGTTAGACTTTTTTGGATTTCACATATGAGTAAGATCATGTGGTATTTGTCTTTCTGTGCCTGGCTTATTTCACTTAGCATAATGTCCTCCAGTTTCATCTACGTTGTTGTAAACGAAATAATTTTCTTTCTTTATGGCTGAATAATATTCCATTGTGCATATATGCCACATTTTTTTAATCGCTTCATCCACTGATGGACACTTAGGTTGTTTCCATATCTTGGCTATTGTGAATAATGCTGCAATAAACATGGGGGTGCAGATTTCCCTTCAATATATCTATTTCGGTTCCTTTATATGTAACCAGAAGTGGGATTGCTGGATCATATGGTTGTTCTATTTTTTGTTTTATCAGGAACTTTGACACCATTTTCCATAATGGTTGTATTAATTTACATTCTCACCACCAATGTGTAAGACTTCCGTTTTCTCTGTATCCTCGCTAACACTTATCTTTCATATTTTTTATAATAGCCATTTTGACAGGTATGAGATGATATTGTGGTTTTAATTTGCATTCCCTAATGATTAGTGATGTTGAGCATTTTATCATAAACTTGTTAGCCACATGTAAGCCTTCTCTTGAAAAATATCTGTTCTCGTCTGGTCTGTCTTAGTCCATTTTGTGCTGCTATAACAGAATATCTGAGACTAGGTAATTTATAAAGAACCTAATTTATTGACTCAAGGTTCTAGAGGCTGCAACGTTCAAGATCAAGGGGCTGCATCTGGTGAAGGCCTTCTTGCTGCATCATAACTTGGCAGAAGGCATCATATGGTGAGACAGAGAGCAAGAGAGGACTAAATTTGCTTTTATAACCAACCTATCTCAAGATAACAACATTAATCCCTTTATTGGGGCAGAGTCATCATGACCTAATCTCCTCTTAAATGTCCTACCTCTCAACGCTGTTGCATTGGGGATTAAGTTCCAACATGAGAACTTTGGGGGACAAATTCAAACCATAGCAAGTCCTTTGTCCATTAAAAAAAAATCAGGTTATTTGTCTCTTGCCATTGAGTTGTATGAATGCTTTAGATATTTTGTATATTAACCCTTTACCAGATGTATGGTTTGCAAATATTTTCTTCCAGTCATGGGTTGTCTCATCACTTTGTTAATTGTGGCCTTTGCTGTGCAGAAGCTGTTTAGTTTGATGCAGTCTCATTTGCGTATTTTCACTTTTGTTCCCTGTGCTTTTGGGGACTGGGGACGTATACAAAAAATCACTGCCCAGATCAATGTACTGAAGCTTTTCACCTATGTTTTCTGTTAGTAGCTTTATAGTTTCAGGTCTTATATTTAAGTCTTTAATCCATTTTGAGTTGATTTTTGTATATGACGTGAGATGAGCATCCACTTTCATTCTTCTGCATGTGAATATCCAGTTTACCCAATACCATTTTTTGAAGATTGTCCTTTCTTTATTGTGTGTTTTGGCACCTTTGTCAAAAATCATTTGACTATAAAGTTGTGGGTTTGTTTCTGGGCTTTCTATCATCTTCCATTGGTTGATGTGCCTGTTTTTATGCCTGTATCATGTTTTGATTACAATAACTGTTTTGATTACAATAACTTTATAGTATATTTTGAAACCAGGGAGTGTGACGCCTCCAGCTTTCTTCCTTTTGCCCAAGACTGTTTTGGCTATTCAGTCTTTTGTGGTTTCTATGAATTTAAGGATTGTTTTTTCTATTTCTGTGAAAAATGGCATTGGAATTTTGATAAGGATTGCATTGAATCTAGATATTTTGAACACTATGGACATTTTCACAACATTAATTCTTCCAGTTCATGAACACAGGGTGTCTTTTAGTTTTTAAAATCAATGTTTTATAGTTTTCCATCTTTCACCTTCTTGGTTCAGTGTATACCTAAGATTTTGTTTTATTTTTCCTGCAATTATAAATGATGTTGTTTTGTTAATTACTTTTTTGGATAGTTCATTATAAGTGTATAGAAATGTTAATGATTTTTACATATTTATTTTGAATCCTTCAACTTCACTGAATTCATTTATTTGTTCTAACACTTTTTGATAGTCTTTAGGGTTTTCTATATATAAGATCATGCTATCAGTAAATGGAGACAATTTGAATCAGTAAATATTTTGTAACATTTACAATGCTCCCCTCTTTTGTGATTTTGGACATTTGAGGATGATGTGCAAGCTTATTGAAAAGAACATTCTAATTGTGATTGTGGTAACTGTCCCAATAGTGGCCTTGAATAATAAATGCTTCCTCCTGGTATTCTTGCTCTATGAAGTCCCTTTCCACAGTGACCCTGGACTTCATCATATGACTTCTATTGGCCAATGGAACATTCTCAAGCTCAACACAGGCAGAGGCTTGATAAACCTTTGCACAGTGAGGCTTTCCTGCTTGGAAAGTTCACTCTAAGAAGCCAATCAACCACCATGTAAAAGACCTGACAGTTCTGAGATCACTATGCCATCAGGAAGCTGATAGGAGAATAAGAGTGAGCCATGTGGAGAAGAACCAAGGTATTCTGGCTGCATTAAAAAGAATAATGGCCCATGAAGATGTTCACATCCTAATTCCTGGAACCTGCGAATATTTTATATTATACATTAATTTTGAGCAGTATTTCCACTGTTCTGGTAAGAAGAAAATACATATACATTTAACAAGCTGTGAAATGTGAATTAGTATGGTGATTTCACATATGAGTTAGATGCTGCTATATGTGCATTTAAAACTGCTATTGCACAATATAAAAAGTAAAATTTATATAATAATTTAGAATTTTTGAAAATTTAGAATGACATCGAATTGCAAATAAAAAATGCTATGGCAACTCAAGAGAGACACCACATAAGAAAGTAACTTTAGTGACATTCTCAAAAAAGTGAGATCCATCACCTTTTTGAATAAAGGGCCTCACGTTTTCCTTTTGCACTGAGCCTTGCAAATTATGTAGCAGGTCCTGATGTAACAGAATTAAGATTTCAGGTGGGATTGGGGTTGCTAATCAGCTGACTTTGAGATGGAGAGGTGATCCTGGATTATTTTGGTGGACCCAGTGTAGGATAAGGACTGTTATAAGGGAAAGAGAGAGGCAGGAGACTCTGTCAGAACCAGCCAGATGGCTTAATGAGAAAGATTTGAGCAGCCATTACTGGCTTTGAAAATGGAAGGAGGTCATGAGCCAAGGAATTTGAGCAGCCTCTCTCTCCTGCGGAAGGGATGGCCACCTTGCTGACACCTTGATTTTAGATCAGAATCACCTGTATCAGGTTTCTGACCTCCAGAACTGTTAGGTGATAAATCTGTGTTTTTTAAGCCACAAAATTTGTGATAATTTGTTACAGCAGGATTAGAGAATTAATATGAGTCAACACTCCAGCTCACCCATGAGCTAAATGTAGTTGACATCCTATAGATCAGAAAAACACCCAGTCGATCCACAGAATCTTGAGAATTTCAAAATTGTTATTGTCATGGAGGAATGTCTCTGATTAAAAAAAAAAATGTATATATGTCTACATGACAGGCCTTTTGCCTGCAAGTAACAGAAAAGCCCATGAGCTATTTTAGATGAAAACCAAGAATGCTTGGGGAGGATTTATTATAACAATACAGAAGTGTCTCAGAAACCAGGAAATGAAGGCAGGATACAAGAGGGTCATGAACTAGGACCTGAAAAGCCATCAGAAGCACAGCAGGTCTTCCCTGCCCCTCTAGGGCCACATGCTCTCTTGAACCTACTGTAATCTATGTATTTGCTTTATTCGTCTCCCTCCCCTTTCCCCCCTTCTCTCTCCAGAGTGACTTCCTCTGCTTCTTTAGGCATTCATGGTCAAATAAGATATTTCCAGCCCAACCTTTCCTTAGTTTGCAATCTAAGCTCCCAGTACACTGACCTCTGAGCTTCAATTCGAAATTCCTTGGAGAAAGAAAGTAGTCCTGGTGGGCCAATTATGCAGGCCTGGTCCAATCTTTAGTGGCCAAGAGGCTAGCATCAACTAATACAAACATGGCCAACGAGGTCTTTGTGTGTTTGTGTTTGTGTGTGTGTGTGTGTGTGCGCATGCACTCATGTTGACATTTCGAGGCAGGAAGACACACTACCAATGTTTTTATAACCCAGTTCTTTGAGGCAATAATAATTTCTTTGGCCTGGGTGATATAACTTTGAGGAAAGTCAGAAGAGCAGGACAGGTGGTTCCTGATGCCAAAGTCAGGAATTCTGGGAGTACAGAGCCAGATACTCCTCCAGGGAAAGCCTGACTCAGAGCATGGGCTCCTGGGATGCTGCTTCCTGGAACTCTCACACCCCACCCACTCACACTCAGATCGGGGAAGTCCAGACTGTTGGGACATTTGGGACATGGGCATTCAGGAAACTGTACGTGTTGTGTGGGTGGTGAAGAAATAGACATGCTGTCTGGGTTTAATCTGTCTGTAGACAACATGCCCCTTTATGCTTCTCCACCTTTCCTGATGCATGCCTCCATTGGAGGAATCTAAAATCCCACACCATCTTAATTGTGATTACATTGTCAAAGTAGATTAATGAGGAGTGTGGCTAAAATAAAATCTGTAATTATAATATTGACAATTCATTTTTAAATAAACATGCCTCCAGAAGATTCTGATACATGTCTCTGGGAGAAGGAAATGCGTTTTCCTCTGTTCCACACCTGTTTTATCCCACCTCTGGTCTAGAATAACTGACTTCAATCCTAAAAGAGTCAATTCCATTCCACAGATATTCTTATCAGTGTTAATTATTATTAAATCAACACTTTTAGAATCTAAGAAATGGCCTGAGTGAAGATTCATGAGGATGTATTTACTTGAAATGAAGAAATAGCCTTGGGCCATTTCATTTTATTAAATTGCCATTGTATTGAACATCTTCATATCTGCTGTTAAAAAGTCAGCTCTTTTATATGTGCCCACATACTGTGTCATACTTTCTGAAGTATATAGCAAATGCAATTTGTGCAAATGAATAAAATCTCAAACTCTGTGGCTAGCTGATCTATACATAGCTGGGATAATAAGTTTTCCTAGTGTGGCACCCCTGACTACAAACTGAGTAGTATTGAAGAGCCATATTATGTCTTTATTACTCTAATATCTCATCATTCATTTACAATTGTCTTTACTAAGGCCACCTATTGTTGTCTTGAGACTTATCAAAGGACCTCATCAGAAATCACGTTTGTACTTGAAGGATAAGTTGTTCTCAACAAATATCAAGAGAAAGTTTATGTGCAAAAACCTTTTTTTTTTCTTTGAGCAGTTAAAGTAAAAATGAGTTGGAGTTTTATTTGCATGGAAAGATCTAGAGTAGTATTTTCCAAAATGTGCCCTGTGTGATGTTATAAGGTGTGATGCAAAGAGTGGGTAGTGAGGATCCTTGTATGAACAAAAGCTTTACTGCAAGACTACCACCTTAGTCATGGTTCTCCAGAGAAAAAGAACCAATAGGACACACACACACACAAAGAAAAAAAAAAAGGAGATTTATTATAAGGAATCGACTCCTGAAATTATGGAGGCTGAGATGTCCCCTAATCTGCTGTCTGTAAGATGGAGACCCAGGAAAGCTGGTGGTTTAATTCCAGTAAGTCCAAAGGTCTGAGAACTAGGGGAGCCAATGATGTAAATCCCTGTCTGAGAGCAAGAGAAGAGGAGATGAGATGTCCCAGCTCTTGCAATGTGACAGGAAAGGGGTGGGTTCCTCTTTCAGCTGTGTGTTCCTTTCAGGCCCTCAGGGGATTGGGTAATGCCCATGCACATAGGAGAGGGCCATCTACTTTAATGAGTTCACCAATTCAAATACTAATCTCATCCTGAAACCTCTTCATAGACACACCCAGAAACAATGTTTAATCTGGGCACTACCGTAGCCCCAGTCAAGCTGATCATAAAATTAACCATCACAGCCTCTCAGGGCTTTTGCTCTGCATATTTGCTAATGCCGAGAAGGCATCACCAAGAAGATACACGGGCACTGCTTCAAAACAAATTGGATCACAAAAGTCCTTTTTTCAGGACCACGTTGGGAGACTATAATTCTTTACAATGTATTTTTGAAGAAGCTCATCTATTGTATGGTGGCTTTTTAAAAATTGAGGTGAAATTCACATCACATGAAATTAACGATTTTAGCAAGAACAATCCAATGGCATGTAGTGCAATGTTGTGCAGCCACCAGCTCGATCTAGTTCCAAAACATTTTCATGACCCCAAAATAAAACCCCGTACCCATTAAGCAACCAGTTTTCATTTCTATCTCCCCTGAGCCCCTGGCAACCACCAATCTGCTTTCTGTCTCTACGGGTTTAGTTTAGTACGGTAGTTTTTTTTTTTTTTAATAGACTTTAGTTTTTAGAGCAGTATTAGGTTCACAGAAAAATTGAGTGGAAAGTACAGAGAGTTCCCGTACACCTCTTGCTCCCACACATGTACAACCTCCCCCACTATCAACATCCAGTACCAGAGTGGTACATTTACTACAATCCTGTGTTGGATTTTTAATGGGACATTTTAAAAGGTTCTTCAAAGCCTTGTTTTTATAACTGAGATAGTTTATGTAGGCAGAGTATCCATGGCAAATTTCTAAAGAATTGTTCTATAGTTCTACTTTTAGCATTATTACTTTCTATCCCCCAAATGATATCTACATGAGCTTTTTCCCCCTACCCCTCTACATCATCACATTCCACTTTATGACTGTGATGATGGACTGAATGAATATTTCTTTATGGGTGCTAAGGTAACCCTTTGGAGTTGGGTCCCTCTCTTCTCTCCAAGGTTGACATTATGACTTTCATGAAAGTAAAAGACATTATTAAGCATATATTACATCTTTTCACCTCCCTGAAACACAGAACCTATTTCTTGGGCTGAATAATAAATGTGTTGTAGGAAGAAGAGTGATCGATTAGTTTTTAAATGTAGCCTTCAATCTTTGAGTGAAATGCTAAACTTCAGGCCATTGTTTTTTAAATCTTAAATTAGCCACTAATGTTAAAATTTGAAATTAATTGAATGACCATTCAGTTATTCAGTGATTACTTGTTAGCCATCTCCAGGTCTTCTAGCTTTAGAAGAAAACCTTAAATGTAAGAAAAAAAAAGATAGCTAGCTGTCTTAGTCAGGGAGATGATGCATAATACTGAATAAATTTCCTTAGGCTTAAAACATGCAACTTCATTTGATTTTCTACTACAGTTTTCCAAAACTCTTTTCCATAACTGGCTATCTCTAGTTACCATCTTGCCTTGTAAAAGAAACTTAACTATAGTTAAGTCCACATAAATTTAGTCAATCCAAGGTTTTGTTGCTTACTTCAAAGTGTTCCCTTTCTGCCTTTGTCTCTCAGGGCGGTAGCCAAGTTCCAGCGGGCTTGGCATAAAGCAAGTTTTAGGGAAGAGCTTCAGCAGAGGAGCCAGTATGGACCTGCTCCCACTGGTCTCTGCATGTCATTGGCATTTGTGCTTGCTGGTACCTGCCCAGATATTTCCATCTGTTTTTTGACCAATGGTCTCTGCTGGTCTCTGGTCTCATCCTTAGATGAGCTTAGAATACTCAAGTTTTGGCTGGGCGTGGTGGCTCACACCTGTAATCCCAGCACTTTGGGAGGCCGAAGCGGGCAGATCATGAGGTCAGGAGATCGAGACCATCCTGGCTAACATGGTGAAACCCTGTCTCTACTAAAAATACAAAAAATTAGCCAGGCATGGTGGTGGGCGCCTGTAGTCCCAGCTACTTGGGAGGCTGAGGCAGGAGAATGGTGTGAACGCAGGGGGTGGAGTTTACAGTGAGCAGAGATCATGCCACTGCACTCCAGCCTGGGCGACAGAGTGAGAATCTGTCTCCAGAAAAAAAGAGTACTCAAGTTCCATCATTGTTCTCTTGGCTTTCTTGGCTGTACCTATGCTTAGGGAGACCTGAGTTGCTTTTTCTGCCATGCTGGAGCACATGGAGGCTCTTGGAGTCTCCTTTAGGCTTTTCTGCTTGGACATCCCCAAACTTCATGAGCCATTGTCATCTGTCTGTCCTCACTACACAGCAGAAGTTATGGGGAGCTTGCTTGCTATAGTTTTCTCCACCTGGAAAGGGAGCACATGTTCCAGTCCTCATCTGTCATCCACTACAGAAGCCCCCTCCCTTGCTGACTCTTCTTCCCTCTGCCCAGCCCATGTCATTGTTATCTCTTCCGCAAGCCAATCATACACTCCATGCCCTTTGTTTAGCATAAACTCTGTGTTCTGAGTCTTCTTGGCATTTAAAACTGAAAAAAGACTAGACTCTTGGAATTTAAACCCTTTTGCTCTCAACCTATTGTCTCTGTCACTAGTTTAAAAGCCTATTTTGAAGTCTGTAAACCAAAACTGAGTACATTTGCTTTCTTTACTCTGCTGTAACAATTCTTTCTTCCCTTAATTGATGGTAACTATGACTGGAAGGGGAGAAGAGCAGTGTGTACAAGGAAGAGCAAGGAAAAGATCCTCAGGTCACGTTTCAAATTGTTTACCTCTCTTTCTCACTCTGTCTTTCAGAAAGTGTAAGAATTTCTCCCTATAAGAAGGGTGTAAGAATTAACTAAAATATAAGGCTACATTACAAGAAATGTCACAGAGCAATATTTGATTATCAACTAAAACGGTATAAAAACTCTTCAGTCAGTGGCAGATCAGATCAATATGGGATGGTCTGAGGAGCTGTCAAAGAGGAGGGGGCATTGATTGATTTGTAATATGTAAATCAGTGGAAAGAAACATGTAATGGATTCCACATTGAACTACAGAAATGGGAATATACAAGGCGTGTCCATGGAAGGGATGTTTATAATTTTAGACGGATGGCTGTAGCAATGTGGTGTTACAGAAGCTGGGGGAGGAAAGGGTTTCAAGGAGGAAATGGTCAAGCATTAAAAGCTATAGAGAAGTAAAAGCAAATACCAACTGAGAAGAGACTATTGCATTAGTTTGAAAGTTCCCACGTGTTGGTGTTGGGAGGGCATCCACTAACATCGTTGCATATTTCAGAGTTTATAGACTTCTCAACAGAGCTGAGATATAGTACAATGGAGATTGTAGGAGTGGGCAGAGAAAGGTAAGAAATGCTGGAGTCATGTTGGAAAATGGTCACTGACCCAGAAAACTTTCAAAAGACACTTTCACCTCCCATGGGTACTGGTTGCCACAGCTCTGTATCTCTAACCATATACCTGGAAATGGGGGCTGTAAGATTCTGAATAAGCATGCAAATGAGAAGCAGTAATAATATTAGCATCCTATTGCAAACTGGCAAGGTACAATGTTCAAAATCAACCATACTTTAATCCATGCTTATAACTGGCAGTTCTATTAGCTGTGCTCAACCATTATTTATTGGTATTCTAGATTGGCTCTCAAGGCCACATATCTACAGTAGAAATGCACAAAAGGATTGGCAGAGAATCTAGCTGCAATATTACATTTTAAATTGTGTAGCATATTCATAATATTCTTAGATCAGTTTTTTTTTCTTTATAAAGAATTCCTTTCTGTTCAACTTATTTGAAAAGTGACTTGCACTGGATTATTTTTTAAAATCAGCTTTAGTTCAACTAGAATGAATGTCTTGAAGCCATTTTAGTCTCATCTTTGTACTGTATATAAAGTGAATACAGAAATCTGCTCAAAATCATGAGTTATAAAAATCTATAGCTTTAAAGTGCCCAGTCTATTTTAATTTACTTACTGAATGATCAGTTTGGTATGTGATAGAATCTTAAATAACATTGATTTTTAAGTAACTGCATGGTGGATGTTTGCTGCTAACTAAATAAGCATTTTTGGAACTTGGTGATAGGAATAAAACCTTGCTTTGAGTCAGAGGACATCACTAAAGCTGAGTCAAGTACCTGCCTGCCCAAGAGTTGGATAACCATTCCATGGAGTTATTAGGAGATACACCTCAGAGCAAGACAAGGAAATGAGTCCTCAGTGACAGAAAGGGGAGGCTATGTGTAATTGAATGTGTGAAACTTACTGATTAATGGATGACTGTGGGGACACACAGAGAATAAATATATAATAAATATAAATAAATAAATATATGGATGAAGGTTTGCACTACCATGGAGTCAGTTTTTCTGCCTGCTTTCTTTATGTTAAGAACTGAGTTGGTGACTGCCACACAGTCATGTATATCATCAAGATTAGGTGGGGCCCTAGAAGTTTTAGAGGCACCAAGGAAAACAAGAGCTTCTAGGAAGGGGGAAAGAGCTGGAAAAATTGTACAGAGAATGAGTATCGTGAAGCACACTCTTACCAAAATTAACGATAAATTCTGAAAGGAGGTTTTTCTATTCTCATAACCTGACTTTCTGGCTTCATGCATCTGTGATTGAAAAGGCTTTCTATAATGGGAGACTTTATCAAGAAATTGAGTTAATAATGAAGGACAGTGATGGTTTGGCTCTGTGTTCCCACCCAAATCTCATCTCAAATTGTAATCCTCATAATCCCCACGTGTCGAGGGAAGGACCTGTTGGGAGGTGATTGGATCATGGGGGTGGTTCCCCCATGCTCTTCTTGTGACATTGAGTGAGTTATCATGAGATCTGATGGTTTTATAAGTGTTTGACAGTTGCTTCTTCAAATGTTCTCTCTCTCTCTCCTGCTGCCTTGTGAGGAAGGTGCCTGCTTCCCCTTTGCCTTCCACCATGATTATGTTTCCTGACGCCTCCTCAGCCATCTAGAACTGTGAGTCAATTAAGGCTCTTTCCTTAATAAATTACCCAATATCAGGCATTCTTTATAGCAGTGTGAAAATGAACTAATACAAACAGAGCACACATTCGGTACTGAGGACTCATTAATCTTCTCCACACCTGCTCAAAGACAATTGACAGAAGAGTCAGAGTGGGTTCTGATGTCTGTCACTAATGCCTCCTCATAGAACTGATTCAACCTCATTTAACTCTTGGTTTCTGGAATCAGCTCAGTTATTCCCTGCCTAGGCCTGCATGCCTGCTGCCTTTCTACTTGGGATGCTTCCCACTCTTCATAGGTTTGTTCCTTCTACAGCTTAATCTGTGCTTCCCCAGGGCAGCCTTTCCTGAGTATTTGATCTGGGCAGTTCACAATTTGTAATTGTGTATTTGTTTGTTTGCTTATTTGACCCTTATTCCCTTGATGGCAGGTATATTAATTTGCTTGGGATGCTGCAACAAAGTACCACAGACTGGGTGACTTTAACAACAAAGATTTATTGTCTCACAGTTCTGAAGGCTGGACGTCTGAGATCAAGATGTCAGCAGGGTTAGTTCCTTGTGGGGCCTCTCTCCTTGGCTTGTAGGTCTTCTCCCTGTGGCTTCACGTCATCTTCCCTCTTTGTGTGTTAGTGTCCAAATTTCCCCATACTGGATTAGGGCCCACCCTTGTGACCTCATTTTAACTTAATTGCTTCTGTAAAGACTCTATCTCCAAATACAGTCACATTCTGAGGTTCTGGGGATTAGAACTTAAAAATATAAATGAAGGGGGCACAATTCATCCCATAATGGAGTTGGGTAACTTTCTCACCCAATGGAGTTGGGTAATTTTCTCACCAAAACAGTTTTATGGTTGCTCAGCACCTAGAACAGTGTCTGGCACATAAGAGACTTTTAACAAATATTAGTTGAGTTAATGAATTACCTACTCTTCCTAGTTGTTTAAGGAGTGAATACTCCTGTAGGCCTAGCACAGACCCTTCACTGCAGTTTTTGCATGCTAGGAAATTCTCTTATTGCTTCAGGACTCTTAGTGGATGTACGTATTACTTTATACAGATCTTGCATCCTTCCTGAAAAGACTAAGCTGACTATTAGACAGAGTGCAAGATGACAAGGTTCTAAAATGGAACAATCACATGTCACATAGATTCATATCCTTCTTTACAGAAGTGAACTTACGTTGTCTCCAAGCTTTCTAGTTTACATGCTTCATAGGGTGCATCAGATAAAAACAGGTCAATTTCTCAGGACTATAGTGACTATCATCCACTGTTGTCAAGAATGGAGAAGAATCTCTCCTGGGTGTTCTTCTGAAGGAGACACTGCATATCATGACAAACACATGTTGATAACATATTTTCAGTAAGACACATTAAGAAGTCTACAAGACTGCTTGTTTCTCTTTTTTGACTTTTTAAAAGTTAATTGTGACTTATTTATAATTTCTGGTTATAAAGCAGCACATGTTCATTCAAGAAAATCTGAAATATACAGGTAAGCAGAAAAGACATTAAAAATAGTCTAAAATCCCAGACCCTAGAGAAAACCAGTGTGGACATTCAACTGTGTATATTTCTTGCCTTTTATTGTGCATGAATATAATTTTTAGCAAAGGATTTAAACTACTTATTATTTTCCAATGTTTTTAAATGAAACTACATATTATGCATATTTCTTCATGTTAATTAAATATTCTTTTAGAAATATTTTAATAACTTCTATGTACCTCATTAAATAAAGGCATTTATTGCTCATCATCACTGGCCATCAGAGAAATGCAAATCAAAACCACAATGAGATACCATCTCACACCAGTTAGAATGGCGATCATTAAAAAGTCAGGAAAACAACAGGTGCTGGAGAGGATGTGGAGAAATAGGAACACTTTTACACTGTTGGTGGGACTGTAAACTAGTTCAACCATTGTGGAAGTCAGTGTGGCAATTCCTCAAGGATCCAGAACTAGAAATATCATTTGACCCAGCCATCCCATTACTGGGTGTATACTCAAAAGATTATAAATCATGCTGCTATAAAGACACATGCATACATATGTTTATTGTGGCACTATTCACAATAGCAAAGACTTGGAACCAACCCAAATGTCCATCAATGATAGACTGGATTAAGAAAATGTGGCACATATACACCATGGAATACT
>NW_026652282.1:39585208-39596946 GCF_009828535.3 Hylobates moloch
CAATGTGAGAAGGGCTCAACTCACATTTGCTAGCTTTGAAGATTGAGGAAGTGTTACTAGCCAAGGAGTGTGGGTGGTCTCTAGAAGCTTTCAGAGGTGCTAGAAGATAAGCCACTTTCTTGTTTTTCCAGCTTCTAGAGACCACACACACTCCTTGGCTTATGGCTCCTTCTTCCATCTTCGAAGCTAGCAAATGTGAGTCGAGTCCTTCTCACATCACTCCACTCTTTCCTTGCATCCATCATCATATGTCCTTCCCTGACTCTGACTCTTTGCCTCCTTCATCCACTTAGAAGGACCCTTGTGATTACATTGGGCCCACTGCAATAATCCAGGATAATCTCCTTATTTTATGGTCAGGTTATTAGCAACCAGAATTTCATCTACAACCTTGATCCCCCTTTGCCATGTAACCAGAGGCTCCCCTGTGCCATCTAAACCCCCAATTCTCATACAGTCCATACGTGAGTGATGCATTGCTAACCACCCTCTGAATCCTCTCCAACCTCCACTTCTTTGGCTTCTGTCTCTCTTGGTCCTGCTTCAGCATCTCTGGCTGAAACCCCCAGGTGTCTTCATCAGCTCCCTCTCTTCTACCTGCCCCTGAAATGTGAGTGTTCCCAAGGTCTCCTTTTAAGTTAGTGTGCTCTTGTGGCTTCCACTACCATTATAGGCTGCAGACTGTCACATCTGTGTCTGTGTTCTAGCCTCCATCTTGTCCAACCCAGCACAGTGCTTCTAAGGGCCTATCACCCTGCCCTCTGCAGAATGTGCCAGGTAATTCACAAATGGGGCATTTTAGTACTGCCTTCGACATCTAAACACCTCACTTCATCTGCAAATCATGTCTCTTCCCTCTCTACTAGTCCTTCTTCTATTATGCCCTAATGTAACCCTTGGAGGATGACAGATATAGCCAGAAGAGCTACAGCTTCCATCTTCAGATATGATCACGTCACTCCATTAGTAAATGCCATGTCTTTACTCCAATACTCCCCTCTCCTTGAGGCCTTCCCCGTCTACCCTACTTAACATTGCTACCATCCCCTGCCAACATTCCTAATTCCCCATACCCTGACTTATTTTTTTCTTTCCTCCATAACGCATACCACCTTCTAACATACTGTACAATTAACTTATTATGAGCATTGTTTGTTGTTTGTCTCCCTATTAGCATAAAAGCAGGAATTTGTGTCTGTTTTGTTCTCTGGTGTATTCCCAGCACCTAGAAGAGTGCCTGGCACAGAACATAGCAAGCCCTCAATAGTTATTTGCTGCATGAATAAATGAATAAAGCAATAACAGAACAGTGATTCATGAGGGATATGAGAATTAGAAAGAGAAAAAAAACGAGAACGCAGTGAAGGCCAGAGTACAGGGTTCAAAATTCCATCCATATATAATGTCATAGGCCCTAATGTAGGGCACTGCCAGTGGTTATGCAAAATGGATTACAATCAGAGGACCTGGAAAGGGTGCAGCTTATATAATAGATGGATAATTTAATATCAGAATTACTATGCTATATTATTAAAACCTGAGAGTTGTGTGCTTGGTTAAGTCCCAGATGACAGGTGACAGGTAGACAAAAGCTGCATAAAATAAGCCCTTCTAAATGGTTGCTTATTTCTACTTGGATGGGGTTCCCAGAGTGTATTAATCATTTTTTTAATGTTCTGATGCTTTGATATCTTCAGCTTTCCCAGATCCAGGGAAGGACTATCCCTCCCAAGGGTGGCTAATTCCTAGCGATAGCAAACAACATACCACAAACCAACCAAGCCCAAGCTCATATTCCCCTTCTCCTTCTTTTATTAAGCTCCTGTTATCTGGGACACCATCTCCCTCCCCTAAAACACCCCAAGGCCAAGTACCAAGCAACCCCACAGCCTAGACTTTGCCAACATTATTCAAACTATTCAATCCTAAAACTGCTTAGCTTGCTTACCCTGACTTGCCCATTTTTTTTTTTTTTTTTTCCCCATGGAAACCAAAATAAAGGCTCTGGCCCATGTGTTCTCCTCACTCCTTCTGCCTGCTGACTGACCCTGGTGATTTCTCATGTGGCCCTGCAGCCTTCTCTTTTCTTTTTTTAAAGACTCTAGATATGCTTAAGATAATTTGATCTACTAAATAAACTTCCCAGATTCGCAGACGTGGTAAGGAGGATTTTACTTGTTAGATTTGTGAGTTTGCCTTTGTAAAAGTGAGAGAATAAAATATATTAAACTTGTAAATGCAGTTTGAAATAGCTAAGGTTATTTGATTACTTAAAGATGAAATTGGTGCTAAATACTTAGAAGGATTTAATCTGTAAAATTAATGAAACACTAATTAATTGAACACTAATCAAATAACCAATTAAAATGACTGTTCTTTTTCTTATATAAAAATACTAAGTTTATAAATATAACCTAAAAGATGGGATTAAAAGCTTAAGAAAGCATAGGTTTTTATAGTTCTTATTTTAAAAATTAAATAGTAGGAGCCAACCTATGGAATGAGAGAAAATATTTGCAAACCATATATCTGATAAGGGGTTAACATCCAAAATATATAAGGAACTCAAATTTTTCCTCAAAAAATTAAAAATAGAATTATCACATGCTCCAACAATCTCACTTGTGGGTATACACTCAATGGAAACGAAATCAGTAGCTCAAAGAGATATCTGCACTCCCATGTTCATTGAAACATTGTTCACAATAACCAAGATATGGAAACAATCTAAGTGTCGTTTGACAATGAATGGATTTTTAAAAATGTAGTATACAAAAAGGATAAAATACCTAGGAATACAACCAGTCAGGAAGGTGAAAGATCTCTACAATGAGAACTACAAAACACTGCTGAAAGAAATCAGAGATGACACAAACAAATGAAAAAATACTCCATGCTCATGGATAGGAAGAAACAATATTGTTAAAATAGCCATAGTGCCCAAAGCAATTTACAGATTAAATGCTACTCCTATCAAACTACCAATGACAGTTTTCACAGAATTAGAAAAAAAACTCTTCTAAAATTCGTTTGGAACCAAAATAGAGCCCAAATGGCCAAAGCATCCCAAGCAAAAAGAACAAAGCTGGAGACATCACACTGCCTGACTTTGAACTATACTACAAGGCTACAGTAACTAAAATAGAATTACTCTGGTACAAAAACAGACACATAGATCAATGGAACAGGTTAGAGAACCCGGAAATGAAGCCACACACCTACAACCATCTGATCTTCGACAAAGCAAACAATAACAAGCAATGGAAAAAGGACTCCCTAGTTAATAAATGGTGCTGGGATAACTGGCTAGACTTATGCCTGGTGAGACCCTGTCTCTACTAAAAATACAAAATTTAGCCAGTTGTGGTGGCGCACGCCTGTGGTCCCAGCTACTCAGGAGGCTGAGGCAGTAGAATCGCTCAAACTTAGGAGGAGGAGGAGGTTGCAGTGAGCTGAGATCCCACCACTGCACTTCAGCCTGGGTGACAGAGTGAGAGTCTGTCTCAAAAAACAAAAAACAGAGAGAGTCTCGCTCTGTCACCTCCTCCTCTCAAGTTCGAGCAATTCTACTGCCACAGGCATGCGCCACCACGACTGGCTAAATTTTATAATTTTAGTAGAGACAAGGTTTCACCATGTTGGCAAGGCTGGTCTCCAACTCCTCACCTCAGGTGATCCACTTGCCTCGGCCTCCCAAAGTGATTTTTGTATATGGTGTAAGGAAGGGGTTTAGTTTCAATCTTCCACATAAGTCTAGCCAGTTATCCCAGCACTATTTATTAAATAGGGAGTCCTTGGCAAGGCAAGTCAGCCCCTGCCTGCTTTCCCATGTCATATTTATGCTCCTCCATCCCCTGCCCAGCTTCTCACTTCCCAGTCTGTGTGGCTGCTAGCTGGATGCCAGCTCCTCCACCTCCCATATGTGTTTGGCACCATCCAAACCCTCTTCTTCACCTGGCTCTCTCTTGCTCGTCCTTCAAGTCTCGGCCTGAATGTCTCTTCTTTGGAAACCCCACATTCCAACTAAATTCGTTCCCTGTCCCTGAAAAAAAACTCTCACAGCATCCTGTAGTTTTCAGGTTGAATCCACACTGAAATTCTGATCCATATACTTATTGCCTTTGGGCATTGCTAGACTCTCGGTTGCAGCTTTTAGGGCAGGAACGACCTTCCCTGAGTAGTAATTTACCGTTCAACCAGGTCATTGATGGGAGTTTTCTGAAACAGCAAGCAAGTCTCTTGTGATTTTCTGAAATTCAGGAGGAAGACCACAAGTCACATCTCAGACCCCCAGGACTCATTTCCAATAACTGACATTCAAGCCAAAAGAATACAATCCCTCTCCGCCTCATATGACCACACCTCTCAATGCAGTGCCCTCTCCACCCAGCTCTGTATCAGGGTGCAACTCTTTGGCCAAATTTCTTCATCTATGCAAGATTTCTGAAGATTAGCAGGACTGTAATGCTTTAAACAAATGGAACCAGAGCAATTGGATGAAATTTAAAAAAAGAACTTCGACCTCTCCACCATTGACAAAAATTTATTCAGAATAGATCATAAGCCTGAATATAAAGCCTGGAGCTATAAGCTTCCAGAAGAAGACATAGGAGGACATCTTCATAACTTTGGAGCAGACAAAATTTCCTACACAGGACACAAAAAGTCCTAACCATAAAGGTTTTGGTTATTTATTCAGAAACGTCATTTACTCTGCCACACACATCAAGCTGGTGTCTCCTATATGATATATTTGCTGTGCTGATACTTAAAATTTGATTTGTGATATAGCCTCTTTCAGTTTTGAAAATCCTAAATCTTAAACAGTTCATATTTATTAACATCACCAGTAATGTATCCTAGTGGATCCTGGATCAGAGGGAAAAATATTGTTACAAGTGCATCAATGAGACAATTGCTGAAATTTTAGTATCATTTTACCCTGGTTTTGTAAGAGAATGTCCTTCTTAGGGAATGCATGATGAAATATCTAGGAATAAAGGGATATTATAATGCTGTTTACTGTCAAATAGTAACATATATATAATATACATGTATTATATATATAGTGGGAATATGTGCTTGCATATATATATATATAAATAATGCTGTTTACTGTCAAATAGTAACATATATATATAAAACAAGGGGATATTATAATGCTGTTTACTGTCAAATAGTAATTATATATATATAGAGAGAGACAGGAAGAAAATACGGCAAAATATTAACAATTGAGGAATCTAGGTGAACAGCATATGGGTGTCCTTTTACTTTTTTGCAACTCTTCTGTAAGTCAGATTTTTTTTTAATTTTTAAAAACTGAAAAATACCATTGGAATTGAATTGAAATCTATCTCCTCAAGATTTCTATCCCTTTGAATCTAATTCTACCCCGACACGATCTTTCTGGAAAAAATATTTTTTTCCACTATAATAGAAATCCAGACATTATAATAATGGCACCATGATCCTCCCAAACCTTTTTCTTGTTCAGTGTTTTGGATGGGAACTTCACCTCCATCCTGACTTTTGCCCCCTTCTTGCTCCTGAGTCGTTCTTCTAATCAGAGTGGAGATACATATACATGCAAATACACATTCCCATAAGCACCATGTATCTATATTAGGCGTGACATCTGACTTTGGAAACCTATGTCAGCTCCCACATATGCAGAGCCATCCACGTGAATGGACAAGAAGTTATTTTCCTTCCTGCAGAGAAAACGTCATCAATGTCCAGGGCTTCTCAATGCATAAGAAAAATTGGATAGCAAAGCATTGTCTCTTTTGGCAGGACTCTGAGACTGATGGAGTCTCAGGAACTGACAACGTGTGGAAAAGAAAAGAAAGAAGACATAAAAGCCTGTTGTAGAAATGTTGCTGTACTGTGATGTGCTTTTCCCCATCCCTCTTTTCAGAGCAAGAAAAAAATGAATGATGCTAGAGTTTTACCAGTTCTTTCTTACTCGAATGAATGAGGCTTTCCTGAAGAAAATTGTCCCATAAAATGAATGGCTCCAACACACAATCCAGCAACACAATCAGACATTATGAACCAAGATTGCCACAAGCTCCAGTCAATACACAAAGACACAAGACAAATCTGAATCCAGAGGATGTATATTCATGTCTAAAGTATTGACTGATGGCGTGGATTGCATGAGACCTGCCCAGAATAACTTGGTACATTTAGCATCACCAAAACTTTGCTGTGACAACCAAAGCCCCAGAAATTTATTCCTGTCAAGACGCCTCCAAATCTGTGAATGGGTTTCCCTGACTGGGCACAGGATGTTTGAAATATAGCTAGCCTCTTGAGGTCTCATCCACCTCTTTGATTTCAAGTATAAAAGAGTACTTGCAGATTTTGTGTTATAGTAGACCATTAGCACCATCTAAAGGCTTCATACCAAATGTCTTGACAGTCAATGTGCATGTTGCTCAAAATGCTTTTTGCTCTGATGATATAATTATTTGGGAGACTGATACTCTGAAAACTTTTGCCTACCTGGAATGACACAGTAGGCCCCTATTGTATACTATGCGTCTGTGACTTTGGTTGTATTCCTGGGGAAGTGCATGTTGTCTGTAGCGCTTGCCTGTTTGAAAGAGGTAAAAGCGTAGTCCATGTGTATCAGAAGCTGTGTTGGCCTAAATTCACTCTGCAATTGAGCCTCGTCTAAACTTGGCCATGAGTGCAGGAGTCAGGGGGGCGGGGTTGGGAAGAAGAATGGGGCAGACATCCAATAATAACTATTAGCTTGGGCCTGAGTGATTGAGGTTCCAGTCCTGCATTATTGTGTCCTAGGTTTGTGACTTTAACCTCTTTGAGCCTTCCATTTCTAAAGCAAGGCCATTATCTCTAGGGGCCCCTTCTATTCCGCCATCAATGTGGCCCTGGATTTTGGGAAGATTATATAGATGGCCCGGTCCCTTACCTCTATTTCATATCATTGCGGGGAGCAAAATAAAATGACCCAGGCAAGTCTTTGTTATACAATTCTTAAGCCCAGCCAACTTTCGCTCAAATTATTTGGACTCAAGGCCAAGAGAAGTCTGACTTAAAATTTCCTTGGGAAGTTTTAAGTTTATAGGGGCCCCGGTGTTTCGCTGGAGTCCCCAGAGTCCCTGGAAGCTCATGTGCTCCCAAAGACATTTTAGAAATACACACTGGTTTTATAAAAGACTTGGGTGGCATGTGGTTTTTAGAACAAATTTGCCTTTGATCCTGACCAGGTACTTTGATGTAGTCATCCAATGGGAAAGTGCCTTGTATAAGGGTCAAACCCAGGTAGGTGTGAGAAGGGAGGGTGGATGAAACAACAAAGAATCTTAAGCTTAGTAGACATAGAGATCTGGGGTCGAAGTTTGCCCCCGTCCTTTACTAGCTGTAAGACTTGGCGAAAATCATACAACTTCTCTAGGCTTTAGTTTCCTTGTCTGTAAGATGTGGTTAACTAAAAAGTTGTTATGCTCAGCACAGTGGTTCAGGCCTGTAATCCCAGCACTTTGGGAGGTTGAGGCAGGAGGATCACTTGAGGCCAGGAGTTCAAGACCAGGCTGGGCAACATAACGAGACTACAAAATTTAAAAAATAGCTGGGCGTGGTGGTGTAGGCCTGTAGTCCCAGCCACTTAAGAGGTTGAGGAAGGAGGACCTCTTGAGCCCAGGAGTTTGAGGCTGCAGTGAGCTATGATTGCAACACTGCATTCCAGCCTGGGTAACAGAGTGAGACTGTCTACAAATAACTAAATAAATCTTTAAAAAATTGTTGAGAAGATTAAATTAGTGTATCTATCTGGTCTAGCACCATCCTTGATACAACGTAAAGATTCTATGAGGGATGTCATTGACTTCTTATCTTAAAAGCAGACACTCCTGTTTAAGGCAACACACTGCACAAAGAAAGGCTGAAGGCTCTCGCTTATGAAAACAGGCCCCAGCAATAGATTGCGAGTCTAGATTCAACAAACTCTTGCCAGTTTTCTCTGACTCACAGCCTGGGGCCTTGCCTTTGTCTTTCAAAATGTCCTCTCTGCCCACTGTTTCTGAGTATCTGCCATGGCTCTGCATTTCCCCTGCATGATCCTGCTTCTCTGCTTTCAGCACAGGTGGCTTTTGCTATCAGGGTATTTGAAGTTTTCCTTTGATGGCCCTGCAACTAAGCAACTTAATTATGGATGAGCACTCTGACTAAATGCTTGTATCTCTCTTTCTTTTTTAGTCAAATACCCCTGGCATATATCCAGGGCTTCAATGCACAAAAGCAAAGGGAAAGCTGACCCATCCACCACTGAGCAACCCCCAATCCCTTCCCATCCATCTGCTGCTTGGAGCCTTTGTTAGAAAGGAAGAGGGAGGAAGAGTGAGCTAGGAGGAAAAGAAAAGGAAAAATGAGACACATTTCCATAAAATATGGAATTTAATATTTTAAACTCTCAAGATGAATGACGCATTATCAACAATGCTACTGTATGTAAAATAATAGAGTTAACTATGTTCTGATATTGATCAAACCAGTATTTTAATGAGATTACTAGAATACTCCCATTTTTAATCACATATATAAAACATCACCCAGGCACAACCCTTGAAAAGAAGAAAAGGCAAAACAAAGAAACCCAAGAAGTAAAATATAAGATTTCTTACTGGTGAAAATAAAACAGGAACAGATTTTTCTAAAGTACCTTTACCTTGAGTACAGAGAAATATTAGAGGAAGGAAGCATGTGCTTGTGTGTGTGTGTATGTAGAAAGAATATTCATAGTACCGCAAGAGATATTCACAATCTAGCCTAAGAAACTGAGAAGTAGAAAGGGTAAGTGGTTCACTTGGAATCATGCATTTGGTTACTGGTGGAGCCAAAGGTGCATTCAGATTTCCTGACTCTGAGGGGGATTGCTGGGCAGAGCCATGCTGGCAATAAAGTCTCTGAAGTGTCCAAGTAACTGTTGCTTGCTAAATGCTAAGATGGTTCATTCAGTTTACAGTCCCATCCTCTTTGCTCTTGTTCTTAGACTTGCTCACCCTATTGGCCTTTTGTTCCCGGTGACTTCAGTATGCCCATGAAATCTCAAAAAGAAGCTATAGTTCCAATTGATATGCCCTGTAAGCATAAAATACACACCAGTCTTGAAAGACTTGGTATAAACAAGAATGTAAAATGTCTCATTAATAACTTTTCATATTGATTACATGTTGAAATGATCACTTTTGGGACAGAGTGTATTAAGTAAAATATGCTAACACTAATTTCATCTGTTTCTCTTTATTTTTTTAAATGTGGCTAAAAGGAAATTTTAAATGATATGTATATATAGTTCATATTATATTTCTATTAGGCAGCGCTGACTTATGTAATATAAAATTGTAATTTTTCCCATTTTAATTTGATATTCCACCCTTTATTCAAATTTAAGACTTGCTACAAAATTTCTGGCTGTAGATGAATGACTGCTGTTTTGGAAAAATGGGAATTAGGGTAAGAAACAAATGATTAAGATGTATTAAACTGTGCTAATTGGTAATTGTGCTGTTTTTACAAAATGTAGAAATTACACTAATCAATAGTTGTATTATTTTGGAAAAATAGAAACTAATGAAAGCAATCAATGATTTAAATGTATTAACTTGTACTATATATTTAAATCCTCCCCTTCTTGGGGTGGAACATACAGTCCCTGACACTCTGGTGTTCTTAAATTCAAAATTGACCAAAAGATTTACCTTCATGTGGTTCTTCCATCAGACTACTACCAGAACATACTTCAGAATGGGCTAACTCACACGTTAAAGAGGAATCGCTAGGGCTGAGGTTGTGGGGGTGGGGGGGCGGTGCACAGTGTTTTCGAGAATAATTGGATGATGAGAGGAAGAGAAGGTCATACATTTACTTAAGAGTAAAATAACTTCCTGAGAAAAATGTTCAGAAACTCGCACATTTCGTTGCTTTAGTTGTTCTAATCTAAGCCTGATTCAGACGTATAGTTGGGCACATAAAATAATCTCATAGGTGTTTTCTGCCACTACTATGAATGTAATTTGTTTTGTTTTGTTTTTGTTTTTTGAGACAGAGTCTTGCTCTGTCACCCAGGCTGGAGTGCAGTGATGCGATCTTGGCTCACTGCAACCTCTGCCTCCTGGGTTCAAGTGATTCTCCTGCCTCAGCTTCCTGAGTGGCTGATATTACAGGCGCACACCACCATGCCTGGCTGATTTTTCTATTTTTAGTAGGGATGGGGTTTCATTATGTTGGCCAGGCTGGTCTTGAACTCCTGACCTCAAGAGATCCACCCACCTCGGCCTCCCAAAGTGTTGGGATTACAGGTGTGAGCCACCGCACCAGCCCATAATTTGAAGGAAGAACACGCAAGCTAAAAATTAAGCAATAAAATAACAACCAGCTCTAATTTTTTTCTATTAATTTAGTGCTATAACCTTAGAAAATGAAAACTTTTTAGTGTAGAGTAATATAACAAGAAATGTCAAGAACGCATAATTTTTGCTGGCAAAAAAATGGGGGGGACAGTCTAAATAACATTCACCTTAGGCAAAGCTGTATTTGACAAGTTACAACTTGTTCAAACTATGACTCCATAATGACAATGGCAACTAATACTCATGAGTGCTTACCAGGTTCCAGGGATGGCTCTATTTCTCTATTTCTCATCATATGTTAACTCGTTTAGTCTTCAAAATGGTACCATGAAGTACAGTATGTACATATTGTCCTTTTCCTTGCCTTATAAATGTGGAATCTGAGGCAGACAGAGGCTAAATAACTTGCTCAAACTCACATGGTTAATAAACAGCAATCTAGCCCCAGAGTTCATGCTCTTTACAATGAAGACAACTATGAATTGGCAAGTAATAGTGGACAAAGAGTCAGAGAAATTCACAATGTGTTGGTTTCATCAACAGTAAAGAATAGTTTTGGGTGGTCCATGGAAAACTGTCATGCAAGAAAAATCACAAACAATATTGGCCAGTGGGGTGAACATCAGTTGGGAAGTCAGGAGACAGAGGATCAAAAACCTCTATAAAGTGAGAGAGTTGGACTACGTGCCTTCCACGTTCCTTCTCAAGCTAGCAATTTTGTTAGTGCTGTGGTTTCTTGTGACTTCTTCCAACAATGGTTACCTAAAGAGTTATGAATTGCAAACGGAGTTGTGAAACCTAATAAGGGAAAGAGAAGGAGACAGTCCCAATGCGAAAGGGGAAATAATTTGATATATTAGGATTATGGGGAAAAAAACCACACTGCTAGAGCAGACCAAAGATTGAAGAGAACACATTGTTAAGAATTTAATGATTGAAGAGAACACATTGTTAAGAATTTAGTTATTTAAAACCACAGCAGGGTTTATAATGTCAGATCTTACAAGGATAGAACTTGCCTCTTTAAATTTATTTCCAGAGCATGTATGGATGCACAGATATTTTATCTACACTTTGTGATGATGATGGCAGTATTAGTGTTGGTGATCATTTTGAAGATAATGAAGAACTCTGGGATATTTTTAAAAAGCCAGAGTGATTAAGAACCATAAGCACTTATTCATACCATCTGTAAAGTGCGGGTAATATTAACCTCAAGGGCTTTGGGGAAGATTAAATGAGACAAAGCAGGGAAAAAGCTAGACACAGTGTCTGCTCCATTATATGCTATTAATCAAGGGTAGCAACGATGATAGAGGGTTTTTTTGTTTTTTGTTTTTTTTTGGTTGTTTTTTTGTT
>NW_026652282.1:39596956-39604020 GCF_009828535.3 Hylobates moloch
TTGATTTGGGGTGGAGAGTTCTGTAGATGTCTGTTAGGTCTGCTTGGTGCAGGGATGAGTTCAATTCCTGGGTATCCTTGTTAACTTTCTGTCTCATTGATCTGTGTAATGTTGACAGTGGGGTGTTAAAGTCTCCCATTATTATTGTGTGGGAGTCTAAGTCTCTTTGTAGGTCACTCAGGACTTGCTTTATGAATCTGGGTGCTTCTGTATTGGGTGCGTATATATTTAGGATAGTTAGCTCTTCTTGTTGAATTGATCCCTTTACCGTTATGTAATGGCCTTCTTTGTCTCATTTGATATTTGTTGGTTTAAAGTCTGTTTTATCAGAGACTAGGATTGCAACCCCTGCCTTTTTTTGTTTTCCATTTGCTTGGTAGATCTTCCTCCATCCCTTTATTTTGAGCCTATGTGTGTCTCTGCATGTGAGATGAGTTTCCTGAATACAGCACACTGATGGGTCTTGACTCTTTATCCAATTTGCCAGTCTGTGTCTTTTAATTGGAGCATTTAGCCCATTTACATTTAAAGTTAATATTGTTATGTGTGAATCTGATCCTGTCATTATGATGTTAGCTGGTTATTTTGCTCGATAGTTGATGCAGTTTCTTCCTAGCCTTGACGGTCTTTACAATTTGGCATGTTTTTGCAGTGGCTGGTACAGGTTGTTCCTTTCCATGTTTAGTGCTTTCTTCAGGAGCTCTTGTAGGGCAGGCCTGGTGGTGACAAAATCTCTCAGCATTTGCTTGTCTGTAAAGTATTTTATTTCTCCTTCACTTATGAAGCTTAGTTTGGCTGGATATGAGATTCTGGGTTGAAAATTCTTTTCTTTAAGAACGTTGAATATTGGTCCCCACTCTCTTCTGGCTTTTAGAGTTTCTCCAGAGAGATCAGCTGTTAGTCTGATGGGCTTCCTTTTGTGGGTAACCCCACCTTTCTCTCTGGCTGCCCTTAACATTTTTTCCTTCATTTCAACTTTGGTGAATCTGACAATTATGTGTCTTGGAGTTGATCTTCTCGAGGAGTATCTTTGTGGCATTCTCTGTATTTCCTGAATTTGAATGTTGGCCTGCCTTGCTAGATTGGGGAAGTTCTCCTGGATAATATCCTGCAGAGTGTTTTCCAACTTGGTTCCATTCTCCCTGTCACTTTCAGGTACACCAATCAGACGTAGATTTGGTCTTTTCACATAGTCCCATATTTCTTGGAGGCTTTGTTCGTTTCTTTTTATTCTTTTTTCTCTAAACTTCTCTTCTCGTTTCATTTCATTCATTTCGTCTTCCATCACTAATACCCTTTCTTCCAGTTGATCTCATCAGCTACTGAGGCTTGTGCATTCGTCACGTAGCTCTTGTGCCTTCATTTTCAGCTCCATCAGGTCCTTTAAGGACTTCTCTGCATTAGTTATTCTAGTTACCCATTCGTCTAATTTTTTTTTTAAAGATTTTAACTTCTTTGCCATTGGTTCAAATTTCCTCCTGTAGCTCGGAGTAGTTTGATCGTCTGAAGCCTTCTTCTCTCAACTCATCAAAGTCATTCTCTGTCCAGCTTTGTTCCGTTGCTGGTGAGGAGCTGCATTGCTTTGGAGGTGGAGAGGTGCTCTGATTTTTAGAGTTTCCAGTTTTTCTACTCTGTTTTTTTCCCATCTTTGTGGTTTTATCTACCTTTGGTCTTTGATGATGGTGATGTACAGATGGGTTCTTGGTGTGGATGTCCTTTCTGTTTGTTAGTTTTCCTTCTACCAGACAGGACCCTCACCTGCAGGTCTGTTGGAGTTTGCTAGAAGTCCACTCCAGACCCTGTTTGGCTGAGTGTCAGCAGCGGTGGCTGCAGAACAGTGGATATTGGTGAACCACAGATGCTGCTGCCTGATGGTTCCTCTGGAAGTTTTGTCTCAGAGGAGTACCCGGCTGTGTGAGGTGTCAGTCTGCCCCCTACTGGGGGGTGCCTCCCAGTTAGGCTACTTGGGGGTCAGGGACCCACTTTAGGAGGCAGTCTGCCCGTTCTCAGATCTCAAGCTGCGTGCTAGGAGAACCACTACTCTCTTCAAAGCTGTCAGAGAGGGACATTTAAGTCTGCAGAGGTTACTGCTGTCTTTTTGTTTGTCTGTGCCCTGCCCCCAGAGGTGGAGCCTACAGAGGCAGGCAGGCCTCCTTGAGCTGTGGTGGGCTCCACCCAGTTCGAGCTTCCTGGCCGCTTTGTTTAGCTAATCAAACAACTAACTCGGCAGTGGCGGGCGCCCCTCCCCCAGCCTTGCTGCCACCTTGCAGTTTGATCTTGGACTGCTGTGCTAGCAATGAGTGAGACTCTGCGGGCGTAGGACCCTCCGAGTTAGGTGTGGGATATAATCTCCTGGTGTGCCGTTTTTTAAGCCAGTTGGAAAAGCGCAGTATTAGGGTGGGAGTGACCCGATTTTCCAGGTGCCGTCTGTCACCTCTTTCTTTGACAGGAAAGGGAATTCCCTGACCCCTTGCACTTCCTGGGTGAGGCAATGCCTCGCCCTGCTTCAGCTCGTGCACGGTGCGCTTCACCCACTGTCCTGCACCTACTGTCTGGCACTCCCCAGTGAGATGAACCCGGTACCTCAGTTGGAAATGTAGAAATCACCCGTCTTCTGTGTCGCTCGTGTTGGGAGCTGTAGACTGGAGCTGTTCCTATTCGGCCATCTTGGCTCCTCCCAGCTCTAGACATTCTTCTGTGCTCTGTCTGAATTGCTCACTCTCAGAAACCATGAAAATAGCAAAATGGGTGTTTTTAGCTGTTAATTTTTAGGGTAGTTTGTTAAAAAGCAATATTAACTGGAACAGCATGCATCAGTGCATTCCAGGGAAATGAAATACTGAAACTATACTGCATTCACATGAAGTATTTAATTTTTGGTTATTTGGAGAACAACTTGATATCCTTTAGTGCCTCAGAGTCATGGCTGTCCAGTTTTTTAAATGCAGGGGTAGAGAAATCTCATGCCACATCTTGGAAGAATCTCTTGTTCAAAGACCTTCCCTTGTCATACATATAATTAAAATGCAGAAATATGTATGTGTGTGGATATATATAGATACGTGTGTGTGTGTGTGTGTGCATGTCAAGATTCTTTGTACTTGTGTCTTCTATCTGCAAGAACAGTAGGGAATCTCTTCCTTTCACCTGAATTCAGCCAGGTGAGGTGGCGGCTTTTGTGAGTTTAGATGTGTTTTCCATCCAAAGAAGATGTGGTCTCCTTTTCTAAGACCACATTTGATTTTAAAAATTTTAATTTTAATTATATTCATATACAATAAGATTCACTTTTTTTGGTGTACAATTCTGGTTGTGATGCATTCCTAGAGTTGTGTAACTGCCACCACAATAAAGATACAAAACAATTCTATCACGCTGCCTTCCCCCTTCCAACACCCACTGCCCCCCCCAATGGAAGTATGCTTTCTCTCGAGTAAACACATAGGAGTTGAATGTCTTGATCATACGGTAGGTGTATGTTTAAACTTTGTAAGAAACTATCATTTTTTTGTTTTGTTTTAGAGGTTTTCTACATCTTTCATTAGATTTTTCCCTAGATTTTTTTTGGTGCTATTGAGTGGCATAATTTTTAGTGGTTGCTCTAGAGTTTGCAATATACATTTACAACTAATCCGAATTGTATCAGTCAGTTCTCACACTGCTATGAATAACTACCCGAGACTGGGTCATTTATGAAGAAAAGAGGTTTAATTGACTTACAGTTTTGCAGGCTATACAGGAAACATGACTGGGAGGCCTTAGGAAATTTACAGTCATGGCGGAAGGTGAAGGGGAAGCAAGAACCTTCTTCACAGGGTGGCAGGAAAGAGAGAGAGAGCAAGCGGGGGAGTGCCACATGCTTTTAGATCATCACATCTCTTGAGAACTCACAGTCACGAGAACAGCATGAGGGAAATCTGCCCCCATGATGTAATTACCTCCCACCAGTTCCCTCTCCCAACATTGGGGATTATAATTCAACATAAGATTTGGGTGGGGACACAGAACCAAACCATATCATAAGTTCAGTTTCAGATAACACTATACTAGCTTCACCAGTAGGCAAGTACTCCTTCCCCCTTCTCTTTTATCATTGCTGTCATTCATTTCACTTACATATAAGCATACATAAGTATAAAACCATGCATAATCAAATGCATTGTTGCTATTATTTGAACAAACTTTTATGATAGATCACTTAAGAATAAGATAAATAAAAGCTTTTACTTACTTTCATTTACTCCTTCTCTAATGTACTATCTTTCCTTATGTAGATCTAAGATTTTTACCTAGATAATTCCTTTCTCTTCAAAGAGCTTCTTTTAACATTTCTTGCAAGGCAGGTTTACTGGCAACAAACTCCCTCCATGTTTGCTGAGAAAGTCTTATTTCTCCTTCACTTTTGAAGGAAAAATTTCACAGGATACAGAATTTTAGATTGGTGGTCTTTTTCTCTCAACACTTTAAATATTTCAGTGTACTCTCTTCTTGCTTGCATGGTGTCTGAGAAGTCAGATGTAATTCTTACCTTTCCTCCTGTATGGGTAAGATTTTTTTCCCTGTAGCTTCTTTCAAGATATTTTCTTTAACTTTCATTTCCTACAGTTTGAATGTGAAATGCCTAGGTGCAGTATTTGTGTTTTGGTTTGGTTTTGGTTTGTTTTGTTTTGGCATTTATCATGTCTGTTGTTCTCTGAGTTTCCTGGATCTGTGATTTGGCATTTGACATTAATTTAGGGAACTTCTCAATCATTACTTATTCAAATATTTCTGCTGTTCTTTTCTCTCTTTCTTCTCCTTCTAGTATTCCCATTACCTGTTTGTTACACTTTTTGTAGTTGTCCCACAGTTCTTGGATGTTCTGTTCCATTTTTTTTTTTCAGTCTTTTCTCTCTTTGCATTTTGGTTTTGGAAGTTTCTATTGACATATCCTCAAGGTCTGAGATTCTCATCCATGTCCAGTTTACTACCCCATTGAAAGTATTCTCATTTCCGTTATAGTTGTAAACCAAAAATAAAATTCAAAGCCCCCCACCTCATCTGGATGGACCCCTCCTCTCAGCAGGGGTATCCCTGAGGGACTAACTTGAGGGACTAGTTCAGGCCATGATGAGGGGCAGGGGTCAGACATACCTCATTATACCCTCTTCCCTTTTGGAATTACTGATAGAACATACTCTTTAAGTCTGATGAGAAACGTGTACAATCTATTCTCTCTGAAGCCTGCTACCTGGAGCCTTCATCTGCATGATAAAACTTTGGTCTCCACAATACCCTGTCATTGTAACCCAGACATTTCTTTCTATTGATTCAAGATCTTGAGATAATAACATAACTCTTTGAACTAATTGCCAATCAGAAAATTTTAAAATCTACCTATTACCTAGAAGCCCTCTCCCTTTGAGTTGTCCTGCCTTCTCAGACCAAACAAGTATATCTTACATGTATTTGGTTGATGTCTTATGTCTCCTTAAAGTATATGAAACTAGGCTGTGCCTCACCCATCTTAGGCATATGTTCTCAGGATCTCCTGAGGGCTGTGTCACGGGCCACTGGTCACTCATATTTGGCTCAGATAAATCTCTTCAAATATTATAGAGTTTGATGCTTTTTATCAACATAGTGTTGTTGATTGCTAGCATTTCTTTTTGAGTTTTTCTTAGAATGTCCATCTCTCTGCTTACATTACTTATCTATTCTTGCATATTGTCTAATTTTTCCATTGTAACTCATAGCATATTAATTATGGTTGTTTGTTTTAAATTCCTGGTCTGATAATTCCAACTTCTCTGCCATATCTGAGTCTGATTCTGATGCTTTGTATTTTCAAACTTTTTTTTTTTTGGCCTTTTAGCATACCTTGTAATATTTTGTTGAAAGCCAGACATGATGTACTGGGTAAAAGGAACTGTGGGCCAGGCACAGTGGCTCACGCCTGTAATCCCAGCACTTTGGGAAGCCATGGTGGGCGGATCCCTTGAGGTTAGGAGTTTGAGACCAGCCTGGCCAACATGGTGAAACGCTGTCTCTACTAAAAATAAAAAAAACTCAGCCTGGCATGGTGGCTCATGCCTGTAATCCCAGCTACTCGGGAGGCTGAGGCGGAAGAATCACTGAAACCCAGGAGGCAGAGGTTGCAGTGAGCCTAGATCGCGCCACTGCACTCCAGCCTGGGTGATAGAGTGAGACTCTGTCTCAAAAAAATAAATTAAAAAAAAATAAAAGGAACTGTGGCAAATAGGCCTTTAGTGATGTGATGGTAAGGTGTGGGGGCAGGAAAATATTCTCTAGTCCTCTGATTAGGTCTCAGTGTTTTAGTGAGCCTGTGCCCCTGGACTGTGAAGTACCCTCATTTCCTCCCCTCCCCTTCCCCTACTCTAGATGGGACCGGATATCTGGAGGGGACTGGAGTCAGGTATTTCCCTTACCCCATGTGGATGGCTAGAGCAGGCTGCAGTTGAGTATTACCCTTACCCCAGGTTGTTAGGCTCTGATAAAACCCCAGTAGGTTAGGCTCCTGGTTACGTTGGTACTCTTCCTGCCAGAAGTCTGAGGACATATTTTTTGATAGTCACTGTGAGAACCTGATGGAGATCATGGAGGTAAAATTTACATGAGTGCAGGCTCTCCGCCCCACCCCCCTCATCCACTTTGACTGGGACGTCTACAGTTTTAAAAGGCATTAACAATTTTTTGGTTCTTTTTTAGAAGTGGGGTCTTGTTACATTGCCCAGGCTGGATTCAAACTCCTGGGCTTAAGCAGTCCTCCCACCTCATCCTCTCAAGTAGCTGGCATTACTGTGTCCTGAGACCTCAAGAGTTTTTATCCCTCAGGCATATCCACACTGAGCCTCCAGCATTCCAATTACAGTCCAGAGTTTTCTACCTTGGTACTGGTTCCCACAGAGGTTTCTGCTCCAGTAATTTGTGATTCTCTGTATGTTTCTGCTTGTCTGTCTAATTTTGGGGACAATGATTTGCCCTGTGACTTCACTTCTCTGACAGATCTAAGAAGAGTTCTTGATTTTTCAGTTTGTTCTTTTTTTTTTTTTTTTTTTTTTTTT
>NW_026652282.1:39604087-39621928 GCF_009828535.3 Hylobates moloch
CCTGCCTCAGCCTCCCGAGTAGCTGGGACTACAGGTGCCCGCCACCACGCCCGGCTATTTTTTTGTATGTTTAGTAGAGACAGGGTTTCACTGTGTTAGCCAGGATGGTCTCGATCTCCTGACCTCGTGATCCACCCGCCTTGGCCTCCCAAAGTGCTGGGATTACAGGCTTGAGCCACCGCACCCAGCCAATCATTTTTTTATTTTTTACTTCCCAAACTGTTTTTTCTTTGTTTGTTTGAGATGGAGTCTCACTCTGTCGCCCAGGCTGGAGCACAATGGTGCGATCTCAGCTCATTGCAACCTCCGCCTCCTGGGTTCAAGTGATTCTCCTGTCTCAGCTTCCCAAGTAGATGGAACTACAGGTGCACACCACCACGCCTGGCTAATTTTTGTATTTTTAGTAAAGACGGGGTTTCACTATATTGGTCAGGCTGGTCTCGAACTCCTGACCTCAGGTTATCCACCCACCTCAGCCTCCCAAAGTGCTGAGATTACAGGTGTGAGCCACTGCCCCAGCCTCCAAACTGTTTTTTAAGGTAGTTGTATGTTTTTCTTTTTTACCAGGAGTCTTGGAGAGTTCTAGTAACTTTACATGCTTATCACCCTTGATATCGTCTGTCTTTTAAATTTTAGCTATCCTAATAGCTGTGTAGTAGTATCTCATTGTGATTTTGATTTGCATTTCTCTAATGATTAATAATGTTGAACATCTTTTCTTCACTTATTTGACATCCATATATCTGGTGAACTACCTATTCAAGCCTTTTGTTCATTTTTAGTTTCTCTTATTCCTGAATTTTGAGAGTTTTAAAAATATATGCTGGATACCAGACCTTTATCAGATATATGATTGCCAAATATTTTCTATTTCTCTGTGGATTTTATTCTTTTAAAAGTATCTTTCAAAGAGCAAAAGTTTTAAATTCTGATTAAGTCCTATTTATCAGTTTTTGCTTCTATGGATTATGCGTTGGTATTGTATCTAAGAAGTCTTGGCCTAATCCAAGGACACGCAGGTTTCTTTTCTACTGTATTTTCCTTTAGAAGCATTATCATTTCAGATTTTATATTTAGGGCTGTGATCCACTTTGAGTTAATTTTTGTATGGGTGCGAAGTATTTGTTAAAAAGTTTTGCTCGTTTGCATATGGATATGCAATTTTTTTTAGCATTGTTTGTTGAAAAGACTATCCTTTCTCCACTGAATTGCCTTGTTGAAAATCAGTTGTCCATGTAGGAATGGGCCTGTTTCTGGACTCTATTCTGTCCAATTGACGTATTTGTCCATTTTCATACCAATACCGCATTTTCTTGATTACTGTAGCTTTATAAGTCTTGCAATCTGGTAGTGTTAGTCCTCCAACTTTGTTCTTCTTTTTCAAAGTTATTTTGGCTCTATACTGGATCTTTGTATTTTCTTTTGAACTTTGGTATCAGCTTGTCAATTTCTATAATAAACCCTGTTGGGATTTTGATTGAGATTGCATTGACTCTACAGATAAATTTGGAGACAATATTGAGCCTTTTGACTAATGAACATGGTATGTCTCTCCATTTATTTTGGATTTCCTTTATCTCAGAAATGCTTTATAACAGTGGTCCTCAACCTTTTTGGCACCAGAGGCCGGTTTCATGAAAGACAATTTTTCCACAGACCCAGGTGTCCGGGCTGGGAGATGGTTTCAGGATGATTCAAGCACGTTACATTCATTGTGCAGTTTATTTCTATTATTATTACATTATAATATATAATGAAATAATGTAGAATCAGTAGGAGCCCTGAGCTTGTTTTCCTGCAACAAGAGGGTCCCATCTGGGAGTGATGGGAGTCAGTAACAAATCATCAGGCATTGGATTCTCGTAAGTAGCATGTGACCTAGATCCCTCGCATGCAGAGTTCACAAAAAAGTTTGCATTCCAATGATAATCGAATGCTGCTGCTCATATGATAGGAGGCAGAGCTCCAGCAGTAATGCGAGCAATGGGGAGTGGCTGTAAATACAGATGAAGATTCGCTTGCTCTCTTGCCCACCCACTGCTCCTCTCCTGCTGTGCAGCCCAGTTCCTAACAGGCCACAGACTGGTACCAGTTGGGGACCCCTACTTTATAGTTTTTAGGGTATAGTGCTTGCACATCTCATGTCAAACTTCTCACTAAATATTTTATTTTTGATATTTTCATAAATATGTTTTAAAAATTAATTTCTTATTGTATATTGCTAATATATAGAAATAAGATTGATATTTGTATATTGATCTTATATTCTGCAGCATTGCTAAACTCATTTATTAGTTCTGGTAGTTTTCCTTTTTATTCTATCAGTTTTTCTATGCTGATGGTCCTGTCATCTGTGAATAAAGACATTTTTACTTCTTTATTTTCAATCTGGATTCCTTTGATTTCTTTTTGCTTGCTTTATTGCACTGGCTAAAAGTGCCAATATGGTGTGTTTTGTCACATGAAAGCTTTAAATTTTTAATTATACTTGAATTTGTCCATCTTTTCCTTTATGGGTTTGTAAATTTTGCATTCTGTTTAAGAAATTATGTATGCCCCACATATGTGAAGATATTCTCCATTTTCTTCTAAAAGTTACAACATTTGCCTTCCATATTTGGGTCTTAAATTAATCTAAGATTAATTTTTGTGTCTAGGTTAACATACACACACACACACACACACACACACACACACACAGATTGCCAATCAACCCAGTATCATGCATTGTCTGTCCTTTCCCCAGTGGTTTGTACTGATACATCTGACATATGTCATGGACCCATATCCGTATGAATGGGTTTCTAAGCCCTCCAATTTTATTAAATTTGTTTGCTTGTCTATTATTAAATCAGTATTATCTGTTTTCATTTATTACTATAGCATCATGATATGTCATGATGAAATATAAGCAGGGTAAGTTCTAATTTTTCTTCAGATTTGTCCTATTTGCAGACTTTTAATTTTCCATATGAACTTTATGACCACTTTTTCTAGCTCTATAAAAAGTTGATTGTATTTTGATTGGAATTGTGTTGAATTTATACATTAATTTGAGGACAGAAATTTTTCAAAAAAATTTTAGATTCAGGAGGTACATGTGTAGGTTTGTTACTTGTGTATTTTGCATAATGCTGGGGTCTAGGCTTCTATTGACCTTGTCACCCAAATAGTGAACATAGTACTCAATAGGTAGCTTTTCAACCCTCGCCTTCCTCCCTCTCTCCCACTTTTTGGAGTCCTCAGTGTCTATAATTTCCATCTTTATGTTTGTGTGTACGTTTTGTTTAGCTCCCACTTACAAGTGACAATATGTGGTATTTGATTTTCTGTTTCTGCATCAATTCACTTAAGATAATGGCCTCTAGCTGCATCCATGTTGCTGCAAAGGACATGATTTCACTCCTTTATTTATGGCTGCAGAGTATTCCATGGTGTATATGTACCACATTTTCTTGCACTGATATGTTTATAAAAGTGGTATTCACAATAACAACCTCATAGAATCAACCTAGGTGCCCATCAACAGTGGACTGGATAAAGAAAATGTAGATTTATTTTCCTTTGGGTAGATACCCAATAATGGGATTGCTGGGTTAAATGGTAGTTCTATTTTTAGTTATTTGAGAAATCTCCAAACTGCTTTCCACAGGAGCTGAACTAATTTACATTCCCACCAACAGTGTATAAGCATTCCCTTTTCTCTGCATCCTTGCCAGCATCTGTTATTTTTTGACTTTTTAATAGCCATTCTGACTGGCAAGAGATGATGTCTTATTTGATTTTAATTTGCATTCCTCTGACGATTAGTGATGCTGAGCATTTTTTCATGTTTGTTGGCTGCTTTTATGTCTGTCTTCTTTTGAGAAGTGTCTGTTCATGTTCTTTGCCCACTTTTGAATGTTTTTTTTTTTGTTGTTGTTATTGATTTAAGTTTAGATTCTGTATATTAGTCCTTTATTCAGGTTCATAGTTTGCACATATTATCTCCCATTCTGTGGGTCGTCTGTTTACTCCATTGACGGTTTCTTTTGCTGTGCAGAAGCTCTTTAGTTTGATTAAGTCCCATTTGTCAATTTTTGGTTTTGTTACATTTGCTTTTGAGGTCTTCAATATAAATTCTTTGCCTAGGCAAATGTCCAGAAGAATTTTTCCTAGGTTTTCATAGTTTTAGGTCTTACATTTAAGTCTTTCTTTTTTTTTTTTTAGAGACGGAGTCTCACTCTGTCACCCAGGCTGGAGTGCGGTGGCATGATCTCAGCTTACCGCAACCTCCGCCTCTTGGGCTCAAGCAGTTCTCCTACCTCAGCCTCCTGAGTAGCTGGGATTAAAGGCACATGCCACCACGCCCAGTTAACTTTTCTATTTTTGTAGAGACGGAGTTTCACCGTGTTGGCCAGGCTGGTTTTGAACTCCTGGCCTCAGGTGATCCACCCACCTCTGCCTCCCAGAGTGCTGGGATTATAGGAGTGAGCCACTGCGCCCAGCCACATTTAAGTCTTTAATCCATTTTTAGTTCATTTTTGTATATAATGAGAGTTAGGGATCCAATTCATGTCTAGCCAGTTTTCCCAGCACCATTTATTGAAGAGGGTGTCCTTTCTCTATTGTTTATTTTTGTCAACTTTGTCAAAGATCAGTTGGTTGTGGGTGTGTGGCTTTATTTCTGAGTTCTCTATTCTGTTCCATTGATCTATTAATACATGCCTATTTTTGTACAAGTACCATGCTGTTTTGGTTACTATAGCCTTGTAGTATTGTTTGAAGTTGGGTAATGTGATGGCTCTGGCTTTGTTATTTTTGCTTAGGTTTACTTTGGCTATTGAGGCTCTTTTTTGGTTCCATATGAATTTTAGAAATGTGTTTTTTCTAATTCTGTGAAAAAATGACATTGGTAATTTGATAGGAATTGCATTGAATCTGTAGATTGCTTTGGGCAGTATGGATATTTTAATTATGTTGATTCTTACAATCCATGATCATGGGATGTTCTTCCATTTGCTTGTGTCATCTATGATTTCTTTCAGCAGTGTTTTATAGTTCTACTTGTAGGGGTCTCTCACCCTTTGATTAGATGTATACCTAGGTATTTTATTTTTTGTGGCTATTGTAAATGGGATTTCATTCTTCATTGGTTCTCAGCTTGAATGTTATTGGCGTATAGAAATGCTACTAATATTTGTGCATTGATTTTGTATCCTGAAACTTTACTGAAGTCATTTTTCATGTCTAGGAGTCTATTGGAGGAAGCTTTGGAGTTTTTTAGGTGTAGAATCACATTAATGACAAGCAGAGATGATTTGACTGCCTTTTTTCCCTATTTGGATGCCTTTTATTTCTTTCTCTTGCTTGATTGCTCTGGCTAGGACTTCTAGTACTATATTGAATAAAAGCGGAGAGAGGGGACATACTTGTCTTGTTGCAGTTATTAGGGGAAATGCTGCCAACTTTTGTCTTCCTGATGTAAGCCTTTAGCACTATAAACTTTCCTCTGAACACTGCTTTTACTGTATCCCAGAGGTTTTGGTATGTTGTGTCCCTGTTTTCATTTGTTTCAAATAATTTTTTGCTTTAATTTCATTGTTTACCTAAAAGTCATTCAGGAGCAAGTTGTTTAGTTTCCATGTATTTGTGTGGTTTTGTGAGTTCCTCTTGGTACTGGTTTCTAATTTTATTCCACTGTGGTCCAAGAAGATGCTTAGTAGAATTTTGATATTTTTGAATTTATTGAGACTTATGACTGAGCATGTGGTCAATCTTAGAGAATATTCTGTGTGCAGATGAGAAGGATGTATATTCTGTGGTTATTGGGTGGAGTATTCTGTAGATGTCTATTAGGTCCATTTGGTCAGAAGTCCAACTTAAGTGCAGAGTTTCCTTGTTAGTTTTCTGCCTCAGTGATCTGTCTAGTCCTGTCAATGGGATGTTGAAGTCCTCCACTATTACTGTATGGCTGTCTATGTCTTTTCTTAGGTCTAGTAGTAATTGTTCTATAAATCTGGGTGCTCTGATGTTGAGTGCATATATATTTAGGATAGTTGAATCTTCTTGTTGAATTGAATGCCTCATCATTATATAGTGCCCTTCTTTGTCCTTTTTTAATGTTGTTGGTTTAAAGTCTGTTTTATCTAATACAAAAATACCTCTGCTCTATTTTGTTTTCCATTTGCATGATAGATCTTTCTCCATCCCTTTACTTTGGGCCTATCAATGTCATTACATGTGAAATGGGCCTCTTGAAAACAGGAGAAGGTTGGATCTTTTTTTTTTTATCTAATTTGCCATTTTATGTCTTCTATATGGAGCGTTGAGGCCATTTATATTCAAGGTTAATATTGATATGCGAGGTTTTGTTCCTATTGTAGTGTTGTTAGCAAGTTGCTTTGTAGTATCAATTGTGTAGTTGCTTTATAAGGTCTCTGGGCTTTGTACTTATGTGTGCTTTTGTGGTAGCAAGTATTGTTCTTTCATTTCCATGTTTAGAACTCCTTTAAATATTTCTTGTAGACTGGTCTGGTGGTGATTAATTCCCTTAGCATTTGCTTGTCTGGTAAAGACTCACCTTCGTTTATGAAGCTTAGTTTGGTGGGATATGAAATTCTTGGCTCAGATTTATTTTCTTTAAGAAGGCTAAAAACAGGTCTCCAATCTAGGAGGTCTACTGTTAGTCTGATGGGATTCCCTTTATAGGTAATTTGGCCCTTTTCTCTAGCTGCTTTTAAAATTTTTCCTTATGTTTTGACCTCAGATAGTCTGATGACTATTTGCCATGGGAGTGGTTGTCTTGTATAGTATCCTGCAGAAGTTCTCTGAATTTCTTGTATCTACATGTTGACCTCTGTAGTGAGATTGGGGACATTTTTCTGAATTATAGCCTCAAATGTTTTCCAAATTGCTTACTTTTTCTCCTTCTCTCTCTCGAATGCCAGTAAGTCATAGGTTGGGTCACTTTACATAATCCCATATTTCTCAAAGATTTTATTCATTTTTAAAATTATCTTTCCTTATTTTTGTGTGACTGGGTTAACTTGGAAGACCAGTCTTTGACCTCTGAAATTCTTTCTTCTACTTGATCTAGTCTATTGTCAAGGCTTCAAACTATATTTTGACATTCCTGTAGTGAACTTTTCAATTCCAAAAGTTCTGTTTGGTTCTTTCTTAATATATCTATTTCATCTGTCATTTCCTGGATCATTTTTCTGTTTTATTTGTGCTGGATTTCAACTTTCTCTTGGATATTGTTGAGTTTCCTTGCAATCCATATTTTGAATTCTTTATCTGTCATTTCAGACATTTCAGTCTGGTTAGGATCCATTGCTAGGGAGCTAGTGTGATCCTCTGCAGGTGAGAAAACACTCTGGTTTGCTGTATTGCCAGAGTTCTTGTGCTGATTCCTTCTCATCTGAGGCTGTTGCTGCTTTTTTTTTTTTTTAGATTTGCTACCATTTCAGAGGGCTTTCTAAAAATTTGTTATTCTTTTTTCCCTTGAGGGTATGACTGTGGTGTATGTTGTGTGTGATTGATTGGCTTCATTTCTGGGTGCTTTCAGGGGGCCAAGGCTCTGTACAGGTTCCTTGGTTGCAGATAGGTTCTGTGCTATGGCTTTCTCAGATGCTGCTTATTGTAGCAATGCATTTTTGTTTGGTGGTGCAGTTCAGGCTGCAGTACAGTAGATGGTGCTTAAGAGTAGCAGCCAGTAGGTAGGTTGGTGTCCAGGTGGATGCACCTGCCCTGATGGTGGTGGCAGGAAGAGATGATGATGGGGTGTGCTAAAGACTTGGGGGACCAGGCTTGGTGGCTCACACCTGTAATCCCATATTTTAGGAGGCCAAGGCAGGAGAATTACTTGAGGCCAGGAGTTTAAAGCCAGCCTGGTTAACATAGTGAGACTGAATCTCTACAAAAGAAAAATTTAAAAATTAGCTGAGTGTGGTAGTGTGCACCTGTAGTTCCAGATACTGGGGAGGCTAAGGTGGGAGGATTGCTTCAACCCAGGAGTTCAAGACTGCAGTGAACCATGACCATGTGACTGCATTCCAGTCTGGACAACAGTTCAAGACTCTGTCTCAAATAAAAAAATGAAGTCTCAGAGGCGGGTTTGGGGAGTGCACCAGCTTCTTGTCTTAGACCAGCAGGAATCCATCTATTTTCGTATCATGTCGCTCTCACAGGGCTCATGACCTGTTTGTAAAGGTTTTGTCCTTTGGTTCTATGCCACAGTGTGGCTGTGGGCCATGAATCCACCTTTCTGATGGCTACCATTAGAGTGGGGGTCAGGGCAGAGCCTCTTCCCACAGTCCAGGGAGGGTAACTCCGAGGTCTGTCCTTCATTGCTAGGGCACTGCCATTCTGTTTAGGGAGGGGGAGTTGGGCCTTACACTTTGTGCAAGCACAAGCAGGTACGGGCTTGCTTTCAGTGGGGGTGGAGCTGTGGGAAAAGTGTGACAAGCACTTTCTTTCAGTGTGAGCTCACTTTCAGCAGGGGTAGAGCTGCTAGAAAAGCATGGAAAGTGCTTTCTTTCAGTGCGCTCTGACTTTCATTGGAGGTAGAGCTTCCAGAAAAGTGTGAAAATTGCTTTCTTTCAGTGCACATTCACTTTCAGGGGGAATGGAGCCACCGGAAAAGTGTGAACAGTGCTTTCTTTCAGTGCATGCTCATGGGGCCCTGGTGGGGAGATCTGCTGCTGCATCTCCAACAGTTACTGGGAGGGGGGTGAGAGATGACCCGTCTCTCCATATCTGTTCCCAGGCATCAGTAATATCCCCTTCAGCAGTTGGTACCACACCCATCATTCCTTTGTCCCAAAGAATGCTTTGGTGGGCTGTGCTCCCCTCTCCCTTGGGGCAGCCCACAATGAAATTAGATCTCCAGGGGACCTACTGGTCCCCTGTGCTTGCCAAAATTATAGTGGGTTCTGGGGTATGTTTGTGGGTTGTCTAGTGGTGCAGTGGCTCAAGGACAGAGGATCCCTGGGCACGGCAGTGGCACCACACGTGCACAGCTGGTGTGGTACCTTCCATCTCAGTTTCAGTCTGAGAGTTGTGTGGCATGGCTGCACAAGCTGGCCACCTTATTTTGGGGACATAATTTCTGTCACTTTGAAATAGAAACTTCTCATCCATAAATATAATGTATCTTGTTTTATAATACTTTATAGTTTTGTTGTTATTGTAGCTGGTATATTTACTTTAAAATTACATTTTCTAGTTGATAGTATGTATGAATGCTATTGTTTTGTTTGTTTGTTTTTTTGTTTTTGATGGAATCTTGCTCTGTCACCCAGGCTGGAGTGCAATGGAGCGATCTCCACTCACTACAGCCTCCGCCACCCGGGTTCAAGCAATTCTCTGCCTCAGCCTCCCGACTAGCTGGAATTACAGGTGCCCACCAGCACGCCCGGCTAATTTTTGTATTTTTAGTAGATACGGGGTTTCACCATCTTACCAGGCTGGTCTTGAACTCCTGACCTTGTGATCCACCCGATTATGTTTTGTATATTGATCTCATTTTATTTTTTGAATCCTCAGAGTCTGTAGATTCTTTTGGATTTTAATTTTGGACCATATTATATAAACTATAAATAATGACAGATTTGCTTCTTCCTTTCTAATCCTTATGATTTTTTTTTCCATTTTTATTATATTGGCTAGGGCCTACAATGCAACATGTGAGTAGTAACAGCAGATCTCCTTGTCTTTTTCCTTACCTTACAAGAGATATTTTTACTAAGTACTTAGCTTATTATGAGTTTTTGGTAGATGCAGATATTTTCTTTAGGATTTTCACATCGTTATTCATAAAGGAGATAGGTCTATACTTTTTCTTTCTCATACCGCCTTTGTCCATATCAAATGTGTGTTTTATAATTGCTTCATAAGATGAGTTTCAGAACATTCACTGTTTCTTAAAGCAGCTTGTAAAACGTAGGTATTGTCAGTTTTTTTAAGGTTTTGTGTAAGTTGTCTGTAAAACCATATGGCCCTTCCTTTTTTCAGTGGGTAGATTTTTAATGATTCACTTCCTCTAATACATTTTATTCCAGATTTCTATTTCTTCTTGAGTTGGTTTTGAAAATGATGTAGCTTCTAGAAACTTTTCCATTTCACCTAATTTTAAATTTTTTATCACCTTTTTAGTCCTGTTACTGTTGATTTGTACCTTTTTAAAAAATCAATTTTGCTAGAGTTGTTTCTTAGATTTTTTTAAACAACCAAATTTTAACTTGTTAACCCTCTTTTTAAACTTTGTTTTCTATTTAATTAATTCATCAATTTGTATTCTTATTTTTATCATGTTGTTCTTTGTACTTTCTCTGTGTTTATTTTCTAACTTCTTGACTTGGGTATCTGTTTCACTGATTTTCAGTGTTTCTTTTCTAAGAAATGCACTTAAGGCTTTAATTTGCCTTCTGAGTATTACTTTAGCTGTGGTGTATTTAGTGTTTATTATCCTCCATATATAAATATTTTCTAGTATTATTTCTTTTTTGGCCAATTAATTATTTAAAAGTTTGTTTTGACATTTCCATATGTGTATGAAGCTACTCTCATTTGGTTCTTAATTTCTCTTTTTATTACATTTAGTTAGAGAACACTGTCTGCGTCTTCTTTATTCTTTGATATTTAATAAGACTTGCTTCCTAACCCTGGGAATTAAGTCTTAATTTCTGAAATGCATGTATTTTTCTCTTACTTTTGAAGTTTAAACGGGTACATAATTCTAGATGTAACTATTTTCCTTTGATCTTTTGAAGATACTCTATGTCTTCTGCCTCCGTTGTTGGTGCATCTCTTGTTAATATAATTGTTCCTTTGTAGTCATCAGCCTTTATTCCCTCTGGCTGGCTTTCTTTGTTTTTGGTGTTCTGCTGTTTTATTACAATGCATCTTGGGACTATTTATAATTCTTCAGTTTGAGAATTATTCTGAGCCATTATCTCTTCAAATAACTTCTCTTGTTCATTTTGCCTGTTTTCCTTCTCACACTTTCAACCTGTTCTTGTTCTCTCTTAACATCCTGTCAAACTCCTTTTTCTCCATGTCTTTTGATCTTTCATTCTTTTCATTTATTTTTCATTCTGTGCTGCTACGTTTCTGGAATTTTCCTTAAATGTCCCATCTAGTTCATTGATTCAGTGACTCTGCCTTCTTATTCTTGTACTATTTAATTGTTGTGTTTCATGTTTCTGTTCTTTTCCATAGCATCTTGTTCTTTTCTTATGGCTTCTCTGTGTTTTATCTCTTTAATAATTTTAAACATAATAATTTCATGGTTCATTACTGATTTTTGTTCTATTGTCCCAAATTCATGGAATGCCAATTTTTCTGTTATATCTGCTGACTTAGGGTGGATTGTTTCCTTTTGTTTTCTGAGCTCATCTTCAATTGGTCTTTATTCCTCTACTTCATTGTTCCTTTGTTGCTTTGGTTGACCATTTAGAGTAGTTTTTTAAAAATCTTTTATTTTGAACTAATTGTAGACTTACAGAAAATTTACCAAACTAGAATTCCCATATTTCCCTCACCCAGCTTTTTCTGTGTTAACATCTTACCACAGTGCAATTATTAAACCCAAACAATTAACATTGGGACAATTCTACAGACTAAAAACTTCATTTGAATTTTACCAATTTTTCACCAATGTTATTTTTCTGTCCCGGGATCCTATCCAGGATCCCACACTGCATTTAGTAGTTGTTTCTTGTTAGTCTTCTGTGGTCTGTAACAGTTCCTCAACCTTTCTTTGTCTTTTATGACCTTGGTACTTTTTAAGAATTGTGGTCAGTTATTTTGTAGAATGTTGTTCAATTTGGAGTTGTCTGATGTTTTCTCATAGTTGGACTGAGATTATACACTTTCGGAAAGAATACCACAGAAATGATGTTGTCTCCTTCTTAGAACATCGTATCGAGTGGTTCATGATGTCAGTATGTCTTACTACTGGTGATGTTGGCCTTGATCACTTGATTCAGGTAATGTCTGCCAGGTTTCTCCATTGGAAAGTTACTATCTTTCCTTTTGCATTTAATAAATACCTTGAAAGAGATACTTTGAGACTATGCAAACTCTACTTTTTCTCAAACTCACCTGCTAATTTTAGCATCTGGCAATAGAACTCTTTGAGTAATTTTTATTTTACCCTTCCAGGCTAGCTTATAAACTGGTCTAATTTCATACTAATTTTGATGTTAATTAATTGCCTTGGAACGTGGGTTAGTCAATTTTTTTTTTGTTATGAAGGAATACCTGAGGCTGGGTAATGTATAAAGAAAAAATATTGATTTTGGCTTATGGATCTTCAGACTGTACACGAAGTATGGTGCTAGCATCTGCCTCTGGTGAGAGCTCAGGAAGCTTACAATCAGGGCAGAAAGCAAAGGGGGGAGCTGGCATATTACATGGTGAGAGGGAGCAAGAGAGAGAGTAAGGAGGTGTCAAGTTCTTTTAAACAGATCTCATGTGAACTCAGAGCGAGAGCTCACTCATCACTGAGGGGATGGCGCTGAGCCATTCATGAGGGATCTGCCTCCATGATCCAAATACCTCCCACCATGCCCCACCTCCAACACTGGGGATTACCTTTCAATGTGAGATTTGGAGGGGACAAACATGTGAACTATATCAGAGCTTTATATCGTAAGTGGGCAAAATAAATGTATACTCCAAATTCTTATTAGGTGGAATATTGGCTTTGATTTCTATCAGATAACTTATTTTTTTATACCTAGAGACTCAGCCGAGAAAAAGCCTCATTATCTCTCTTGTCCAATGGGTAGAATTGATTAATTCTTTCACTTCACTTGCAGCCTTTTACAGTTCTAGCTTTATGCATAGGTTTAATGTGTAGGAGTTCCCAATTGCTACTCTCCTGGACTGGAGGTCTTGTCTTTTGTGCCCCGGTGAGTGTTAAAAATCTAAGCTCTTACCTGCTACAGAGTTTGATCCCCCTTCCTTCCCACCCCAACTACCTCTCATCCTGCTGCCACCTATTAGCTTGTTCACCTTCCTCTCTGGCTGTCAGCTACCTCTTTGCATTGGTACCTGGGGACATTTCTCTCTGTTTTTGCAAGCTCAGCCAGGAGTATGAGTTTTAATTGCTGCCTAGTCTACCATTTTGCCATGCACAATCTCTCTCCCATGCCATAAGACTCTCTAAAATTACACTGGGGAAAATACTGACTAGACACGTTATTATTAGGGAATGTCACATTATTATTGTTACCTATGCTAAACTGGATTTGGCTGTGATCGTATAGGCCTAGTTAAAATCAGTTACACTATTTAAAAATCTTAATCATGCTTAGGCTTCTCTCTTTCTATTTTTGAAGCACATCCATTCTTATAACCTTGAATTTTATGGGACGCTAGAAAAAATTATTGGCATTTTAGAATAAATAAACCATATAATGTTGTGCCAAAACAGATAGAGTGTTTCTTATGTTTCTAAAGAGTGGAAAAAGGACCAACTCTTTTTCTGGGGTTTTATATATACACATATATTTATATTGTGTTTATTTTATTTCTTTTTCTATGATTATATTCTTGTGGAAATCAGGAAATCATTAACAGTGAAACTACTGTTTCATCCAAAATACAATGTTCTAATGGTCTGTTTTCTAAATGAAGCTTCTATGAATAAAAGCAAGGCCGCTATATAGCCATTTAGTTGCTAAAAAATGAACTGGTTAGTGCCACCCATGATTTCTTCTTTAATTAGATTGCAAATTTTGTGTTCAAAAATGGGATCAGTAAGTAAATGCTAATTTGTAGTTCCTCAGAGGGAGAGTTATGATGTTAAAATTAGGATATAAAATGAGAGGATACTGCAGGGCAGGAGGGTAATGGCACTTGGGCCACCATAGGGAAGGCCCTGCCAGGCTGCTTTTCATTCCAGTAAATTTTGCAACTCAAAGTACTGGGTGTGGAAGGCGTGCCACATAGTACAGTGTTTAATCATGTAAGTTTATTCTTTCTTCATTCAATAAACATATATTGCGCACATGCTCTGTATCGGGTCCCCTGGTGGATGATAGAGGCTCAGAGATGAATGAGCTGCCTTTTGGGAGTGCCAGCCTCATCTGTGGCCTTGGACTGCTGGTTCTGTGCTGCCAATCTGGGTCACTCTCTTCCCCACACCATTTTGAAGGGGTCTCTCCTTTGCTGTCCAGTTTCTTCTGCCTGCTCCTGAAGACATGAACTAAATTATATTTCTTCTCTTAAGATATTCCTTACCGCCGCAGCTCAGAGTAATCCTTGCCTCTTTGAACTCATTTTATTTATGGCTGGTGCTACCCAGCATATCTTTTTATTCCCACATGCATGTTAGTTGTAGAATAGATGGATGAATGAATGAATGAATGAATGAACAAAGGTGGTGCCTTTTGTTTGGATTCAATTTTCACTCACTTAATAGGATCATATTGACAGGGCATTCCTAGACTTATTTTGACCTTTCTTGAAGGATGATTCATTCTACCACTTCCTAATAATTATCATAAAAGCTAACATTTATATGCTTGCTGCTTACCATGTGACAAATGTTGCACTAAATGCTTTCTACATATTAACTCATTTACTCCTCACAGCAATCCTACAAAGTGGGCACTATTATTATTCCCATTTTGCAGATGAGGAAACTAAGAAGCAGAGAGTTTAAGGAATGTAACCAGAATTACATATTAAGTTGCAGAGCTGGGATTTGCACCAGGCAGTCTAGCAATTTCATCATGAGTTAAGATTTAGAATCAAACAACTAAGGTTGACAATTCATTCTGCCTCTCTAATGCTTCAGGTTCATCATCTGTGAAATGAGAATCATTCAAGAGCTTACTGGGGGCATTAGATGAATTAACATATGCTAAACACTAAGCCAGCAAATATCCATGACATTAGTTCCATTCACTTCTTCTTACCACTGGCCACATGGAACTTACACTCTGGGTCTAGAAAGCATGTATGTGCCCCTAGATAGCTCAGCAGCTGTCTCCACCAACTTTGAGATCTTGGCTCTGATTAATATCTTTTTCCTTGACTCTGCCTATTCTGGAAGACTGTCTTTTGGAATGGGGGCAGTTGGGGTAGGATTAAAAAACACTTTCTGAGTAAATACCCCTTCAGTTCTTCTCACTATTGTATGTATTTTTATATTTATCTATTTTGCCTTGTTTCAGAAATGGATTTAAGGTAAGCTAGAAAGATGTAGACAGTTCTGTAGGATAAAATGAATATGCAAATGCTAAAAAAAAAAGAAAAAATATAAGTAAGAAAGAACAGGGGAGCCAGGAGTGGGGCTGGCATACAGAATATATTTACAGGCTCTGAAGTTAGAGGCATTTACTAGCAGTCAGCCACAGGCCTGGCTCTGAGCTTCCTAGAAGTCAGTGCAAAATAGAGACCATGATCCGTTCATGGTGTTCATAAAGCAACTATAAGCTGGGTTGTGGTGGCTCATGCCTGTAGTCTCAGCACTGTGGCAGGCCAAGGCTTGTGGACCACTTGAGCCCAGGAATTTCCAACCAACCTGGGCAACATGGTGAAACCCCATCTCTACTAGAAATATGAAAATTAGTTGGACATGGTGGTGCACACCTGTGGTCCCCACTACTAGGGAGGCTGAGGTGGGAGGATCACCTGAACCAGGGGAGGTCGAGGCTGCAGGGAGCTGTGATCACACCACTATACTCTTAAGTTGGACAACAGAGTGAGACCTTGTCTCAAAAAACAACAAACAAACAAAAAACAAAACCCAAAACACAACATAAAGCAACAATAAGCCAGTTGCTTAGGAAAAGGGATCCTAATGCAGAGTGCAAGAAAGACATTCTCCACTGGCCACTCACAGAAAGGACTCTCTGGTAGGTGAGTGGTGGTCTCAGTAGCATGCCCCAGGATACCCAGGGGTGAAGTCCAGGTGGCTGTTTCTGACAGTATTCCCTAGAAGAAAATAATATCATTCCATCAGAATACTGTTCAGTCAAATTAATTCTGCCAGAGGCATCATGTGCCATAGCCCAGGTGTCCAGCTTTCAGAGGTCCAGCTTAACACTGGGGTTTGAAGCTGCCTCATAGCACTGGGGTGTGAAGGAGAAGAAAGTGCAAGAAGGCAGGACTTAGGAGAGTACATCAATCATCAATTGCCAGAATTTGGAAGTGTAATAAATGACCTGAAAATCTCTGTCATGCAAAAAAAACCACACAAAAAAACAAAAAAACAAAGCAACAACAACAACAACAAAAACCACACACACACACTTATTTAGCTTACAGGTCCATGGGTTGGCTGAGTGTTCATTGATCTGAGCTGGGCCCAGCTGGGATGGCTCTGTTCCACATGTCTGTCATTCTCCTTCAAGGAGCAGTGGGCTAACCCAAGTGTATCGTTCTCATGGCGATGGCAGAAGTGCAGTCGGAGTGGGAAACGAGAAGACCTCTTGAGGCCTAGGCGCAGAACTGGCACACTTTGACTTCCACGTCATTCTCTTGGCCAAAACAAGTCCTGTGGCTGACCCCATTGTCAAAGAACAGGAAAATTGTGCCCCTTTAGAGAGTGCGACAGCAGAGCGACATGGGAAAGGGCATAGATAGTGAGAGGGAAGTATTGAAGGCAATGATGCAGTATCCCACAGAGGGAATGGAAATGACTTTGAGAAAAGCTCACTGCCCCTTGAGGTACAGAGGCCCCTGCACCGGTTGTATCTGCTGCCACCATGCAGGTTTAATTCCTCACTGCAGGAGGCTTGGGCATGAAGTGGCTCTGGTTGTGGCTAGTTACCATTGTGACAAATGAGCTCAATACAAATTGGACCCTGTGAGTAACCATTCTATAACCTGGGTAGAACTTTGTGCCAGCGCCTGCTAGAGTTGCACACTCCCTCCCTAAGCTGGAATATGGCTGGGCCCCTGAAGTGGCAGGGAAGTTAGGGTTATAACTGACAACCAGCTTCCCCATTTTGTTTGATCTTAATTAATTTGTGCTCATTTTCCCTTATATTTTATAAGTAGAAATGTGAAACACTTACTAGGTGAGCATATTTACTTTATTTTTTGATTTAGAGCCACCTAAGTTTTAGAGATGAAGCTATCAGCATATGGATTTCTTCCATTGCTTTGAAAACTGCTATATTTAGGACTGATGTTCTGTGGTTACATGCTGGGATCCATTACATAGAATTTAAGCACAGAGTGTTTAAAACAAGGAGCCAAGAACAAGTTCTCATTACATTATCTGGATTGAAAATGATTTCTTACTGACATTGCAAAGTTTCAAAGTTCCAGCCACTATCAAAATGTAGCCGGGTAACTTGCCTAGCTTGTGTCTATGACTTCTAATTCAGATAAGTGATTTGATTCTCGGCCCAGTACTACCCTCTCCCAAGCTCAGAATTCTTCATAGAAGACCCAAAACAAATAAAAAAATAGGCCACAACAATAAAATGTAAGAAATTCTCCTACTTCATATTCTGAGAAGGAAGTAAATCATTTTATTCATTGATGGACTTTTATTTCTGCCTTTTTGATTTATTTCCTGGCATGAGAGACCTAGTTGCCTTAATGCCAATTTGTCAATTGAGCACAAGCCCAAAAGTCTACCCTGGGGCCTCCATGTGAGTCAGTGGTCCCAGGGAAGAGCCACTGCTAAGGGTTGTGCTGGTTGTGAACTACACAACTCTGGAACACTGCATGGAGAGCCTCTCTTGGAATTCCTTTGTCAGTGGTTGGGGTATTGGCACAAGGCTCCCAGCTTTTACTCTGCCCCTCATCCTCTTCTTTTCCTACCAAACACTTATCCCAAATTTGGCTTCTTGGTCTCTAAATCAAAAGCTGGTCTTTCTTCCTCCCTCC
>NW_026652282.1:39622030-39666180 GCF_009828535.3 Hylobates moloch
AAGGAAATTAAAAGTGCTTTTCCAGTAAACACATGAAAGAGAAGAAAGCAAAACAGCCTTATTGCTGATGTAGAGAAAGTTTTAGTGGTCTGGATAGAAGACTAAACCAGCCACAACATTCATAGAATTGAAGAGAATCGGGGCCTTGCTCTAGACTAGGATTAAGCCAAAGCCTAATTCAGAGCAAGGCCCTAACTCTCTTCAATTCTATGAAGGCTGAGAAAGATAAGGAAGCTGCAGAAGAAAAGTTGGAAGCTAACAGAGCAGCTGGTTCATGAGGTTTAAGGAAAGAAGCTGTTTCCATAACACAAAAGTGCAAGGCGAAGCAGCAAGTGCTGATGGAGAAGCTGCAGCAAGTTATCCAGAAGATCTAGCTAAGATAATTAATGAAGGAGGCTACACTAAACAACAGATTTTCAATCTATATGAAACAGTCTTCTATTGGAAGAAGATGCCATCTAGGACTTTCATAGCTAGAGAGGAGAAGTCAATGACTGGCTTAAACTTCAAAAGGCAGGTTGAGTCTCCTGATAGGGACTAATGCAGCTGATGATTTCAAGTTGCAGCCAATGCTCACTTACCATTCAAAAGATCCTAGAGCCTTTAAGAACTATGCAAAATCTACTCTGCCTATGCTCTATAAATGAAATAACAAAGCCTGGATGACAGCACATCTGTTGATAGCATGGTTTACTAAATATTTTAAAGCCACTGTTGGGACCTACTGCTCAGGAAAAGAAAAAGATTTCTTTCAAATATTACTGCTCATTGACAATACACCTGGTCACCCAAGAGCTCTGATAGAGATGTACAAGGAGATTAATGCTGTTTTCATGCCTGCTAACACAACATCCATTCTGCAGCCCATGGATCAAGGAGTAATTTTGAGTTTAAGTCTTATTATTTAAGAAATACATTTTGTAAGGCTGTAGCTGCCATAGAGAGTGATTCCTCTGATCAATCTGGATAAAGTAAATTGAAACCCTTCTGCAAAGGGCTCACCATTCTAGATGCCATTAAAAATATTCATGATTCATGAGAGAAGGTCAAAATATCAACATGAACAGGAGTTTGGAAGAAGTTGATTACAACCCTCATCAATGACTTGGAGGAAGTAACTGCAGATGTGGTGAAAATAGCAAAAGACCTAGAATCAGAAGTGGAGCCTGAAGATGTGACTGAGTTGCTGCTAGCTCATGATAAAACTTGAATGGATGAGGAGTTGCTTCTTATGGATGAGCAAAGAAAGTGGTTTTTTGAGATAGAATCTACTCCTGGTGAAGATGCTGTGAACAATGTTGAAAGGACAACAAAGGATTTCGAATGTTATATAAACCTAGTCAATAAAGCAGCAACAGGGTTGGAGTGGATTGACTCCAATTTTGAAAGACATTTTGTGGATAAAATGATATCAGCCTTTCATGCTACAGAGAAATCTTCTATGAAAGGAAAAGTCAATCAATGTGGCAAACTTTATTGTCTTCTCATTTTAAGAAATTGCCACAGCCACCCCAACCTTCTTCAAGCAGCACCCTGATCAGTCAGCAGCCACCAGCATTGATGCAAGACTCTCCACCAGCAAAGAGATTACAGCTCACTGAAGGCTAAGATAATCGTTAGCATTTTTTAGCAATAAAGCATTTTTTCATTATTTAATTTATTTGTTAGCAATAAAGCATTTTTCATTTTTTGTTTTGGGCATAATGCTATTGCACACTTAATAGACTACAGTATAGTGTAAGCATGACTTTTATATGCACTGGGAAACCAAAAAATTTGTGTGATTTGCTTTACTGTAATATTCGCTTAATTGTGGTGGTCTGAAACCAAATCCACAATATCTCCAAGGTATTCCTGTACTTCTTGATTGACTAGTTCAGTTCCTCTTCTAAAGAAGGATAGTGTTGGAGTGGACGCTGTTATTTGCCTACACAATGTGAGCTAAGGCTTGCATTACCTTTGGACATGGCACAGGTTGAGTATCCTGTATCTGAAATGCTTGGGACTAGCCCTATTTTGGATTTGGAATTTTTTTCAGATTTTGGAATATTTCCATATACATAATGAGATATCTTAGGGATGGGATCCAAGTCTAAACATGAAATGCATTTGTTTTTCATGTACACCTTATACACATAGACTGAAGGTAATTTTATATGCTATATTAAATAAATTTGTGTATAAAACAAAGTTTGTTTTCAATACTTATGTGTGGAATTTTCCACTCATGGCATTATATCAATGCATTTTGGAGCACTTTGGATTTCAGATATTTAGATTAAGGATACTCAACTGTAATGGATTTTCTTATTTTTAAACCAGTTTGAGCCTTATTTCTGTTACCTGCTGCTGGAAATAACCTGACTGATACAGATGTTCCCTACTGGGTGCATATAAATAAGTTTTTATATCATTTTTTTGCTTACATATATCCATGATTATTTTTCCCTCATTCTTTGGCAGCCAAGTATTTTCAAAACATACCACACACAGTTAATTGTGTTCATAATATAATAATACAACTCTAGAAAGACTAACCAAAAACCTAAATTCATAAGATTTGGTAAAAATCTGTTTACAGTTCAATCACGTATTTAGTCATCCAACAAGCAGTTATTGAGAGCCTACTATGTATCAAGCATTAAATAATGTGAAGTCTGCTGCACCCTAATTCTGTCCCTTTAAATTACATTTGAGCACAAAGAAAATAGGGCAATCTGTGATTATGCATATATTCATTACCAACTACTGCACAAATATTTGGCTCGTAACTATGAGTTAAATGGTATGACATTTCCATGAGAAAATTAATTACTTGAACATGTGTTGTATAAAATATGTTAAATCATTTATTTGGATGTTGTAGATTGCATAATAGTCTTTAGCCAGGGAAATACATGAGAAATAAACATGAAATGCACACTCTATACATTGTAAATGTCATGTTATGCCCAAAGGCCTTTTGCACATGAACAATTTTTTTCTGGATGAGGAGAGTAGCATCCAAAGACCATAAGATCACAGATTCAAAGTAGGGAGTTGTTTTGCAATGAGTTTTTCATGCACTTAAATGTTGCACCTATTGATAACTTGCCTGTTTAAAGACTATGTGTTTCATACAAATAGCTATGTGCAAAGAATGGGTAGATTAATCATTTCAGATACCGAACTGCCATCTAAAATAGTTTGGAATTCTAATAGCATAAGAATAAAAAGATAAAGATTTGTGGTATGAGATGAGTACTTACATTCTGATGCTTTTTATGGTTTCAACAATTTTGAAGGAGAAGGATCTATATAAAGATCTGTAAGTCAGAGATTGTAAGAAATGCCACTCGAGATAGACATATAATATTACAATAAATGATAGTGCAAGATAACTAAAATTTAAAAAAGAAACTAGTAAGGTCAAATACATACACAAACAAAATAAAGGCTGTATTTATTGAAAGCCAAGAAACAGTTCAGAGAAACAGAAGGAACATCCCCAGGGAAGCATATGGACTTCACTCTATATGCTCTAGAGGGAATATTCTTATTCAGTGAGGCATACGGCAGAACTTTCTCCATATTAATATAGGGATGGGATAAGAGTGATGCCTATCACGTAAATTAACCATGTTATAGCAAGTTTTTGTCATATGCTCTTTGATTTTAGGCCCATAGATTTATCCTATAAAGTATCCAAGCTCATTTAATTAGAATGTCCAATGTCAAACTTCCCATTCACAAAATGGCATTTGCCCTCCAAGTTACAGAATTTACAAATGGCTTGATTTATTTCTAAGTGTCTTAGTTTCAGTACCATCATTCTCTGGCCTGGAATTAATTACTTAAACACATTGGCATTGAGATGGTACTTTTTCTTTTTTTTTTTTTTTGTTGGGCAATTTACAAAATAAAGGGTTTATTTTATTTTTTTTTATTATACTTTAGGTTTTAGGGTACATGTGCACAATGTGCAGGTTTGTTACATATGTATCCATGTGCCATGTTGATTTCCTGCACCCATTAGCTCGTCATTTAGCATTAGGTATATCTCCTAATGCTGTCCCCGCCCCCCCCCGCCCCCCACCCCACAACAGTACCCGGAATGTGATGTAAACTAGTTCAACCATTGTGGAAGTCAGTGTGGCGATTCCTCAGGGATCTAGAACTAGAAATACCATTTGACCCAGCCATCCCATTACTGGGTATATACCCAAAGGACTATAAATCATACTGCTATAAAGACACATGCCCACGTATGTTTATTGCAGCACTATTTACAATAGCAAAGAGTTGGAACCAACCCAAATGTCCAACAACGATAGACTGGATTAAGAAAATGTGGCACATATACACCATGGAATACTATGCAGCCATAAAAAATGATGAGTTCGTGTCCTTTGTAGGGACATGGATGAAACTGGAAAACATCATTCTCAGTAAACTATCGCAAGGACAAAAAACCAAACACCGCATGTTCTCACTCATAGGTGGGAATTGAACAATGAGAACTCATGGACACAGGAAGGAGATGGTACTTTTTCTATCAGGCACCAAGGTACATTCCTTGGCTCTGATTAAGTCTTCTCTATGTGGGAATGAATGTTGTAATAATTGCAGTGGACAGGGTGAGTTCACCACGAGTCATGTTCTCAGAGGCTGTGGGTGTTTTGCTTTGGGAGGCAATAACAAGAACTCTTCTGTGTGGACTTGGACACAGTCCATGATTTGAACTACTTTATAGAGATCACCGTATTGTGTATGATTTTTATTTTAAATAAAAAAGGATATGTATGGATGGGAAGGAGTAATGTGTAAGGATGTGTAAGGAAATGTTCTCTGGTCAAACCAGTAACCTACCTACTCAGTGTGACACTCAAGAGTAGATCTTTTTTTTAACACATCCATCTCTATATGAGAAAATGTAGTAATCATTATTGTTTTGATTTTTAGCTTAAAAATGAGCAATTAACAATTTAAAATAATACATTTCAAATTTCAAAATTGTTATGGTTTCAATGTTTGTGTTCCCCCAAAGGCTATATGTTGAAATCCTAACCCCCATTGTGAGGGTACGAGGAGGTGGGCCTCAGGGAAGTGAGTAGATCATGAAAGCAGAGGCTTCATGAATGGAATTAGTGCCGTTGTAAAAGAGACCTGAGGAAGCTTGTTTGCCATTCCATCATGTGAGGACACAGTGAGAGGCACTATCCATGAGTCAGAAAATGGGCCCTCATCAGACACTGAATCTGTGGGTGCCTTGATCCTGGACCTCTCAGCCTCCGGAACAGAGAGAAATAAATTTCTTTTATTTATAGGCTACCCAGCCTATGGCATTTTGTTATAACAGCCCAAATGAACTAAGACAACAATGTTATTTAAATACATGAATATATTTCATGTATGAGCTAATATTTTCACTCACCGTCAAAAATATAAAATATCACAGGCTGGTGTGCATGCAGCGGTGTTTACAACTAATTGATCACAATCAGTTATAGATTTCTTTGTTCCTTTTCCACTCCCACTGCTTTACTTGGCTAGCCTAAAAAAAAAATAGATGCCACAGTTTCTACTTTGCTTCACTGTTTTAAATTTAAAAACAAACACAAACTCCAATTTCTAACATAAAATGATAGAATTGAACCATCTCATGTTCTGTTTCTTTTGGTTTACAATCATTATGATATTATTGCTTATTTCTAATTTACTCTTTATTCTTAGTAATATACAGTACCACAGTAATTAGAGACAAAAGTGGTGCCTAGACCAGCTCTCACAATTGTGAACCATTACAAAATTAATATCCAAACAAATACATGTGTCTCAATCCTCATGTTTTAGGGGCTGACTATATGCCTGGGAATTCTCAAAGCTGACTACCATTTAGACTGCAATGTTTATTAAAGGATAAGTAATAACATTGTGCTAAATTGAAGCTCTTAATATATTATTACTAGGCAACCCAAACCACAGCTGTTGTTTAGACCTTAAACCTGCTCTGTCCAATGCAATAGCCATTAGCTACATGTAGCTACTGAGCATTTACAATGTAGCTAGTTCAAATTTAAATATGCTGTGAGTGGAAAATACACATCAGATTTCAAACTTTAAGCATTAAAAATTATGTAAAATATTTTATTAATAATTTTTATATTGATTGCATGTTAAAATGACAATGTCTTGGATATGTTGGGTTAAATTAAGTATATTATTAAAATTAATTTCACTTATTCCTTTTTTTAATATGGCTATTGGGAAATGTTTGTTATTAAATTTTTTATTAATACATAGTAGATGTACATATTTTGATGGTACATGTGATAATTTAATAATTCATATAATTCACATAATTTGTAAAGATCAAATTCATGTAATTGAGATATCCATTACCTTAAAGATTTGTCTTATCTTCCTGCTAAAAACTTTCTAATTATCCTCTTTTAGCTATTTTGAAATATACAATAGATAATTGTACACTATAGTCACTCTACTGATCTATCAAATACTAGGTCTTATTTCTTCTATCAAACTGCATATTTGTACACACACATTAATCAATCTCTCTTTGCCTCCCTCTCCTCAACCCTTTCTGGCTTTTGGTAAACATCAATCTACTCTCTATCTTCATGAAATCCATTTTTAAAGCTCACAAATATGAGAGAACATGCAAATTTTCTCTTTCTGCGCTTGGCTTACCATAATGACCTCCAGTTCCATCCATGTTTCTTTAAATGACAGGATCTTGGCTACGTGCGGTGGCTCACACCTGTAATCCCAGCACTTTGGGAAGCTGAAGCAGGTGGATTGCTTGAGTCCAGGAGTTTGAGAGCAGCATGGGAAACATGGTGAAAACCTGTCACCAAAAAAATACAAAAATTAGTTGGGTGTGGTGGCTCATGTCTCTGGTCCCAGCTACTTGGGAGGCTGAGGTGGGAGGATTGCTTGAGCTAAGGAGGCAGAGGTTGCAGTGAGCCAAGATTGCACCACTGTACTCCAGCCTGGGCTACAGAGTGAGACCCTGTCCAATAAATAAATAAATAGAATCTCACTCTTTTTAACTGAATAGTATTCCATTGTGTATATACCACATTTTCTTCATCCATTTATTCATTGATGGGCACTTAGGTTGATTCCATGTTTTGACTATTGTGAATAGTGTTATAATAAATATGGAAGTGCATACATCTCTTTGACATATTGATTCCCTTCTTTTTAGATACATACCTGGTAGTGGAACTGCTGGACTACTGGATCATATGGCAGTTCCATTTTTAGTTTTGTTTGTTTGTCTGTTTGTTTTTGAGACAAGGTGTTGCTCTGTCGCCCAGGCTGGAGTGCAGTGGCCTGATCTCGGCTCACTGCAACCTCTGCCTCCCAGGTTCAAGTGATTCTCCTGCCTCAGCCTCCTGAGTAGCTGGAATTACAGGCGTGCGCCACCATGCCTGGTTAATTTTTGTATTTTTAGTAGAGACGGCATTTCACCATGTTGGCCAGGCTGGTCTCAAACTCCTGACCTCAAGTGATCCACCTCCCTTGACCTCACAAAGTGCTGGAATTACATGCGTAAGCCACCATGCCTGGCCTCCATTTTTAGGTTTTTTTAAGGAAACTCCATACAGTTTTCCACAGTGACTGTATTAATTTACACTTCCACCAATGGTGTACAAGGGTTCCCTTTTATCTACATCCTCACCAGCATCCATTCATTATTTGTCTTTTTTATAAAAGCCATTTTAACTGGAGTGAGATGATATTTCATTATAGTTTTCACTTGCATTTCTCTGATGATTGGTGATACTGAGCATTTTTTTTAATATATCCGTTGGCCATTTGTATGTCTTCTTTTGAGTAATGCTTATCCAGATCTTTGCTCATTTTTAAAATCAGGGTTTTTTTGTTTGTTTGTTTGTTGCTATTGAATTCTTTGAGCTCCTTATATATTCTGGTCATCAGTCCCTTGTCAGATGGATAATTTGCAAATATTTTATCCCATTCTATGGTTGTCCCTTCATTTTATTGATTGTTTCCTTTGTTGTAAAGGAGCTTTTTAGTTTGATGTAATACCATTTGTCTGTTTTTTTGTTTTTGTTGCCTGTGCATTTTAGGTCTTACACAAAAATTTTTTTTACCCAGACCAATGTTCTGGAAAACATTCCTCAACGTTTTCTTCTAGTAGTTTCATAGTTTCAGGCCTTAGATGTAAGTCTTTAATCCATTTTGATTTGATTTTTGCATATGGTGAAAGATAGGGGTCTAGTTTCATTCTCCTAGATATGGTTATCCAGTTTTCTCAGCACTATTTATTGAAGAGACTGTCCTTTCCCCAATAAGTGTTCTTGGCACCAATAAAAAATCAGTTGGCTATAAATGTGTGGATTTATATCTGGGTACTTTACTCTGTTCCCTTGGTCTATGTGTCTGTTTTTATGCCAGTACCATGCTGATTTGATTACTATAACTTTGTAGTATATTTTGAAGTCAGGCAGTGTGATGCCTCCAGCTTTGGTCTTTTTGCTCAGGATTGCTTTGGTTATTTGGGATAATTTGTGGTTCCATAGAAATGTTAAGATTTTGGGCCAGACACAGTGGCTCACACCTGTAATCCCAATATTTTGGGAGGCTGAGGCAGGTGGATCACCTGAGGTCAGGAGTTTGAGACCAACCTGGCCAACATGGTGAAACCTCATCTCTACTAAAAATACAAAAATTAGTTGGGGGTGGTGGCAGGCACCTGTAATCCCAGCTACTCGGGAGGCTGAGTGGAACCAGAGGTTGCATGACCAAATCATCCATGGCACCCATCTGGTGAAAAACAAAAAGAAAAGAAAAGAAATGTTAAGATTATTATTTTTATTTCTGTGAAGAATGTCATTGGTATTTTTATAGGGGTTACATTGAATTTGTAAATTGCTTTGGGAAGTATTGTCATTTTAACAATATTAATTCTTCCAACCCATGAACGTGGACTATCTTTCCACTTTGTGTGTGTGTGTTCTTCAATTTCTTTCATCAGCGTATTGTAGTTTTCCTTGCATAGATCTTTCACTTGTTTGGTTAAATTGATTCCTGGGTTTTCAAAATATTATTTGTAGCTATTATAAATGGATTGTTTTCTTGATTTCTTTTTCAGATTGTTTGCTGTCAGCATATAGAAATACTGATTTTTCTATGTTGATTTTTTTCTACTGCAACTTTACTGAATTATTTATCAGTTCAAACACTTTTTTGGTGGCATCTTAAGATTGTCTACGTATGAGATCATGTTGTCTGTGAACAAAACTAACTTCACTTCTTCCTTTCCAACCTGAATGCATCTCATTTCTTTCTCATGCCTAATTGCTGTGCCCAGGACCTCCAGTGCTATGTTTAATAAGAGTGGTGAGAGTTGGTATCCTTGCCTCATTCCAGATCCTAGAGAAAAGGTTTTTATTTTTTCCACTCATTATATTAGCTGCAGATTTGCCATACATGGCCTTAATTATTTTGAAGTATTTTCCTTCTATACCTAGTTTGTTGATGGTTTTTATGATAAAAAGACATTGAATTTTGTTGAATTTTTTTCATTATCTCTTGAAATGATCATATGGTTTTTGTTCTTGGTTCTGCTAATGTGATGTATAATGTTTATTGATTCGCATATGTTGAACCATCATCCTTCCATTCCTAGCATGAATCACACTTGATCATGATAAGTGATCTTTTTTAATGTGTTGTTGAATTCAGTTTGCTAGTATTTTGTTGAGGATTTTTATATCTATGTTCATCAGTGATGTTGGCCTATAGTTTTCTTTTTTTTGTTGTTGTGTTCTTACCTGGTTTTGGTATCAGGTAATTCTGGCCTCACTGAGTGAGTTTGGAAGTGTTCCCTCCTTCTCCATGTTTTTGGACAGTTTGAGTAGAATTGGTGTTAGTTCTTTTTTAAATGTTTGATAGAATTCAACAGTGTAGCCATCAGGCTCTGGGGTTTTCTTTGATGGGAGACTTTTTATTACAGCTTTAATCTCATTACTCATTATTGGTTTATTAAGTTTTCTATTTCTTCATGGTTTAATATTGGTAGGTTGTACATGTCCAGGAATTTATCAATTTCTTCTAGATTTCCTAACTTGTTGGCATATAGTTGCTCATAATAGGATTTAATGATTCCTTTTATTTTTGTGATCTCAGTTGTTATGTCTCCTTTTTTGTTTCTGATTTTATTTATTTGGGTCTTCCCTCTTTTTCTGCTAGGTAGTTTAGCTAAAGGTTTGTTTATTTTGTTTATCTTTTCAAAAATCAACTTCTCATTTTGTGAATCTCTTATTTTTTTAGTCCCTCTGTCATTTCTTTCTGCTCTGATCTTTATTCTTTCTTTTCTGCTATTGATTTTGGGTTTCATTTGTTCTTGCTTTTCTAGTTCCTTGAGATGCATTGTTGGGTAGTTTGTTTGAAGTATTTCTACTTTTTTGATATAGGCATTTATTGCTAACATCTTCCCTCTTAGTACTGCTTTTGCTATATCCCAGTACTGCTTAGTACTACGTTTGTATTTTGATATGCTGTATTTTCATTTTCATTTGTTTCAAACAATTTTTAAATCTCCTTAATTTCTTCATTGACTCATTGGTCATTCAGGAACATGTTGTTTAATTTCCATGTGTTTGTGTGTTTTCTAGGATTCCTCTTGTTAATGATTCCCAATTTTATTCCATTGTAGTCAGAAAAGACACTTGATACAATTTCTACTTTTTTGAATTTGTTGAGACTTGTTTTGTGGCCTAAGGTATGGTCTATTTGTAGAATGTTCCATGTGCTCATAAAAAGAATGTGGTATTCTGTAGTGCTTGGGTGAAATATTATTTAAACGTCAGTTAGACCTATTTGGTCTAGTGTGTAGTTTAACTCCGATATTTTTCTGTTGATTTTCTGGCTGGCTGATCTGTCCATTATTGAGAGTGTGGTGTTGAAGTCCCCTACTATTATGGCATTGCAGTCTACCTCTCCCTTTAGAACTATTAATGTTTGCTTTCCATACGTGGGAGCTCCAGTGTTGGGTGCATAGATATTTATAATTGTTATAGCCTCTCAGTGAATTGACCTATTTATCACTATATAGTGACCTTCTTTGTCTCTTCTTACATTCTTTGACTTGGACTCTATTTTATGTAATACAAGTATAGCTACTCCTGCTCTTTTATGTTTTCCACTTACATGGAATATTTTTTTCCATCCTTTCACCTTCAGTCTGTGTGTCTTTGTAAGTGAAGTGGGTTTTTTATAGGCAACATATAGTTGATCTTGTTTATCCATTCAGCCACTCCATATGTTTTCATTAGAGAATTGATTAACATTCAGTGTTATTATTGATATTACTTATCAATCCCTACCGGACTTACTACTGCCATTTTATTGCTTGTTTGCTGGTTGTTTTATAACTCCTCTCTTCCATTCTTCCTTTCCTACTGTCTTTTTTTGTGGTTAAGTGACTTTCCCTGATAATATGTTTTAATTTGTCTCTGGATTTTTTGGTTTTTGTTTTTGTTTTTGTTTTTGAGATGGAGTCTTGCTCTGTTGCCCAGGCTAGAGTGCAATGGCGCAGTCTAGGCACACTGCAACCTCCGCCTCCCAGGTTCAAGCTATTCTCCTGCCTCAGTCTCCCAAGTAGCTGGGATTACAGGCACACACCACCACACCTGGCTAATTTTTGTATTTTTAGTAGAGACGGGGTTTCACCATGTTGGTCGGGCTGGTCTCAAACCCTTGACTTCATGATCCATCTGCCTCGGCCTCCCAAAGTTCTGGGATTATAGGCATGAGCCACCATGCCCAGCTTTCTTTTTTTTTTTTTTTTTTTTTTTTAAGTAACTCTGTTATAGGTTTTAGTATTGTAGTATTGTGGTTACCATGAGGGTTACAAAAAACATTTTATAGATATAACAAGTTATTTTAAAGAGATGAAAACTTATCTTAGATCACAAAGAAAAGAACAGAAGCTCATGCCTGTAATCCAAGCACTCTGACAGGCCGGCCGAGGTGAGGTGATCATTTGCAGCCAGGAGTTTTGAGACTACCCTGGTCAACATAGTGGACCCCATCTCTACAAAATATTTTTAAAAAATAGCTGGATGGGGTGGTGCACACTTGTAGTCCTAGCTACTCAGGAGGCTGAGGCAGGAGGATTGCTTGAGCCCAGGAGCTCGAGGCTGCAGTGAACTATGGATCATGCCACTGCACTCCAGCCTGGGCAACAGAGCAAGACACTGTCTCTAAAAAACAAAACAAAACAAAACAAAACAAAAAAATTTTAAAAACCTCTACAAAATCTCTACATTTTAACTCCATCAGCCCCACATTTTTACCTTAAGTTTTTGCGGTTTACTTATTTTTATATTGCCTATCTCTTAATGGGAAATTTAAAATAACACATCGCTTGCATTATATTTCTATTGGACAGCATGGCCGTAGACTGACAAAAAATTTCTTGAGGGAGGAGTATTTTATCACTGAAATTGTTTAGAATTGCCAATGCAATAAAAAGCAGACTGACTTTAAGTTGGCTTTAATACTGTTTTTAGATTCCCTATAGACAATCACCAAGTTACTGGTTGCACTTGAGGCCTGATGGCCCCACTGCTCCTCCCTTGGTATGCCACTCAATCAAACCAGCCTAGCTCACCTAATGGGAGGATCCTCACCTTACCCACAGACTGTAGCTGGGCACTCAGTTCTCTCATGGGGTCCTTGGCCCCTTTCTCCACTGTCCCTTCAGTTTTCCGGCCATCTTCACTTCTGTTTTTAGGTTTTTTTAACATTGTTTCTGCTCATCTCAATGTTCTATCTGAAATGCTTCAGCATCTTTCTCTTCCAGTTGAAGATTTCTCCCTCAAATCTTTCTCTAAGAATCCAGTCCAGGGATCTCTTCTATTCCCACTGTGTCCCCTGTTTTCTCTCACTTGTTCAGGCAAGCATGGTCTGTGCTATTCATTAAAGTAGACAAATGGTACTTTGTCGTTGCTCGAAAAATATTATTAGTGTGAATATCTCATCTCACCAACCACTAGAGAGTCTCTTAAGTAGCTTGGTTTGAAATTTACATGCCTTTTTCATCTCATTGAGGGTCTAGCATGGTGTTATGACATTTTATATGTTCAGTAGATATTTGAATGAATGAATGAATGAATGGCATCACAAGTTAAATTCATTAAGATTAGCTCCTATGTGAGTGACAGATCACTCAAAATAACACAGATTTGCACAAGATAGAAGTTTATTTTTCTGTTATATAAATGTCTTGGTAGGTGGGGTGGCACAGAGCTCTTTTGGTACTGAACTGTGTAGGGTGTCTTGGCTCCTATCAGCTTCTGTTTTGCCATTCTTAGGATATGGCTCTCAACCTTATGGTTCAAGAGAGCATCTTACACAATAGCATGAAAAAGAATAAAATAGGAATAAATTTAACAAAAAAGTGCAAGACTTGTACACTGGAAATTACAAAACATCATTGAAAAAAATTAAAGAAGACCTAAATAAGTGGAAAGACAACCTGTATTTATGGATCAGAAGATTTAATATTGTTAAGCTCGCAATACTCCCCAAATTGATCTATAGACTCAACACAATCCCTACCAATGTTCAAAATGACTACTTTGCAGAAATTGACAAACTGATCCTAAAATTCATATGGAAATTTAAAGAACTGAGAATAGTCAAAATGATCTTTAAAAAGAACAAAGTTGAGAAACTCAAACTTCCCAATTTCAATATTTACTACAAAGCTAAAGTAATCAAGACAATGTGGTTCAGGCACAAGAATAGACATACAGAAGTCAAAAAAAGATGAATGAGACCTTACTGATGGGAAAAACAACTCAAGTGGCAGTGGATTTCTTATCAGAAACCATTTAGATAAGAAGAAAATGACAAAAAAATAATAATTTCAAGTGCTAAAACAAAAGAACTGTTAACCCAGAATGCTATATCCAGTGAAAATACACTTCAGGAATAAAGGGAATATCAAGACACTTTCAGATAAAGGAAAATTAAGAGAATTTGTCACTAGCAGACCTACCTTAAAAGAATGGCTAAAGGAAGTTCTTGAAAAAAAAAAAAAAAAACAGAAACGATAAAAGAATCTCAAAACATCAGCAAGGAATAAAAAATAAGGGGAAGAGTAACAATAATTAAAATAGACTTTTCTTCTCTTGAGCTTTCTATATTTTGTTTGACTTTTGAATCAAAAAAGATAACATTATGTGATGTGGTCCTCAATGTATGTAGAGGAAATATTTCAGGGAATTATAAACAGAGGAGGGTATAAAGACTTGCAGGGAGGTAAGATTTCTATACTTCACTCAAAGTGGTAAAATGTGGACACTAGAAGGCTGTGATAACCAATGGGGGTATAATGTAATGCATAGGGCAACCACTAAAAATCTGTACCTAGAGATAAATTCAAAAATAATATAGAATCTGGGGACAGAAGTTGGAGATGCTACTGTTATCTAGTGAGTAGAGGCCAGGAATGCTGCTAAACATCCTGCAATACACAGGACAGTCCCCCACAGCAAAGAATTATATCAACCGTGCTGAGGTTGAGAAACTCTGGCCTAGACCTTATCCGATGCTGAATATTGTCATTTTTAAAATAACATTGCTTTTTTTCTCTTTTGTTTTGTATTTATGTTTTCCTCTTACCTTCTCTCTACGTTGTCAGTGATAGCTGATTTACTGCAACTATACCACTTTGTTAGTCTTTTTAATCTTTCCAATCTGGTAATTTGAAAAAGGATATCTTACTTTGTTTTATATCTCTTGAAGAGAATAGAATTATTTTTACAGGTGCAGTGGCTCCTGCCTGTAATCCCAGCTATTTGGGAGGCTGAGACTGGAGGATCACTTGAGCCCAGGAGTTGAAGACCAGCCTGGGCAACATAGTGAGACCCCATCTCTAAAAAATATTTTTTAAATTAGCTAAGCATGGTGGTTTCATTGCTATGCATAGAATATCCAGTTTTCCCAGCATCATTTATTGCAGAGACTGTCTTTTCCCCCAGTGTATGTTCTTGGCACCTTTGTTGAAAAATGAGTTCACTGTAGGTATGTAGATTCATTTCTAGGTTCCCTATTCTGTTCCATTGGTCTATGTGTCTGTGTTTATGCCAGTATCATGCTGTCTTGGTTATGATAGCTCTGTAGGATAATTTGAAGTCAGATAATGTGTTTCCTCCAGTTTTCTTCTTTCTGCTTATGATAGCTTTGGCTATTCTGGGTCTTTTGTGGCTCCACATAAATTTTAGGATTGTTTTTTCTATTTCTGTGAAGAATGTCATTGGTATTTTGATAGGGATTGCATTGAATCTGTAGATTGCTTTGGGTAGCATGAACATTTAAATAATATTGATTCTTCCAATTTATGAACATGGAATATCTTTCCATTTTTATGGTGTCCTGTTCAATATCTTTCATCAGTATTTTATAGTTTTCATTATAGAGATTTTTCACTTCTTTGGTTAATTCCTAGGTACTTAATTTTATTTGTGGCTATTGCAAATGGGATTACTTTTTAATTTTATTTTTCAGAGTGTTCACTGTTGGCATATAGAAATGCTACTGATTTTTTATGTTGATTTTGTATCCTGCAACTTTACTGAATTATCACTTTTAATAGTCTTTTGATGGAGTCTTTATATTTTTCCAAATATAAGATCATATTATCTGCAAACAAGGATAATTTGACTTCTTCCTTTCCAATTGGGATGCCCTTTCTTTCATTCTCTTGTCTGATTGCTCTAGCTAGGAATTCCAGTACTATATTGAATAACAGTGGTGACAGTGGCCATCCTTGTCATGTTTCAGATCTTGGAGAAAGACTTTCAATTTTTCCCCATTCAGTATGATACTAGCTGTGGGTCTGTCATATATGGTTTTTATTATGTTGAAGTATGTTCCTTCTATACCCAGTTTTTTTAAGGGTTTTTATCATGAAAGGATGTTGAATTTTATCAAATGCTTTTTTCAGCATCAATTGAAATGATCATATGGTTTTTGTCCTTCATTCTGTTGATATGATGTAGCACATTGATTGATTTGTGTATGTTGAACAAGTCTTGCATTGTGATTAATCCCACTTGGTCATGATGAATGACCTTTTTAATGTATTGTTGAATTTGGTTTATTAGTATTTTACTGAGAATTTTGGCATCAATATTCATCAGGGTTACAATTTTGTTACTTGTTATTGGTTGTATGTGTCTAGGAATTTGTCCATTTCTTTCTTATTTTTGAGACAGGGTCTTACTCTATTGTTCAGGCTGGAGTGCAGTGGTGCAATCACAGCTCACTGCAGCCTCAACCAACCTACCCAGGCTTCAGGTGATCCTCCCACCTCAGCCTCCTGAGCAGCTGGGACTACAGGCTCATGACACCACACCTGATTAATTTTTGTATTTTTTGTAGAGATGCGGTCTCACTATATTGCCCAGACTGGTCTCAAACTCCTGGGCTCAAGTGGCCTTTCAAAGTGCTGGGATTACAGGTGCAAGCCACCACACCTGGTCGAAATTTATTGGTTTCTTCTAGATTTTCCAGTATATTCGCATATAGTTCCTCATAGTAGCCACTAATGATCTTTTGAATTTCTGTGGTATCAGTTATAATGTTTCCTTCAGCTCTGATTTTGATTATTTGGATTGTCTCTCTTTTTTTCTTTGTCTGGCTAAAGGTTTTTTTTTTTTTTAACTTTTCAAAAAACCAACTTTTTGTTACATTGATCTTTTGTATTGTTTTCTTCATTTCCATATCATTTATTTCTGCTCTGATCTTTATTATTTCTTTTCTTCTACTAATTTTGGGGTTGGTTTGCTCTTGCTATTCTAGTTCTATAAGATGTATTGTTAGGTTGTTTATTTGAAGCTTTTCTTCTTTTTTGATGTAGGCACTTACAACTGTAAACTTCCCTCTTAGTCACTGTATCACATAGGTTTTGGTATGTTTTGTTTCCATTACGTGTTTCAAGAAATTTTTCAATTTCCTTCTTAATTTTTTCATTGACCCACTGGTCATTCAGGAGTATATTGTTTAACTTCCATGTGTTTGTATAGTTTCCAAAATTTCTCTGTTATTTATTTGTAGTTTTATTCCATTGTGGTCAGAGAAGACGCTTGATATTATTTCAATTGTTTGAATGTTTTAAGACTTGTTTTGTGACCTAGCATTTGGTCTATCCTTGAGAATGATTCCTTTGCTGAGGAAAAGAATGCATATTCTGTAGTTGTTGAATAAAATGCTCTCTAAATATCTATTAGATCCATTTGGTCTATAGCGTAGATTGAATCTGATGTTTCTTTGTTGATTTTCTGTCTGGAAGTCTCTAGCTATTATTGTATTGGGGTTGATCTCTCTTTTTAGCTCTAAAAATATTTGCTTTATACACCTGGGTGCTCCAGTGTTGAGTGCATATATATTTAAAATTGTTATATCCTCTTGCTGAATTGATCCCTTTATGATTGTATAGTGACCTTCTCTTATAGTTTTTATCTTGATATCTATTTTGTCTGATATAAGTATAGCTACTCCTGCTCTTTTTTGGTTTCCATTGGCATGCAATATCTTTTTCCATTCCTTTATTTTCAGTCTGTGTGTATTTTTATAGGTGAAATGTGTTTTTTGTAGGCAACAGATCAATGGGTCTTTTTATCCATTCAGCCAGTCTCTGTGTTTTGATTGGTGAGTTTAGTCCGTTTATATTAAATGTGATTATTGATAAGTAAGGACTTACTCCTGCCATTTTGTTATGTGTTTTCAGTTGTTTTGTGGTCTTCTCTCCCTTTTTCCTTTTCTTCCTGTCTTCATTTTAGGGCAGGTGATTTTCTCTGGTGATATGATTTAGTTTCTTGCTTTTTGTTTTTCGTGTATCCATTGTACATTTATTTATTGGAGATTACTATGAGGCTTGCAAATACTGTCTTATAACCCATTATTTTAAGCTGCTAAGAACTTAGCACTGTTTGTATAAACAAATAAGCAAGCAAAAAGAAAACTAATACTCTGTGCCTTCACATTGTCCCCCTGCTTTTTAACTTTTTATTGTTACTATTTATATCTTATCGTACTATGTCTTGAAAAGTTGTAGTTATTATTTTTTATTGGTTCATCATTTACTCTTTCTACTTAAGAGTAGTTTACACATCACAATTACAGTGGTATCATATTCTTTGTTTTTCTGTGTACTTACTATTACCTGTGAGTTTTGTACCTTCAGGTGATTTCTTATTGCTCATTAATGTCCTTCTCCTTCTGACTGAAACATTCTCTTTCACATTTCTTGTAAGACAGGTTTGGTATCGATGAAATCCCTCAGCTTTTGTTTGTCTGAGAAAGTCTATTTCTCCAACATGTTTGAAGGACATTTTTGCTGAATGTACTATTCTAGGGTAAGAGGTTTTTTTTCCCCTCAGTATTTTCTTTTTTCTTTCTTTCTTCTTCTTTTTTTTTTTTTTTTTTTAAGACAGAGTTTCGCTCTTGTTGCCCAGGCTAGAGTGCAATGGTGCAATGGTGCAATCTCGGCTCACTGCAACCTCTGCCTCCCAGGTTCAAGTGATTCTCCTGCCTCAGTCTCTCTAGTAGCTGGGATTACAGGTGGATGCCACGATGCCCAGCTAATTTTTGTATTTTTAGAAGAGACGGGGTTTCACCATGTTGGTCAAGGCTGGTTTCAAACTCCTGGCCTCAGGTGATCTGGCCACCTTGGCCTCCCAAAGTGCTGGGATTACTGACGCGAGCCACCGTGCCTAGCCTCCTTCAGTATTTTCAATATGTCACGCACTCTCTCCTGGCCTGTTAGGTTGCCAATGAAAAGTCAGCTGCCAGTCATATTGGAGCTCTATTGTATGTTATTTGCTTCTTTTCTCTTGCTGCTTTTAGAATCCTTTCTTTATCCTTGACCTTTGGGAGTTTGATTATTATTAAATGCCTTGAGGTAGGCTTCTTTGTGTTAAATCTGCTTGGTGTTCTGTAGCCTTCTTGTACTTGGATATTGATATCTTTCTCTCTAGGTTTGGGAAGTTCTGTGTTATTATCCCTTTGAATAAACTTTCTTCCCCATCTCTTTTTCTAACTCCTCTTTAAGGCCAATAACCCTAGATTTGCCCTCTTGAGGTTATTCTCTAGATCCTGTAGGCATGCTTCACTTTTTTAAATTCTTTTTTCTTTTGTCTTCTCTGACAGTGTATTTTCAAATAACTTGTCTTCAAGTTCACTAATTCTTTCTTCTGCTCAATCAGTTCTGCTATTAAGACTCTGATGCATTATTCAGTATACCAATTGCATCTTTCAGCTCAAGAATTTCTGTTTGATTCTTTTAAATTATTTCAATCTCTTTGTTACATTTATCTGATAAAATTCTGAATTCTCTGTGTTATCTTGAATTTCTTTGAGTTTCCTCAAAACAGCTATTTTGTATTCTGTGTCTGAAAGGTCACATATGTGTTTCTCGAGGATTGGTCCCTGGTGCCTTATTTACTTCATTTTGTGAGGTCACGTTTTCCTGGACTGTCTTGATACTTATAGATGTTCGTCTGTGTCTGGGCATTGTAGTCTTTGCAGTCTGAGCTTGTTTGTACATGTCCTTCTTGGAAAGGCTTGCCAGATACTTGAAAGGACTTGAGTGTTGTGATCTAATCTGTATCTGCTTTAGCGGGGACCCCAAGCCCAGTAACAGTGTGATTCTTGCAGACTCATAGAGGTACTGCCTTGATGGTCTTCGACAAGATCCATAATTCTCTGGATTACCAGGCAGAGACTCTTGTTCTCATCCCTTACTTTCTTCCATACAAATGGAGTCTCTCTCTGTTTTGAGCCACCTGGAGCCGGAGCTGGAGTGACACAAGCACCCCTGTGGCTACCACCACTGTTACTGTGCTGAATCACACCTAATGCCAGCACAGTGCTGGATTTTGCCCAAGGCCCACTGTAACCACTCCCTGGCTTCCACCTGTGTTTGCTCAAAGTCCTTGGCCTCTACAATCAGCAGGTGGCAAAGCCAGCCAGGCCTATGTTCTTCCCTTCAAGGCAGCGAGCTCCCCCAAGGACCTGGGCAAGTCCAGAGTTGCCGTCAAAACTTTAGAGTCTAAAGCCTTAGAAGTCCACCTGGTGTTCTATTGTACTGCAGCTGAGTTGGCACTCAAACCACAAGACACAGTCCTTCCCATTCATCCTGCTCCTTTCCAAAGGCGGAAGGTACTTACCTCATGACCACTGCTACCATAGGCCTCTGGGGACTACTGCCGATGCTCCTTTTAAGGCCCAAGGGCTCCTCAGTCTCCTTGTAGTGAATGCTGCCTGGCCTGGGACTCACTCTTCAGGGGAGTAGCCTCCCCTCTGGCCCAGAGCAGGTCCAGAAATGCCATCCAAGAGCCAAGTCCTGGAATCAGGGACCCCAAGAGCCTGCTTGGTGCTCTACCCGCTTAGTTGCCAAGCTGGTACCTAAGGTGCAAGACAAAGTTCCCTTTACTTTTCCCTCTGCTTTTCTCGGGTAAGAGGAATCTTGCCCCATAGCCACCACAGCTAATGTGCTGAGTCTCACATGAAGCCAGCTAGCCTCAGTGTCTCACCCAAAGACACTTGATGTAGTACCTGAGTATTGCTGCTGGTTATTCAAGGCCCAAGGACTCTTCAGTTAGCAGGTGATGAATCCTGCCAGGACTGGGTCCTTCCCTTCAAGGCAGCAGGTTCCCTTCTGGCCTAGGGTGTGTCCAGGAATGTCCAGGAGCTAGGGCCTGGAAAGGGGGCCTCATGACTCTGACCCATGCCCTATCCTGCTGTGACTGAGCTGGCATCTAAGACTCAAGACAAAGTCTTCCCCACTCTTTCATCTCCTCTCCTCAAGTGGAAGGAAAGGGTCTCTTTGGAGCCTTGAGCTGCACAGCCTGGGGCTAGGGGAGGGGTGATGCCAGCAATCTCTTAGCTGCCCCAGCTGGTATCTCAGTAGGTTGCGTTCCCCCTAGTCCACTGGCTGTGAGCCCAGTTCAGCATTAGGACTCACCTAGGAGTTGCAGTCCTTGTGGGACAGACTGCCTTTCAAGTTTATTTGGGGCCCCAGAGCACTTTAGCTAGTTGTGGCAAGGCTTGCCAGAACTCAAGTTCTGACCACTGGGATCTGTGATTCTCCTTTGGCTTGGGCTGGTTTAAATGCACCCTCCATGGGCAAGCATCAGCTACCTTTGGTCTGGTTTTGCTTTGTGCTATAACAAGGGCAGCACTGAGTTCAATGACTCACAATTCCTGGCTCTCCCTCTCCTCAGAGCACAAAAACACTATCCACACCACACCTTGGCTGCCAGGGTATGGGGGAGGGGGAGGAGTGGCACGGGCGATTCAAGACTGTTTTATCTACCTCTTTAGTGCCTCTTTCAGTGATATGAAGTTAAAACTAGGTACTGTGAGTGCTCACCTGATTTTTGGTTCTTACAAAGGTGCTTTTTGTGTGTGTGGATAGTTGCTAAATTAGTGTCCTTGCAGGGGAGATGATCAGTGGGGCCTTCTATTCCACCATCTCAAGCTACCCCCATTTTTCTATTTTTTGTAAAGAACAGGGGTCTCACTATGTTGTTCAGGCTGGTCTCAAACTCCTGGTCTCAAGTGATTCTCTTGCCTTGGCCTCCCATGATGCTGGGATTACAGGAGTGAGCCACCACACTCAGCCCTGAATTTGTAACTTTAAAACTCCCAAGAAAGTAATCCTCAGGCCCATATGAATTCTACCAAACATAAATTTCAAGTGACATCTATCAAACATTTAGAAAAGATTTAGCACCAAATCTACAAAATCTTTTCCAAAAAAATAGAAAAGGAGGAAACATTTCCCAACTGATTTTATCAGGCCTATATTATTCCGATGCCAAAACCAGAAAAAAATAAAACTGCAGACAAATAACCATCATGAATATAGGCACAAAAGTACTTAAGAAAATATTAGCAAATAGAATTGAGCAACATGTAAGACAATTACACATTATGAACAAAGGAGATTTATCCCAGAGATATAAGGCTGGTTCCATATTTGAAAATCAATCCACATAAGCCCTCATTTAAATTTAGAGAAGAAAAATTATATGATCACATCAATTGATGCAGAAAAAGTACTTGACAAAATTTAACACCCAAATTGTTGAAGATGTTATTGAAGATGGTGGAATAAGGAATTTCAAAACTCTGTTCTTCCATAAAAGCAATGGAAAAACTGGCAAAAAATCAACTTTTTTAGAACTCTGGAAATAAACAGAAGCTTGCAATGACCAGCCCAGTGCTTAATCAAGAAAAACAAGCTGAATCTCAGTAAGAACAGCTAACTGTGTGGCATGTTAACTTAACCTATTCCCATCCTTCACTCCCCACCTCAGTGGTAGCCTTGAAAATAATACTCTGCCTTCTAGTGCTGGTGTGGGGAAGAATAGAACAGATTGCATTCACAAGAATCATAATCATTTCCTCTGACCCAGCTGAAAGACCAGCTAAAAAGCTTGCCTTTGTCTTGCCTACCACTAAATTTGAACAGTTTGTTAAAAAGTTAAACATAGAATTGCTATATGACCCAGCACTTTCACTCCTAGGTATATGCCCAAGAGAACTGAAAACATATGTTTATACAAAAACTCAAATGTGAATGTGCATAGCAACATTATTCATAATAGCCAAAAAGTAGAAATAACTCAAATGGTGAATAATGATGAACAGCTCAAATGATGATAATGATGAAAAGTAGAAATAGCTAAACTGATGAATGGATAAACAAATTTTGGTATAGCCATACAATGGAATATTACTTAGCCATTAAAAGAAATGAAGTATTGATATATGCTACAACATGGATGAAGTTGAAAACATTATGCTAAAGAAGCCAGACAAAAAAGATACATATTGTATGATTCCATGTACATGAAATATCCAGGATAAATTCATAGACAGAAAGCATATTAGTGGTTGTCAGGGGCTGAGGGGTAGGGGAAATGCGAAGTGACTGCTTAACGGCTGTGGGGTTTCTTTTTGAGGTATTAAGAGTGTTCTGAAATTGGACGGTGATGTTGATTGAACAGCATTGTGTTTATACTAAAGAACACTAAACACTGAATTGTATACTTTAAAATAGTTAAAATAATGAATTTTTATATGTAAATGTTGTTTCCTAAAAATGATGCAAAAACAATTCAACACCCATACATGATTAAAATGCTCAGAAAACTGGCTGGGCACGGTGGCTCACACCTGTAATCCCAGCACTTTGGGAGGCCAAGGACGGTGGATCACCTGAGGTCAGGAGTTCAAGACCAGCCTGGCCAACATGGTGAAACCCCATTTCCACTAAAAATACAAAAATTAGCCGGGTATGCTGGCACATGCCTGTAATCCCAGCTACTTGGGAGGCTGAGCAGGAGAATCGCCTGAACCTGGGAGGCAGAGGCTGCAGTGAGCCGAGATCCCGCCACTGCACTGCAGCCTGGGTGACAGAGCAAGACTCCATCTCAAAAAAGTAAAATAAAATAAAATAAATAAAATGCTCAGAAAACTAAGAATAGAGGAGCACTTCTTCAACTTAATAAAAAACATCTTCGGCCGGGCGCGGTGGCTCACGCTTGTAATCCCAGCACTTTGGGAGGCCGAGGCGGGCGGATCACGAGGTCAGGAGATCGAGACCACGGTGAGACCCCGTCTCTACTAAAAATACAAAAAATTAGCTGGGCGTGGTGGCGGGCGCCTGTAGTCCCAGCTACTCGGAGAGGCTGAGGCAGGAGAATGGCGTGAACCCGGGAGGCGGAGCTTGCAGTGAGCCGAGATCGCGCCACTGCACTCCAGCCTGGGTGACAGAGCAAGACTCTGTCTCAAAAAAAAAAAAAAAAAAAAAATCTTCAAAAACCCTGTAGCTGACATCATACACGATGGTGAAAGACTGAATGCTTTCCTCTTAAGTTCAAAAGCAAGGCAAAGACGTCTGTTCTCATCCCTCTTATTCAGCATAATACTAGAATCCTAGTAAGTGCATTGACAATAAAAGCCATAGAGATCAGGAAGGGATAAATAAAAACATCCCTATTTTTTGATGATATGATGGTCTACATAGAAAAGTTCAAGGATTCTACATTAAAAACACCTGGATAGTTCTTTCTAATAAGTGAGTAATAATCAACAACTGGAAGCAATCTAAATGTCCTTCACTAGATGAATGGTTAAACAAACTGTGGTATAGCCATACCATGGAAGACTTCTCAGCCATAAAAGGGAACAAACTATTGATACATGCAACTTATATGGCTCGCAAGCGCATTTTGCCAAGTGAAAAGGGTCAATCTCAAAGGTCACATACTGTGTGATTTCATTTATATAACATTCTCAAAATGATAAAACTATAGAGATGTTGAGCAGATTTGTAGTTACCAGGAGTTAGGCCTGGTGGATGGGAAGGGAATGGGTGTGACTATAAACGGTAGGTAGGAGGGAGATCTTGGTAATGATGGAAATGTTCTGTGTCTTGACTGTGATGGTGGGGTTACACAAATCAATGCACGTCATAAATGGCATTAAATTATACATACACATTGTACCAATGTCAGTTTCCTGGATTTGATATTGCACTATGGTTACCTAAGATGTAACCACCGGGAGAAACTGGGTGAAGGGTACATAGCAATTCTCTTTATTATTTTCACAACTTTCTGTGAATCTACAATTACTTAGAAATAAAAAGTTAAAATTGTGAAATAAGCTAAAATGAAAAGTAATGAGCTAAGCATTGAACTTAAAAAGTTAATAAAAGAGAAACAGGATAAACCCAAGGAAAAGAGATAATAAAGCTAAATAATAAAAGAGAAGACAGGCTGGATATGGTGGCTAACACCTCTAATACCAGTGCTTTGGGAGGCTAAGGTGGGAAGATTGCTTGAGGCCAGGAGTTTGAAACAAGCCCGGGCAATGTAGCAAGACCCTTTCTCTACAAAAAGTTTTTAAAATTACCTGGCACATGTCTGTAGTCTTAGCTACTCAGGAGGCTGAGGCGAGAAGATCTCTTGAGCTCAGGAGTTTGAGGTTAGAATGAGTATGATCACACCACTGCACTTTAGCCTAGGCACAGAGCAAGACTCTGTCTCTGAAAAAAAGCCAAAAAAAAAAAAAAAAAAAAAGACAGACAACAAAGAGGGTCAACAAAGTCAAAAACTGGTGTATTGAAGAGATAATACTATGAAAATTTTAATGCCAATATATTTAGGACTTGAAAAAGGCAAAACTCCTAGGAAATATAACCAACCCAAACTGACTCAAAGAAAAACAGCAATCTTGAGTAGTCCTATAAACAATGAGGGAATGAAATCAATATGTAAAAGCATCATGCCCTGATTATTTTTTTGTCGAGTTCTACTAAGCATTTAAGGAAGAAATCATTCCAATATTATAAACATTCTTCCAGGGAATAGAAATAGAAAGAAAACTCTCTAGCTCTCCAACTGTTATGAGAGCTGTGTTATATACAACCTCCATAGCAAAAACAGAAAAGTAAAGTATAAGCAAAGAATACTACAGAACAATTTCACTCACCAATGCATATATAAAAACCTAAACAAAATATATACAAACTGAATCCAGCAACAAAGAGACAGAAAACATTACAACTAAGCTGTGCTTATCCTAGGAAGGTAAAGTTAATTTAATTTTAGAAAATCCATTATTTTTATTCACTGATAAAAACAGAAAAAACAAATTATCTTAACAAATACAGTACAAGCATTCAATGTAATTCAATGCCTATTTGGAATAGAATTGCCTAACGATCTAGGAATAACAGATACCTAATAAAAGTTATTTACCAAAGACCTAAAATCAACCCAATACCTAAATCTGAAACATGAGAACATTACCTTAAAAATCAAGTCAAGAACAAAACAAGGATTATTATTGCCTCTATTCAACATCTAACTAGAGATTCTGTCTGGTTAAGTAAAATGATAGCAGAAATTAAAAACTCAAGGGTGAAATTCAAGGACAAAAAGAAGAAAAACAGTGAGGAAAGAAACGTGAAAAAATTAAACGACCAGACAAAGTGGTAACAACACCTGAAAAATGTGAGTTATAGAAAAGAATGCTGAAAGCAGAGGTGGGAAAATTATCATTGAAAGAATAAAAAAAAAATTTCTCCAAACTCAGGGACGTGAATTGTCAGATAAAAGGAGCCTACCTAGAACACAGCACAGTGGGAGAATATAGGCTTACATCAAGATAACTTCAACACAATGGGAATAAACAGAAGTTTCTAGAAGAGAAAAAATAGATTTTATACAAAGGATCAGATAGGAGAATGGCTCTATTCTTCTTAACAGCAGCAAAGGAAGCAAGAAAACAATGAAGCAATGGCTCTAAAATTTTGAAGGAAAATTATTTTCATGCTACAATTTTTATTCCACCAAACTATCATTTTAGGGTAAGTAAATAAAGATATTTGTAGACATGCAAGGTCTCAAATTACTTGTTCCCCAAGCACAGTTTCCCAAGAAGCTACTGGAGGAGGTGCTCACCAAAATATGAAGAGTAAATCAAGACATAGGAAGATATAAGACACAGGGAACAGGAGATTCAATGTAGTAAACAGATTAAGGGAGTTCCCAGGTAGCTGGTAAAGGGATATCTTGGGATGACAGCAGTGCACCGGACATGTGCAGCCAGTCCAGATTGGAGCAGGAAACTCAAGCGCTAAGCATATTGAGGGATGCCATTACCAAGTTGCCCATTGCCTTTGCACCATCTTTTTACCATGAGAGCAGCTTACCTGAGTAACTCTGACCAAGATTTTTCTTTTTGACTTGTCTTAACCAAAACTTACATTAATAATAAACTTGTGGCTCTCCCCAACATGATCTGCTTCCTGGATTTACAGAGGGGATGGACTCATCTCACCCACAGGAATGTTCTGCTTTGACCTTTTCCTAGGAGATAGAGCTGGTGTCTTGCCACAGATGCAGACATTTTTTTATGTGGCCATTTCTCATACACTTTAGAAAATTCAAAGACATGATATCTGGCTTCAACCAGTGAAGATATTTATATTCATTAACATTTATATTGGTAATAATATGCCCCTGGTATGTTGCTTTCTAGGGATCTAACAATACAGGAAAATAGCTTACAGAAAACAAAGAATGAGTGGTGTATTAGTTTCCTGTGACTGCTGTAACAAATTGCCATAAATTGGGTGGCTTAAAACAACAGAAATATATTCTCACACAGTTCTGGAGATCTGGTATCTCTGAAATCAAGGTGTCGCAGGGTGGCACTCTCTGGAGGCTGTAGAAGAGAATTTGTTTTCTGCCTCTTCCAGCTTTTGGTGGCTGTGTTTGTTGGCTTTTGGCTGCATTACTCCAATCTTCACCTCCATGAAGACCTTGCCTCCTCTTCTCTGTGTCTCTCCTTTTGTGTATCTCTTATAAGGACATTTAATATTGGCTTTAGGGACCACCTAGATAATCCAGGAAAATCTCCTCCTCTCAAGATCCTTAATTTAATTACATCTGCAAAGACACTTTTCCCAAATAAGATCACATTTATAAGTTCCAGAGATTCAGATGTGGACATAGCCTGGAAGTCCCGCTATTCAACCCACTACAAATGGCTAGCAAATCCCTCAATTGAGTGTTTCTCAGATTTCAGCAGGATACAGATTACTTCTAAAATAAAGACATTTTCATAGAAAACAGAACAAACACAATTTCTAAGAAATTTTTGTGTGTGAAATTTGACAAACTGATTTAAAATTTATATGATAGAGCAGAGTGAAGAACAGCCCAGACACTCGTGGAGAAGAATGACAAGGTTAAGGGAACCCTGCTCCAAGTGTTATAAATTTATAGTAATTAAGGCACTAAGACACTGGCTCAGAGATAGACAAACGAACCAGCAGAACACAATAACACAATCAGTAACCCAGCAAGACATCAAAACATACAGACACTTGATATATGACAGAGGCATTATTGCAAATTAACAGTCATTTGTATGAAAAAAATGGATCTTTACCTAATACCATAACAAAATCACTTTTCAGGTCATTCAGGATTCAAATATGAACAGCAAAACTTTAACATATTTGGAAAACACAGCTTCTTCCTGGTTTAGTCTTGGGAGGGTGTATGTGTCCAGGAATTTATCCATTTCTTCTAGATTTTCTAGTTTATTTGCATAGAAGTGTTTATAGTATTCTCTGATGGTAGTTTGTATTTCTGTGGGATCGGTGGTGATATCCCCTTTATCATTTTTTATTGCATCTATTTGATTCTTCTCTCTTTTCTTCTTTATTAGTCTTGCTAGTGGTCTACCAATGTTGTTGATCTTTTCAAAAAACCAGCTCCTGGATTCATGGATTTTTTGAAGGGTTTTTTGTGTCTCTGTCTCCTTCAGTTCTGCTCTGATCTCAGTTATTTCTTGCCTTCTGCTAGCTTTTGAATGTGTTTGCTCTTGCTTCTCTAGTTCTTTCAATCGTGATGTTAGGGTGTCAATTTTAGATCTTTCCTGCTTTCTCTTGTGGGCATTTAGTGCTATAAATTTCCCTCTACACACTGCTTTAAATGTGTCCCAGAGATTCTGGTATGTTGTGTCTTTGTTCTCATTGGTTTCAAAGAACATCTTTATTTCTGCCTTCATTTTGTTATGTACCCAGTAGTCATTCAGGAGCAGGTTGTTCAGTTTCCATGTAGTTGAGCGGTTTTGAGTGAGTTTCTTAATCCTGAGTTCTAGTTTGATTGCACTGTGGTCTGAGAGACAGTTTGTTATAATTTCTGTTCTTTTACATTTGCTGAGGAGTGCTTTACTTCCAACTATGTGGTCAATTTTGGAATAAGTGTGATGTGGTGCTGAGAAGAATGTATATTCTGTTGATTTGGGGTGGAGAGTTCTGTAGATGTCTATTAGGTCTGCTTAGTGCAGAGCTGAGTTCAAGTCCTGGATATCCTTTTCAACATTCTGTCTCGTTGATCTGCCTAATGTTGACAGTGGGGTGTTAAAGTCTCCCATTATTATTGTGTGGGAGTCTAAGTCTCTTTGTAGGTCACTAAGGACTTGCTTTATGAATCTGGGTGCTCCTGTATTGGGTGCATATATATTTAGGATAGTTAGCTCTTCTTTTTGAATTGATCCCTTTACCATTATGTAATGGCCTTGTCTCTTTTGATCTTTGTTGGTTTAAAGTCTGTTTTATCAGAGACTAGGATTGCAACCCCTGCCTTTTTTTGTCTTCCATTTGTTTGGTAGATCTTCCTCCATCCCTTTATTTTGAGTCTATGTGTGTCTCTGCACGTGAGATGGGTCTTCTGAATACAGCACACTGATGGGTCTTGACTCTTTATCCAATTTGCCAGTCTGTGTCTTTTAATTGGAGCATTTAGCCCATTTGCATTTAAGGTTAATATTGTTATGTGTGAATTTGATCCTGTCATTATGATGTTAGCTGGTTATTTTGCTCATTAGTTGATGCAGTTTCTTCCTAGCCTCGATGGTCTTTACAATTTGGCATGTTTTTGCAGTGACTGGTACCGGTTTTTCCTTTCCATGTTTAGTGCTTCCTTCAGGAGCTCTTGTAGGGCAGGCCTGGTGGTGACAAAATCTCTCAGCATTTGCTTGTCTGTAAAGGATTTTATTTCTCCTCAGAAGAATATCTGATGATCTCAGGAATCCAAATATCCATCAATAGGAAAAGAGTTAAATAATAGTTAGATATTCACACAATAAAATACTTGTGAGCTTTTCCTCTAAGAACCAGAACAAGACAAAGATGCTTATTCTTACCACTCTTATTCAACATAGTACTGGAAGTCTTAGCCAGAGCAATTATGCAAGAGAAAGAAATAAAGGGCATCCAAATTGGAAAGGAGGAAGTCAAATTGTCCCTGCTTGCAGATGACATGATCTTATGTAGAGAATAACATAAAGACTCTATGGTAGTGCTGTCAGCAGCTCACCTTCAGTGGTGGGACCTCAGGCACTGCCTCAGTTGCAGAGAGCTGCCTGGTCCTAGATCACCTTCCTTGCTGGGGTGGCCACATCCAGTGACTGATCAGTCCAACTCAGGACAAGTGGGAATGTTTTGAAGGGCTATTCTAGTTTCATTTTATTGGCTCATGATATTGCAGGTGAGGAATTTAGTTAGGGCTCAGCTGGGCAGTTTTGCCCCACATAGCATCAGCTGGGGTCATTCACTCAGCTGCATTCAGTCCGTGATTAGACTGAGCTAGGAGGAGCAATATGGCTTCATACACGTCTGGCACCTCAGTGCTCCTCCAAGTGGCTTCTCTCTTACTATATGGTCAGCTTAGACTTTCTCACAACATGGTGGTCTTGGAGTAATCAGATTTCTTACATGGTAGCTTGGAGCATTACAAATGATAAAGGAAGAAGTTAGAGACCTCTTACTTCTTAGTCTTGGAAGTTACTACATTCTATTAGTTGAAATACGTCACAAGGCCAGCCCAGATCCACAGGGAGGAAAAATAGACTCCATTTCTTGATGGGGGCATGACAAGGTCACATTGCAAAAAAGCTTCTGGGATGGGAGATATTTTGTGGCCATAGTTGGAAACACAATCTGTCACAGCCTTATGTACAGCCAAGCAGGTTGCACACTGTACAACTCCAGGGGTTGTCATTCACCCAGACCTCAAAGCAAACAGCCCCCCCAGAGTTGTGCAGTACACAGGCGGCATAATTGGTCCCCAGAGCAGTAGACTCTCACACACATAATGCTTATCACAAAAAGCAAGTTATAGATGAATATATACAATATTTTACCATTTACATGAAGTTTAAAATGTCAAATGAAATAATATTTTATATTCCTACATTAAAATGTAGTAAGCCTAAAAAAATAAGCAAGGAAATGAGAAACACAAAATTTAGAAAAGGGGAGGAAGATGTGGCCTTTTAAGATCGGGAGGAACACAGAAACGTCAACGGTCTTGGTAATAATTTATTGCTTTAGTTAGGTGGTAGATATATAGGCGTTTGTTATCTACCTAACATTCTTCTGTATGTACAAAATAATCCACACTCAATTAAGAATGAAAAATAATACAGTAAAATAGAAAAAGCAAAATAAAGATTAATTCAAGATTGCTGTAGCCTCTGGAATAATGGAAAGATACGACAAGAGAAGTTTATTCAAGGAATATAGTAGTGTTAAATGATATTTATTAGGTCAGCTTGGTAAATATTTGCTACATTTTTCTTTATATCTTACAAATTGATTCTATACCTTCTTTTGTTTGTGATAATATCTCATAATAAATGCATTCATTAAAAAATCATTTATTGAGCACTTGATATATGCTGGGCACTGTTCCAGGCCCTTGGGATACACTGATGAACGAAACTGGCAAAAATCACTGTCCTCATGTGGTTTTCATTCTTTTTTTTTCTCTTAATGAATACCAGAAAATGGTGAACTAAGTGGAAGCAGTAATAACAGTCAGCCCTGACGACAGGCAATAAACAAGGGCATTGTCTTTAGGGAGTTTGAAAACAATAGCATGAATGAAAATTAGTCTGCCTTTTACTGTATCAGTGTGTCAACAATTCTAAACAATATCAGTGATAAAATACTCTTCCCCACTGGAGTACAAGTCTCCTTCCATCCTCTCCTTTATAGCAGAAGCACTTAGGGCATATATTATGGTTTCTTACATTCTAATTCTGTGTAAGCCTGGGGGGTGCTCACGCCTGTAATCCCAGCACTTTGGGAGGCCGAGGTCAGCGGATCACCTGAAGTCGGGAGTTTGAGCTCAGCCTGAACAACATGGAGAAACCCCATCGCTACTAAGAATACAAAATTAGCCAGGCGTGGTGGCGCATGGCTGTAATCCCAGCTACTTGGGAGGCTGAGGCAGGAGAATCGCTTGAACCCGGGAGGCGGAAGTTGCGGTGGGCCGAGATCACACCATTGCACTCCAGCCTAGGCAACAAAAGCGAAATTCCGTCTCAAAAAAATCAAAATCAAAATAAAATAATTCCATGTAAATTAATGATCTAACACACTATACATCGTTTCCAAGATGTAACACGGATTTAGTCTTTCAGAACAAATTTTTGTGTTGCCATTTACATTTTTGTGCTAAATCCAGGGGAGAGAAAAAATGGGTGAAGAGTAGAGAAAGAGAAAAAGAGAGAAGTGGCAGATACATGCTAGCTGGTCATTGAGGGTACAGAAGGTGACTATTGGCTGTCAGAAAGTGTAGACCATGGAATCAGTGGTGAATAGAATGGTGCCTTAACAAGGATTAGTCCCACCTGGGAATAATTATTTCCATCTGGATGTAACTCACAGTACTCAGAGAGTATACAATAGAAACAAAGTCTAAACATCTCACTCTAGAAGGGCCACAGGTAAGCTTGTAAACAAAAAAGAAAGAAATATTCAGCTTCATTTTCCAGGATGCAAAGTGATAACATTAAACTCGATCTAAACCAAGAGTATAAAATAAAATAAAAGTTGAAGCGGAGGAGTGCATTGACATTGTGAGAGAGATCGATTTTAATAGTGGATACAGTCTGAAACGGTTGAAGTTGTCATCATGTCATGCCTTTGTGGAAAAAAAAAAAATTGGAGGAAAGAGACGACTGTTTAAGGACCAGTCATTGAATTTATATCATGGTTAAATATAAAAAGACTACCATTTCTGTTTTTAGAATCTTTCATTGCAATTGTAACAGCCATGTCGGAAGAGCCTATTTTACTCTTAAGACTCCTAAATTTATGTCCAGCATTTTCCAGAGTCACTCTGAAGATAAGATGACATAAATATTGTAATGTTTGTCACACATTCTCTTTTCAGAGAATCAGGGTGGCATTGTAAAGAGGTAGTTTTTGAGAAAACCAGGCACACGCATATGGAACCATTTAAGTCATTTGTTGTGACAGTAATAAGAAATTGAGTAAGCTATATTTCAACAAAGAAAACTTCTCTAGGAGGGAAGTCAAGAACTCTAAAAGACATTGTGTTAGGATCAAATCCACTCACAGCTCGGTTCTTCACAAAAACCTTAGCTTGATTTTTCAGCAAACTAGTCCTTGGATGTAGTGGAATATATTGTGTGAGTTATAGGAAGAGAATTTTTCCCAGAGCTATTCAAACATGCAGTCAAAGGCAGAAGAATGCTTGTGTAATTTCAAAGCGGGCTTGAGTAAACAACACCTGAAATAGATAGCTATTGTGATCTGCCGCTTTCTCTTCCCCTCTTCTAGAAACAGCTCCCCACATTTTATATAAACTGTCCCCTCTACCACTCCACTTAACTGCTCACAGTGCGGTAACCAGTCATACTTGTGCCCATGTGACCCATATGACCCCATAGACTTCATTCTGTTTTTACGTGGAACTTGACAGGATCAGTCTCTCTCAGACAGCAAAACTGTGACTCAATCTAGTCTGAGCCACCATCATATCTCCCTTGAAGGATTGCAATAGGTACCTAACTGGTCTCCCTACTTCCACCCTTGCCTCTCTACAGTTCACTCTCAACATCGAAGCCAGAGGTGAATGCAAATCAGATAATGTCACTCCTCCATGCAAAACCCTCTAGTAGTTGCCTAACTCATACTCTAAGTCAAGGTCAAAGTCTTTGCTATGACTCACAGAACTCTACAGAAGCTGCCCTGCATTCTCTTACCTCCCTGGCCTCATGTCTTTGCTCACTCCTGTTTAGCCTTAGACCTGTTGCTGTTCCTCACACACACCAAGTACGTGCCTACCTCATGTCCTTTGCACTTGCTGTTCTCCCTAACTTCAGTCCTTTGTCCTCAGTTATTTGCATGGCTTACTCCCTCTCTTCTTTCAGGTCTTTGCTCAAATGTCATCTTCCTAGTAAGGCCCACCAGGACTACTCGATTTAAATTGCAACTCCCCACCCCAGCACTTTCTATCCCTCCTCTATGCTTAATTTTTTTTTTTCTTTTTGTTTTTGTTTTGGTTTTGAGACAGGGTCTCACTCCGACACCCAGGTTGGAGTGCAGTGGCACAATCATGGCTCACTGTAGTCTCGACCTCCCAGTCTCAAGAGATTCTCCCACCTCAGCCTCCCGACTAGCTGGGACTTCAGGCATGAGTCACCACACCCAGCTAATTTTTGTATTTTTTGTAGAGACGGGGTTTCACCACGTTGCCCAGGCTGGTCTCAAACTCCAGGGCTCAAGTGATCCACTGGCCTCTGGCTCTCAAAGTGTTGGGATTACAGGCATAAGCCACCATGCCTGGCCTTATGCTTGATTTTATTTTTTCCATAGCACTTACTACTTTCTAACATGCTGTAAAATATTTCTCTTTACTTTTGTTTACTGCCTGAATTTCCTCCTCTAGAATATGAACAGAGTTTATTTTCTTGCATTTCTTCTCCTACTATTTCCAGCACCTAGAAAAGCGTCTGTAATGTTATAGGTGTTCCATTGATATGTGTTTTATGAATTGGATGAATGAAATCTGGGCAGATGAGAGTTAGCAGCTTCTGTCATCGGTGGGCCAGTCTTGTGGAAAAGTCCCTGAAAGAGGACAATTGACACAAAGAAAGCTTCACTCTCCATGCTAGTAGGGGACCAGCCTCTGTCCCTGTCCTCCCAGAAGCCAGCTACCCCTTTCTCTTTACAGGGTTTTCTACAAGAGCCAATAAATCCTCCTTTTTCTCTAAGGTGGCTCCAGTTGGGCCTCTATCATTTGCAACCACAAGATTTAATATAGGAGTGTTCTTTGCACAGACGTATACAGGACAAATTTTCTCTTTTACCAAGGACATGCCTCTCTGAGTGGTCTACATCCTCAGCTCATGCTCTGTTTCATTTTCCATCCTCAGCTCATCCTGGCTTGACAACAGCAGCCAATTCCACTTAAGGAGGCTTCTGTTGAGACATCATTTTCAGTTATTTGAAATATCTATGTTCATCAACCTTGTGCAAAGCAGAATATATAGACAAGGCAGGGTGTGCTGCCTCCTGCCTCCTGCTTTCTCCCATCCAATCCTTCAACAGCCACATCCCAAACACTTGACCTCTAGACACTCACATGTTTGCCCATGTTGTCCCACTTCCTGTCTCTACTACAGTTACCACTAAATTCTACCTTGCCAGACAGAAATTGATAACAGAATCAGGAAACTAAGGATACTGTGGCTAATCAAGAACATCTTCACGATCCACCAAAGTGACCCAACCCACTGGTTGGGAAACAGAAGTTCAAGAAGGTATTCTACATGCTGTTCATTTTACAAAACAACCAGCCAGCCAGATGAAAAAGGATTAAGAGAATTTGAGAGACCTATTTATTATGAATTTAAATGTCTGAATCAACACACATGATGTTATAACAGACCTATTTTGTAACTTCTTAGCCATTAGAATTACACATTCATGTATTATTGGTGTTAACAAACTCTACCGTTCTTCCATCCAGTCATTCATTTGACAAACATGAATTAAACTCCCATGTATGAGTCAGACTTTGCTAATGCCGGGCCCTGAAGGAGCTCCCAGTCTGGAACAAGAGATACACAATAAAATGGCAAAGAGGCACCAGGTGCAGGGGATTTTGAAAGCACAGTGAAGAAGCATGTATTTTGTTTTGAGGAATCCAGAAAAATGTCTTGGAAGAGATGATGCCCAGAAATTAATCTTAGAGGAAGAGTGAAAGTTAGCTCAGCAAAAGAGGGGAAGGATATTCTGAGAAGGGAGGCAGCATGAGCAAAGGCATGGAGACCACAAGCCTTTAGTGCGCTGGATTAGAAAGGAGAAGCAAAGGCGGGGCACAATGCCTCACGCCTGTAATCTTAGCACTTTAGGAAGCTGAGGAGGGCGGATCACTTGAGGTCAGGAGTTCAAGACCAGCCTGGCCAACATAGTGAAACCCTATCTCTACTAAAAATACAAAAATTAGCTAGGCGTTGTAGTACACACCTGTAATTCCAGCTACTCTGGAGGCTGAGGCATGAAAGTCGCTTGAACCCAGGAGGTGGAGGTTGCAGTGAGCCGTGATAGCACCACTGCACTACAGCCTGGGAGACAGAGCAAAACCCTGTCTCAAAAAAAAAGAAAAAAAACAAAAAAAAAGAAAGGCCAGGTGCAGTGGGTCACACCTGTAATCCCAGCACTTTGGAAGGCCGAGGCAGTCGGATCACCTGAGGTTGGGAGTTCAAGACCAGCCCGACCAACATGGAGAAATCCCGTCTCTAACTAAAAATACAAAATTAGCCAGGTGTGGTGGTGCATGCCTGTAATCCCAGCTACTTGGGAGGCTGAGGCAGGAGAATCACTTGAACCCGGGAGGCAGAGGTTGCGGTGAACCGAGATCGTGCCATTGTACTTCAGCCTGGGCAACAAGAGTGAAACTCCATCTCAAAAAAAAAAAAAAGAGAGAGAGAGAAGAGAAGCAAGGAAGGCAGAAGGAGAGGGCAGGAGGAGGGACAGGGATAGGGCATAGCAGGTTGTGTTGACTATGGACATACACAGCCCAGATCCCCCTATGAGGAAGGCCCAGGTAAGAGAGTGCTGTAAGCACACGGCCCTCAAATGCCAGCCCCTTCAGAGTCTGCCTCGGTCACAGAGACACATCTCACCCCAAATCACACTGTCCTGAGGATGGCCAACATTCAATGACTGATTGAGACAAGGCTATAAAGGACTGGTCACCTTGGCCCAACTTGGAACAATTTTGAAGGACAATCTAGCTCTAGAACTCCCTGTAGGTAGGTCAAAGCTGTCTTTGGGCCTGCATCACAGCTCAGTCTCCCTCTGGCCACTTCTGCTTCCTTCCTCTCCTTTCTACAGTACTGATTCCAAGTGCTCTCCTTAATAAACATCCCGCACACTAACTCAGTCTCATTGTTCGCATCACAGGGAACCCAACTTATGACATGGATCATTAATGCTTATTAAGAAACTTGGAGGCCAGGCATAGTGACTCACACCTATAATCCCAGCAATTTGGGAGGCCAAGGCAAGAGGATCACTTGATCCCAGAAATTTAAGACCAGCCTGGGCAACATAGTGAGATCCCATCTCTACAAAAAATAGTAATAATAATAATTAAAAATTTCAGAAAAGAAACTTGGACTTAAAGCTTCCCTGGGGTTTTAAACAAAGTTCCCTTCCTGCAACACATCATTATTACCATAGGTGCTCCCCTTCAAAATGATACTGTCAGACACAACAGGCACCGTCTCACTTACCCCAGCAACCACGCCTACATAGTGGCTACATAGGAAAGAAGTCCAACTCTGCCCTTCAATTTTCCCTAAAGGTGACCGAACTGTGTGAGGAGAGGAAAGTATGCCTTCTACGGAACTTCACCCATCACTCAGCCACACCCATTCACCTACTCATTTATTCATTTAAGAAACATGTCTTGGACGTATGCTAAGTCACTATGCTAACTTGGTCACTTTTTGCCCTGGTGTTTTTTTGTTTTTGTTTTTGTTTTTGTTTTTGTTTTTTTGAGATGGAGTTTTGCTCTTGTTGCCCCAGCTGGAGTACAATGGCACGATCTCGGCTCACTGCAACCTCCGCCTCCCAGGTTCAAGTGATTCTCCTGCCTCAGCCTCCCGAGTAGCTGGGATTACAGACGCCCACCACCATGCCCAGCTAATTTTTGTATTTTTAGTAGAGACGAGGTTTCACCATGTTGGCCAGGCTGCTCTTGAACTCCTGACCTCCAATGATCCACCCGCCTTGGCCTCCCAAAGTGCTAGGATTACAGTTGTGAGCCACCGTGCCCAGCCCCTGTGCTAACTTTTAAGATTATTTTAGAATGCTCAACTAAGGTCATAGAAAAAAATTAGATTAAAATAAACTTTAATCATAGGAACACCAACGTTTGTGGTTTGCTTTGGAATTCCTTAGCTGTTATCTGATTCCAAACACCTTAAGTGTACCTTTGTTTGCAGCTTGGGTTCCCATATGGTGCTTGCAGAGAAAGACAAGGCCATCCCAAGGGCTGTCAGAACTCTTTTCAATTACAGTTGCTATTGAGAATTCATAAACAGGCATTCTGGACTCCTTTATTTGTGTGATAAATTCATGCATTATCAGATACAACATGGAAATTCTTGGTTCCAAAAGCAAACTAGAAGGGTTTGTCCCAAAATGGTATTGAGTTCAACAACTTTTTTTTTGCTTTTATTATTTTTTAATTGATGTGTAATAATTATACATATGTTGGGGTACATGTGGTATTTAGATATATGTATATAATATGTAATGATCAAGTCAGGGTAACTGGCATATCCATCACCTCAAACATTTATCTTTTTTTTTTTTTTTTGAGAACATTCAAAATCTGCTCTTGGCTGGGTGTGGTGGCTCAAGCCTGTAATCCCAACACTTTGGGAGGCCAAGGCGGGTGGATCCTGAGGTCAGGAATTCGAGACCAGCCTGGCCAATGTGGCAAAACCCCGTCTCTACTAAAAATACAAAAAAAAAAAAATTAGCTGGGCATGGTGGCGCACGCCTGCAGTCCCAGCTACTCGGGAGGCTAAGGCAGGAGAATCACTTGAACCTGGGAGGCTGAGGTTGCAGTGAGCTGACATCGTGCCAGTGCACTCTATTGTGGGTGACAGAGCAAGACTCCATCTCAAAAAAGAAACAAACAAACAAAAATCTGTTCTTTTTGCTATTTGAAAATAGACAATAAATTGTTGTTAATTATAACAGTCACCCTAGAGTGCTATAGAACACTAGAGCAGTTCAACAACATTTATTAAGCTCTTTGTGTTATGCACTGTGTAAATCCAAAGATAAGCAAGGCGACAAAAACAAGCAATGGGGAAAGGACTCCCCATTCTATCAGTGTTGCTAGGATAACTGGCTAGCCAAATGCAGAAGATTGAAACTGGACCCCTTCCTTACACCATATACAAAAATCAACTCAAGATGAATTAAAGACTTAAATATAAAACACACAAAACTATAAAAACCCTGGAAGACAACCTAGGCAACACCATCCTGGATATAGGAATGGACAAAGATTTTGTAACAAAGATGCCAAAAGCAACCACAACAAAAGCAAAAATTGAAAAATGGGATCTTATCAAACTAAAGAGCTTCTGCAAAGCAAAAGAAACTATCAACAGAGTTAACAGACAACCTACAGAATGCAAATTATGCAAATTATGCATTTGACAAAGGTCTAATATCCAGCATTTATAAGGAATTTAAGCAAACTTACAAGAGAAGAACAACCCCATTAAAAAGTGGGCAAAGGACATGAACAGACATTTTTCAAAAGAAGATATATATATGGCCAACAAGCATATGAAAAAAAGCTCAATATTACTGATATTGAGAAATGCAAATGAAAACCACAATGAGATGCCATCTCACACCAGTCAGAATGGCTATTACTAAGAAATAAAAAAATAACAGACGCTGGTGAAGTTGTGGTGAAACAAACACACTGTTGGTGGGAGTATAAATTAGTTCAACCATTACGGAAAGCAGTGTGGTGCTTCCTCAAGGAGCTAAAAGCAGAACTACCACTCAACCTAGGAATCCCATTATATACAACCAGAAGACTGTAAATCATTCCATCATAAAGACACATGCACGTGAATGTTTATTGCAACACTATTTACAATAGCAAAGACATGGAATCAACCTAAATGCCACCAATGACAGATTGGATAAAGAAAATGTGGTACATATACACCATGGAATACTATGCAGCCATAAAAAAGGAATGAGATTATACCTTTTGTGGGAACACAGATGGAACTGGAAGCTGTTATCTTTAGTAAACTGATGCAGGAATAGAAAACCAAATACCACATGTTCTCACTTATAAGATGGAGCTAAATGATGAAAACTCATGGACACATAGAGGGGAACAATACACACTGTGGCCTATTGGAGGGTGGAGGGTGAGAGGAGCAAGAGGATTAGAAAAAATAACCATTGGGTACTAGGCTTGGTACCTAGGTGACTAAATAATCTATACAACAAACCCCCATGACACAAGTTTATCTGTATAACAAACCTGCACATGTACCCTCCAACCTAAAATAAAAGTTTTTTAAAAAGATAAGCAAGGCACATTCCAGCCCTTACAAAGCCTATCTACAGATGAGACAAGCCAACAAATGACTGATATAATCAATAAAGATACAAGATATAATAAAGGGAAAAAGAAAAATGTAGAAAGATCTTGAATTTGGGCACCCCCTATGTGGGAGGCACTTTTGTCTATATTATCTCATTTAATGCTCACAACAATCCTATGAAGTGGCCGTTTTGTAATCCTATTTTGTTGATAAGAAAAACTGCAGAGGCCATGCCCGCACAACTAGCAAGTGGAGGAGTCCCAGCCTGCTTGGCTCCTAAGTCCAGGCTCTTTCCCTTCCAACCTGCCAGCTCCCACAGTGCCGCAACGGAAGTATGAAAAGAGTACTGCTTGGCCGGGTGCAGTGGCTCAGGCCTGTAATCCCAGCACTTTGGGAGACCAAGGCGGGCAGATCACAAGGTCAAGAGTTCAAGACCAGCCTGGCCAACATGGTGAAACACTGTCTCTACTAAAAATACAAAAATTAGCCAAGCATAGTGGCTCATGCTTGTAGTCCCAGCTACTCAGGAGGCTGAGGCAGGAGGATCGCTTGAACCTGGGAGGCAGAGGTTGCAGTGAGCCAAGATTGTGCCACCACACTCCAGCCTGGATGACAGAGTGAGACTCCGTCTCAAAAAAAAAAAAAAAAAAAAAAAAAAATCTACATGCTAAGGCCGGGAGTGGTGGCTCACGTCTCTAATCCCAGCACTTTAGGAGGCCGAGGGGGGCAGATCACCTGAGGTCAGGAGTTCGACACCAGCCTAACCAACTTGGAGAAACCCCGTCACTGCTAAAAATACAAAATTAGCCAGGTATGGTGGCGCATGCCTGTAATCCTAGCTACTCGGGAGGCTAAGGCAGGAGAATCGCTTGAACCCGGGAGGCAGAGGTTGCGGTGAGCCAAGATTATGCCATTGCACTCCAGCCTGGGCAACAAGAACAAAACTCCATCTCAAAAAAAAAAAAAAGTGCTCCTAGTAGAGATTCAAAAGGAGAGTAAGGTCTTCTGGGCTGAGGAGTCAGGGAAAATGCTACCGAATAGGTGATGTTTGGGGGAGGCCATGAAGAAAAAAGAAAAATGTATTCGGGAGTATACTTTGGATCAATCCCTGTGGGGAGTGAAAGAAGTAGAATTTTGCAGAGAAAGCTATTGGACTTCAATATCATCACAAAAAACAGGCCTTAGCCAATCCCATGGATTGACTATTCAGAGACAAGGCGAGGCGAGTATTTATAGCCCCTCCCCTTGACCAGTCATTGGATCTAGAGGAAGGAATGTGAATTTTGGGTGAGGTGGTTCTCCTCAGCTGACAGCAATCCCCAGAGAGGAACTAAAATGCAAGCCATCATCCACCAACACTCCCAGCAGCTGAGGGAGTGAGTGTCTCAGTCTTAAAGGGGTATTCTGGCTGGCTCACCACTGTAGCCCACTATAGGATGTGTGCCCTGGGCAGTGAGCAGGTTGATCTGGCCAAACATGAGAGTGCAAGAGTTAGGAAAGAATGAGGTTGGAAAGTTGGGAGGGGTGGACATTGAAGGCCCAATGTTGTGTTTTGTAGGTAAGGAGAAAGGGTCTTTGGTGTGAGACAAGGTCATGGCTAGAAGTTGTACCATCACAATGCATGGGGCCATCTAAGGGTGGGGAGAACCTAGAGAAAGGACTAATTTTTACTGGCTCCACGGTCAAGGTGGAAAGTGGAGAGAGGACGAGTGAACAGGTAGCAGTGGCAATGGGAAGGAGGGGATGGAGATGCTAGAAGCACTGAGGACGCACAGACATTGCATGCTAAGCATTTTCTACAAAAGGCCTATGAGACTGAAAAAGAGACAATGCCTTACCATGGTTCAACCATTCCATAGAATACTACCCTGCTTTTCAATGTGATATGGCTTGGATGTTTGTCCCCTCCAAATCTCATGTTGAAATGTGAACCTGTGGAGCGCAGTGGCTCATGCCTGTAATCCCAGCACTTTGGGAGGCCAAGGCAGGTGGATTACTTGAGCCCAGGAGTTTGAGACCAGCCTAGGCAACATGGTGAAACCCCGTCTCTACAAAAATACAGAAAATTAGCCGGGCATGGTGGTGCATGCCTGTAGTCCCAGCTACTTGGGAGGCCAAGGAGGGAGGATCACTTGAGCCTGGGAGGCCAAGGCTGCAGTGAGCTGAGATCATGTCACTGCACTCCAGCCTGGGTGACTGAGTGAGACCCTGTGTTTGGCTCTGTGTCCCCACCCAAATCTCATCTTGTAGCTCCCATAATTCCCACGTGTTGTGGGAAGGACCCAGCGGGAGATGACTGAATTATGGGGGTAGGTCTTTCCTGTGTTGTTCTCGTGATAGTGAATGGGTCTCATGAGATCTGATGGTTTTAAAAATGAGAGTTGTCCTGCACAAGCTCTATCTTTGCCTGCTGCCATCCACACAAGATGTGACTTGCTCCTCTTTGCCTTCCACCATGATTGTGAGGCCTCCACAGCCATGTGGAACTGTAAGTCCAATTAAACCTCTTTCTTTTGTAAATTGCCCAGTCTCGGGTATGTGTTTATCAGCAGTGTGAAAATGGACTAATACACCCTGTCTCCAAAAAAAAAAAAAGGAAAGAAAAAAATGTGATCCCTCCAATGTTGGAGGTAGGGCCTGGTAGGAGATGTCTGGGTCATGGGGGTGGATCTCTCATGAATGGCTTAGCGCCATCTTCTTGGTAATTAGTGAGTTAATAGCTCAGTTACTTCACAGGAGATCTGGTTGTCTTAAGGAGTCTAGGACCTCCCCCTTCTCTTGTTTCCACTCTCACCAAGTGACATGCCTGCTTCTCCTTCACCTTCCGCCATGATTGTAAGCTTCCTAAGGCCCTCACCAGAAGCAGATGCCAGTGCAGTGCTTCCTGTACAGCCTGCAGAATAGTGAGCCAATTAAACCTCTTTTCTTTATAAGTTACCCAGCCTCAGCTATTTCTTTATAGCATGCAAAAACAGACTAACACACAGGGTAAGTTCCATATGAGCAGGGATTTTTGTTGTTTTCCTAGCATTGAGACCAATACCTGGCAAACAGCAGGTGTTTGTACCAATCAGGGATCATGCTGAGTTACAAAAATCTCAAAATCTCAATGGCTTGCAGCAACAAACATTTATTTATTGCTCATGGCTCTATAATCAGTGGTAGCAACTCTGCTCCAGGCTGTGGGTTGGGTCCAGGTCTGCTCCGTGTGTCTTTCTAAGCAAGGGGCTTAGCTGAAGAACATGGGGGGCATACAATTTTTTTAGTGGAGGGCAGGAGCCCAAGAAGGCTAGCAGAACATGCCATGTTTCTGTAAGCTTCTGCTAGGATCTGGCACACTGTCCTTTCCACCACTCTCATTCCCTTGGCCTAAGCAACTCATATGAACAAGCTCCACACCAGTGGGGAAGGGAAATACACTCCTCCCCTGGAGAGCTGGGGAAAGGGGAGTGAATATTTGCTGAGCCACGATAAAATCCACAATCGTGCTCAATAAATATTTGTTGAATGACTGTATGAATAAAATCTACATGTACTGATATGGAAAGATCCCTAACACATCTCATTAAGTGAAAAAAGCAAGTTGCAAAGTAGTATATACACTATGATCTAATCTATAAACACACATACCAAAAATAGAAGCATACACTGATATATGCACATATTTTTTCATAAATGCATAGAGAAGGGGCTGGAAGTGGATATGCTACACAGCAGTGTAACTTCTGGAAAGAGAAGTAAGATTGGGTAGGAATCAAAGAAAACATTTGCTTTTTCATCATTTGAAAATTCTTTTTACGAAAAAGTATTTGTGCTTAACTTGTATGGTTTTCTTTTTAATTACAGAAAGAAGGAAAGAAAGAAAGAAAAAGAAGAAAGAAAGAAAGAAAGAAAGAAAGAAAGAAAGAAAGAAAGAAAAGAAAGAAGGAAGGAAGGAAGGAAGGAAGGAAAGAAAGAAAGAAAGAAAGAAAGAAAGAAAGAAAGAGGGAAAGAGAGAGAGAAAGAAGAAAGAAGAAAAAGAAAGAAAGAAAGAAAGAAAGAAAGAAAGAAAGAAAGAAAGAAAGAAAGGAAGGGAGGGAGGGAGGGAA
>NW_026652282.1:39671122-39673057 GCF_009828535.3 Hylobates moloch
AAAAAAAAAAGAAAAGAAAGAAAGAAAGAGAAAGAAAGAAAGAAAGGAAAGAGAAAGAAAGAAAGAAAGAAAAGGAAAGAAGGAAAGAAGGAAGGAAAGAAAGACAATGAGGCAATGTCCATTGTGAAGCTCCTCACACAATCCGAACTGGAAAAATGTCAAATGAGCAATTTGGAGGAAGGAAGTTAATGTCATAGTAAGAGTGACAAATTAATAACAAAATGTGCCCTAACTCTTATAATTGCTCAGTTACTGCTCTGACATTTAAAAAACATTACAACTTTTATGGCAAGTGCCTTTATCTGGCTTTTGAAACGATTATGAAATTACTTTGACAGTATCTTGCACTTACATTGTGTAAAAAGTAACATTTACTTAACCCATGCCATATAATAGTAGATATTCAGTGTTCCTTACACTTAATAAGTAAAAACCCTAGCACGTCTATTAATAGTTTACTTTTTTCCAGCTCACATAGAAATATCAAGTCTTAATGAAAAGTAATATCCTCTAAAGGGCATTCTTTATCTTTTATCTTGAATATGCTGCAATATGCCATACTATAAAATAAATCGAACATTCCTTCAGCTTTCCATCCCTTTCTCTAGAACCTAATGCCTTACCTGGATAGTCACAGATGTAAACTTTCTGAAAGACTGAATCACTTTATCAAGTTAGAACATCTTTCTAAGGCTGTGCTGGTGGTCTCTTTTCATAGCTAATATCTCAGCAACCACACAAAGAATCAAAAAGTTTGATGGCTGAGGACTTGCAAAAGTGGCCAAACCAATCAGCCCCAAAACTCTCATTGATCACCCACATAGTGCATCCAGACCACAGAACAAACACCAATTCTACTTCTCCCTCAAGAAAACAATAACAGGTCAGGCACAGTGGCTCACGCCTGTAATCCCAGCACTTTGGGAGGCCGGGACGAGTGGATCATCTGAGGTCAGGAGTTTGAGACCAGCCTGGCCAACATGGTGAAACCCCGTCTCTACTAAAAATACAAGAATTAGCTGGGCATGGTGGTGGGTGCCTGTAATCCCAGCTACTCGATGGGGGCTGAGGCAGGAGAATCGCTTGAACCCAGGAGGCAGAGGTTGCAGTGAGCCAAGATGGCGCCACTGTACTCCAGCCTGGGCAACACAGCAAGACTCTGTCTCAAAAAAAAAAAAAGAAAGAAAGAAAAAGAAAATAAAACAACAACAGATGGGTCATTTTAAAATTTGGTATTTTAAGGAATCTTTAAGGTGGTTCTTGTTGTTAACCATTTCTGTTTTGGGTGTGGTTTTTCGAATGTGTAAGTAGGTTCTGAAATTTAAATTTGTTAAATCAGCGCCAGTTAAGCTTGCTCATCAGTTGGCCTGGCTCATGATAATCAGATTTATAGGAGGCTCACTTACAAATCAGACCATGAGTTTATTCATTTATACGTACCCTACCATATACCTCCCAGAGCACCAGGTTCACCTGCTTTCTGCCCTCCCTTCCCACTAAAGTAAGGTTGAATTAAGTTCAAATAATTGGCTGATCAACAGTAGATTCAAAAAGAGGGAATTGTATGGCTTTAACAAGGTTATTAATTTGTGGTACCCCAGTAAGCTCACTACTCACAAAAATATCTGCCTCGCTCCAGGGGTCAGTGCGTTCAGAGCAAGCCTCTTCCTTGATGGTGCTGGGAGACCCTGAAAAACTATCCTTATCAACACCTCATTAAGGATTTAGTTCAATGGCGGGGCGCAGTGGCTCACGCCTGTAATCCCAGCACTTTGGGAGGCCGAGGTGGGCGGATCACGAGGTCAGGAGATCGAGACCATCCTGGCTAACACGGTGAAACCCCGTCTCTACTAAAAATACAAAAAATTAGCTGGGCGTGGTGGCAGATGCCTGTAGTCCCAGCTACTCGGGAGGCTGAGGCAGGAGAATGGCGTG
>NW_026652282.1:39673157-39680063 GCF_009828535.3 Hylobates moloch
CAAAAAAAAAAAAAAAAAAGGATTTAGTTCCAATGTTAGCCTGTGGCTATTAGGGGCCTTCCAATCACCAACTGATCTTGATTCCCATTAGCAAAGTTGGACTCTTAAGCAAAAAAAAAATAATAATAATAATAATAATAATAATAATAAAAAGTAAGTTATTTGCTCATTCCTGAACCAAATACAGTGGCCAAAGGGATGAAATGTGCCGATTGTCCAAGCCTGGGGTTCTCAACTGCCTCTAGGATGAGTCCTGCTCCCCAACAAATCATAAGTCCTGAGGAAGGGCAGAGCTCCTTCAATGGAAAAGAATGAAGATTGGATGGTAGGCAGGCAAATAAAAGAACAACAACAACAATAATAATAATAGATGTCCACTATACCAAATTTATGGTTGTAATTCTTGGCCACATTCCTCTCACCAGTTCAGAGTCCCTTTCAGCAGGTAGGGTGGCATGGGCACCAATCATAATACAATAACGAACTGTTGATTCCTTCTGGGGAGAAAAAAAAAACACAAACTGAAACAGGATGTTGGAATAGGCTAATGGCTTGACTTCATTTCAATACTTTTAATACTGACCTTTCTGTTTGCCTTTTAGCCTGTTTCATTTTTTTACCTAGTTCCTGTTATCCCAGAAGGGCCATATCTGAAAGACAATATGACAACTTAATAAAACAAATCATAATTATGAAAGTCCTCTGTGCATTGGTTTAAGGATTAAAATGTCAAATTTCAAATGTTGATGGGTTCACATGATTTGTGCCTGATGAAGATAGTAGAGTTAGAAGAGCAGGCAGAGTTGTGAGAATCAAGGAGTCTGGGCCATGACATGAGGGACCAACTCCCAGCTAATATAAGGAGCCTGTCCCCTCACTGTTTGAGGCTAGAATTTGGGCAAGAAGAGAAGGAATTCTGTAGCTGCACTTACAAACTTGATTCAAATTGAGGTTTTGCCACTTACTAGTAATGCAGCCCATGGCGAAGTTAATGAGAAGTAATAATACCATTTCTTAAGCTGATTCTGTACCAAGTGCTTTAAGCTTTATGAGAACCTTGGAGGGGATGTATAATTAAATCTCTTTTATCAAACCCTATCAGTGGCAAGACATGTAATCAATTTAATAATAGCTTTATAGGGTAATGCTTTACAAGACATAGGCAGCCAGGTGCAGTAGCTCACTCCTGTAGTTCCAACACTTTGGGAGGCCAAGGCAGAAGGATGGCTCGTTGCCAGGAATTCCAGACCAGCCTAGGTAACATAGTGAGACCCTGTCTCTATTTAAAAAAAAAAAAAAAAAAAAAAAATTAAATTAGCCTGGTGTGGTGGCACGTGCCTGTAGTCCCAGTTACAGGGGAGGTGGAAGTGAAAGGATTGCTTAAGTCTAGGAGTTCGAGGCTGCAGTGAACCGAGATCACGCCACTGCACCACAACCTGCATGGCAGAGCGAGATCCTGTCTCAAAAAAGAAAAAAAATAAAAAAGAAGACATAATCAATTATAAAACACAACTCAATTTCAAACATTAAAATAAGAAGGGAAGGCCAGGCACAGTGGCTCATGCCTATAATCCCAGCACTTTAGGAGGCAGAGTCAGGTGGATCACAAGGTCAGGAGTTCGAGACTAGCCTGGCCAACATGGTGAAATGCCATCTCTACTAAAAATACAAAAATTAGCTGGGCTTGGTGGCGAGTGCCTATAGTCCCAGCCACTTGGGAGGCTGAGGCAGGAGAATTGCTTGAACCTGGAAGGTGGAGGTTGCAGTGAGCCAAGATGGCGCCACTACACTCCAGCCTAGGTGACAGAGCAAGACTCCATCTCAAAAAATGAATAAATAAAATAAAATAAAATAAGAAGTGAAAATAAAAGGCTGCTTAGAACACCAAAAAATGGAATATTGCCCCATTTTACCTACAAGACCATTGAGGCTTAGCTAAAGAGTTTATGCCATTTATCCATCCAAAGTCACACAGCTATTTGTGAATATGGAGCCAGAAATCTAATTCAGCTCTATTTGATTTCTATTCACCACATTGTACCTCCAGGGTCACAGTTCCTTCGTTTCCTCATATATAAAATGAAAATGATAATAGACACCTCTCAAGATCATCACAAGAATCAAATGGTGTGTATGAAAACATGAGTGCCTAGAGATAGCTGGTGCTTATTATTCTTTTTAACAATAAAACAACCATAGACATGTGCCAGGTGAATAGAAAATAAGAATTTAAGGGAGACTGGGGCTGGGCAAGATAGAAACCAAGCAGATTTTGAATTCAGCTGACGTCTGCTTGGGCAGGAAATTCTTATAAAAAATCCTGCTGGAGAAAAGGTCAGTCCTAGGACATAGAAAATCCATATTATAAATTTGGGCTTTGACTAAGCTGTAGGTGCCAAGTACCACATTAAGATTGCTCAAATAGCCAAGAACTTTGCCCAGACTCGCCCAAATTAAACAATGAGTTTTTTCCAACTTTACTTGATAAGAATCAATCTCTTTATTAAACTGTTTACACATAACTAAATGTAAAGTCAAAAGAAAGGACAGATGAAATCTGAGCCAACGTGGTGTAAATTCTGAATCAATTAGGTGCATTTTTCTCTATCCTTTAACTGTTACCATTCGTAATCTCTTTCTTCTTTTTAGTCCCATGCTCTGCTTTATTTTCTTACTTTTATTTTTATTATTTATTTACTTATTAGACACAGGGTCTCGCTCTGTCACCCAGGCTGGTGTATGGTGGCATAATCATAGCTCACTGCAGTTGCAAACTCCTCGGCTCAAGCAATCCTCCTGCCTCAGCCTCCCAACCATGCTCCACTTTAAAGAGGAATTGCTTGGCAAGTGACGCTGGTGTTAATGAAATAAAACAAAATAAAATAAGATAAAGAAGAAATGCTTATGTACTTAACTTGATGCCAAGAGTCGTTTCTTACTACAAGATACAGCTGATCAACTGACTCAATCTGTATTATTTGCTGTGATTACTTTCCTTCTCCTAAATTGCCTTTATTACAGTTTTTAGTGCTGTTTTGCTTCTGTCCATTTAAAGAGACTGTACCCCTTTAAAAAGGACAGAAAAACTTTTTCATTAGGAAAGCCACGTGTCACAGACTGCCAACCACACATGTTTCTGTCTTTCAAGGCTGTGCTCATTCTCTGACATAATGAAATTTGTCAGGCTTTCTTTATGGTGGGCATCTGTATTAGTTTCCTAGGGCTCCTGTAACAAATTGACACAAACTTGGCAGCTTAAAACAACAGAAATGTATTCTCTCACGGTTCTGGAGGCCAGAAGTCAGCGATCAAGGTGGCAGCAGGGCCATCCCCCATCTGAAGTCTCTAGGAAGAATCATTCCTTACCTCTTCCAGCTTTCTGGTGGCTGCTTGCATTCCTTGGCTTGTAGACACATCGCTTCAATCTCTGTCTTCACATGACATTCCTCTACACTTTCCTCTTCTTATAAAAGCACATGTCATTGGATTTAGAGTCTATCCAGTAAATCTGGGATGATCTCATCTTGATATCCTTAATTACATCTGCAAAGACCCTTTTTCCAAATAAGGACTTGTACATATCTTTTCAGGGGCCACAATTCAATCCACTACATCATCCAACTCAAAGAGGTATCACTTTTAACCCAATAACACCTTAAATCCTATAAAGGATTGTTTTCCCTCTCACTTTTTAAATTTTTTTCTGTATTTTTTTGTTATGAGTATGTATTTACTATATAATGGAATAATAGAACACATTTTAAATGTACAATTATTTAATATTTCCTAGTTTCCAACATTTGAACATCACTCAGGCGTTTATAAGTGACGTTCAATATCACGCCATCTATATCTCCTTAGATGCTCCCAGTGACACTAAGTGATGGGTCTAACAAATGTTATCACTTGAGAGATATGGAATCTGAGGCTCAGAGACTTGTCCAAAATCTCCTGTCGCTGTAAATCTGGGTTTTCTAAATCATCATCTTTTCATTATACATCAGATAACAAAGAGTGATTTTTTTTGTTATAAGTTCATACAGAACATGCTCATCTTGAGTATTAACCGTGATAGAAGTGAGAAACCCTGTGCAATAGCCAGAATGCTTGCGTCCTTCACAAATTTCCTATGTTGAAATCCTAACCCTCAAGGTGGCAGTGTTAGGAAGTGGGGTTTTGGGGAAGTAATTAGGTGATGGAGGCTCTGCCCTCATGGCATTAGTGCCCTTATAAGGAGACCCCCAGAAAGCTAGCTAGTCCTTTCACCCATGTGAGGACATAGGGAGAAGACAGCCATCTATGAACCAGAAAACTGGCCCTTACCAGACACCAAATCTGCCAGCACCTTGATCTTGGACATCCCAGTCTCTAGAAAATCCTTGGAAAAATATTGCATTCCAGAGCAGTCAAAAATTTACACTACTCGGCTGGGCACAGTGGCTCACACCTGTAATCCCAGCACTTTGGGAGGCCAAGGTGGGAGGATCACAAGGTCAGGAGATCGAGACCATCCTGGCTAATGCGGTGAAACCCCGTCTCTACTAAAACAAAAAATTAGCCGGGTGTGGTGGCGGGCGCCTGTAGTCCCAGCTACTCGGGAGGCTGAAGCAGGAAAATGGTGTGAACCTGGGAGGGGGAGCTTGCACTGAGCCGAGATGGCGCCACTGCACTCCAGCCTGGGTGACAGAGCGAGACTCTGTCTCAAAGAAAGAAACAAAAATTACACTACTCAGGACAATTGTATGTTGTTTTCTATAAGGTTCATGGGATGGTAATAGTCGTTATTTTCTACCCTCATTCCAGCTTTCTAGCACTCACAGCCCTTCTAGAAGCACATCTTTTGTGCATTTTGCAAAGTGGAGAAATTAATGTTGTTTATAAGCCACCAGTTTGTGGCATTTTGTTATAGCAGCAGGAACTCAGATAACCCACCAGCATTTTGTCTTTAGGACTTCATTAGCTTACTCAATGCAACGGCATCTAACACGTATTTGGAAAACATGTATTTGTAGTCACCTGATCAAAACATAACTCTGACCTCCAGTAGCTCTTTCTTACATAGTTATATATCTAGTACGGGAACAGTGGTAGTGTGTGAGTGGTTTTCGTGAATATTTTCTCTCATGAATATTTTCTCTCCTTCTGAAATTGAGGAGGACCTAGCTTTGTGAACCAGGGCTTCCAATAAAAACAGTAGAACCGTGGTGGCTTCAGGTAAATAGCTGGGCTCAGTCCAGTAGGAGGGCTTCCTGAAGGATAACCTGAAGAGGACCACTTTGCAAAATGCACAAAAGATGTGCTTCTAGAAGGACTGTGAGTGCTGGAAGGCTGGAATGAGGGTAGAAAATAATGACTATTACCGTCCCAAGAACCTTATAGAAAACAACATACAATTGTTCTGAGTAGTGTAAATTTTTGACTCCTCTGGAATGCAATATTTTTCCAACTGGGCAAACCCTTGATGGTGTTGATTCAGTTTTGTGTTTGCCTCTAATAATAAAAGGGAAGTGGGAGATTTCTTGTGGTAGGCAGCCAAACCATTCATCTAAAGATTTGGTGTGTATGTGTGTGTGCTTACTTTGAATTATATAACATATTCCCATTTAATCATTTATATTGACTTTAAAGAAGCAAAGAGCATCTATATGAAAAGTTAAATTTATCATGCGATACCTTTAGAGATTGCTTCAGAAGTCTCCCATTTAAAAGAAAACAATGATTTGTCTAATCTCAGTCACATCCAGTGTGCATGGACCAGGAGATCACAGAACCAGAGATGAAATAATAGCGCCTGCTGAGTCCATTGAGAGGTACATATATCACGAGGGGGAAAAGTTCGTCAGTAAATATAATGCAATGCACATCTCTGTGTGTTGTCTGTTCTTTGTGCCTCTCTCACTTCTGACTCTCTCTCTGTCTCTTTCTCTCTCTCTCTCTCCCCCCCCCCCCCCCCCCCCCACCCACCTACATGCAACCCAAGAGGCTATGCAGACTCGCCTGGCCTCAGCACTATACACTTGCACAATGTCATACCCTAGGATTGTCTAAGAAGAAAAGATGACTTCCTAAATACAAGACATTAGTTATTATCACAGGTTGCAACATAAAGGAATTTTCTATAATGACCGTAAGCATGCTGAGCAGACCAGTCACACTGGCTCCCCAGGAAGGGGTCTCGCAGAGTGACAGCAATGCTGAGATCCTTATCGGGAATACTGTTGGTACCTCATCCAAATCCTCTTTTCCGGGCCAGTACACCCGTTCTCCAGCTGCCAAGAATGGTGGTTGCTGAGAGCTCACAGCTGCTGTTCTCCAGAGAATTGCTCTTGGCCAAAAGGAGCCATCTGGCAACAGGGATTATACCCTACCCTGCTACCCCAAGGCCATCCAAAGTCAATGACTGACTGATTCTCAGGCTAGGAAGGCAGGCCCTTGCCTCAAGGTGTGACTGATGGTGTGGTGCAATCAAGTTCCAGAGTTCCTGGCAGGATCTGGCTGAAGCTAGTCTCCAGGTGAGACCCTCTCCTTTTTTAAGGGCTTTCCACTGTTCTAGTCTTCTTCCCTCACTCTTCAGAACGCTCCCTCAATAATCATTTGCCCAAAAATTGCTGCCTAGGGTTTTCCTTTTAGGACCTTGGTGAAGACATGGCTTTACAAGACATGGCTTTATGTGGATTGCAAGAGCAATCCTAGATAGCAGAAATGCCACCTCTCCCCAACACCCCATCAAGAGGACTTGCATGCCACTCTGACCTCTGATCTCCGCCCTAAGAGAGTTCTCCCTCTCCCTTACCCTTGTGGCCAATGAGCCACCAAATAAAGCCTCAATCTCCTCAATGTCTCATCATTCCAAGCTCCCCCAGGTCACCAGGCTCTCTTGACTTCTTTTTTTTTTTTTTTTTTTTT
>NW_026652282.1:39680073-39693064 GCF_009828535.3 Hylobates moloch
ACCAGGCTCTCTTGACTTCTTTTTTTTTTTTTTTTTTTTTGAGACGGAGTCTCGCTCTATGGCCCAGGCTGGAGTGCAGTGGCGCAATCTCGGCTCACTGCAAGCTCTGCCTCCCGGGTTCACGCCATTCTCCTGCCTCAGCCTCTCCGAGTAGCTGGGACTACAGGCGCCCGCCACCACGCCCAGCTAATTTTTTGTATTTTTAGCAGAGACGGGGTTTCACCGTGGTCTCGATCTCCTGACCTCGTGATCCGCCCGCCTTGGCCTCCCAAAGTGCTGAGGACTTCTTAACTAGATAAATGCTACTTCCTCCTGACTGGTTTTCCTAACTTTAGGCCTATTAGCTACCTGCTGGTATCTTTCTGAGTGACGGATATGATCATGTTACTTTTCCTCAGAAAATTTCATTGGCTACCTTATTACTATCAGAGTAATAATACTAATAGCCACCCTTTATTATATACTAAGTGATTTACATTCATTATCTTATCCTGTGGAGTAAAACTGAAACAAAGCTAGAATTTCCCCTCTTTTGGAGGGAAGAACACTGAGATACAGGAAGGGTGAGGAATTCACCTAAGGTCACACAGCTAATAATGGGAGGATCAGGGAAGAATTCTAGCTGACACCAAAGCCATGCTCTTAATCTCATCACTAAGTTGCCTCTCAATAAAATCCAGACCCAGTATTCTGACTTTCAAAGCCCTCTATGGACGAGACCCAAAATAGTTTTCCCAGTTTATCTCCCCCTTTCCTTATACTCCTCATCCCAGCTACACCAGTTAATCTGCTATTCCTCAAACACACTTTGAACATCCCTCTGCCATACTCCTGCAGTTTTATTGGACTCAAAGACCTTTTGTCCACACTTCTACCTATCACGTCTTTGTGGCAGATTATATTTTCCAAGGATGGCTGCAACAATACCTCCCGTCCCACATTCTCTTTTACAATGTGACCTTGACCCTCCTCTCATTGAGAGGTGGGGCCTATGTTCCCTCCGAATCTGAGCTGGCCTTTATGACTCTCTCATTTCCAGTAGATTGTGGCAGAAGTGACGCCACATGATTTCCAAGGCTAGGTCAGAAAAGTCCATGCAACATTTGCCTGAGACCACCACTCCAAAGGGGTCATGTGTAGGCACTCCGGTTGGCATAGCAGCCCAGTTGAGCTCACAGCTGACAGCTGCTGTCAATGTGCCATCTTGGACACTCAGCCACTTGAGCCTTCAGATGATACCTGATTGTACTCACATAAGACACCCCAAGCAGCAACAACTGCTCAGCTGAGACCTTCCTGAATTCCTGAACATAAAATTGTGAGTAAACTAAAATGATTGTTCAACACCACTAAGTTTTGGGGTAAATTGTTACACAGGCATAGCAATCGTGATAGCTCCACAGACTTCCAGTGTCTTAATTAAATGACATTTCCTGTAGGAAGCTTCTCTATCAGGAATTAATTTCTACCTTCTTTAAACACTCTTAGCAATTGGCTTCTCAAATATGTCACCTATTACAGTTGGCCTTATGTTATAGTTATTTGTGTGCTTCCCTTTTCCCTTCATTCCACACATCTTGAGGGTAGGAACAGTGCAGGATTGATATTTATTAATCTTTACATTCCATAACCACTAACCCGGTGCCTGGTATCACATAGACACTCAATAAAGTGTTTGTTGTCCTGAACTAAATGGGATAGGAAATATCTTATTCCCTACCAACAGAAGAGAGTTGCAAATCTCTAGGCCTAATGGAGCTAACAGCCTTTTGCTGTATATCAGACTTAGGTAAAAGAATAAAACTTGCCAATAAAAGAGTGAAAAGCCTCCATTAAATGGACAGTACAGTGTCATATCGTTGAAGACAATGCGTTCCACCAGCCTGAGTGAGATTGTCAGCTCTACCATTTACTAGCTACATAATCTTGGTAAGCTACTTCCCACCTGGAAACCTCAGTTATCTTCTCTATAAAATGTATTAATAGTGCCCACCTCCTAGAGTTGTCCTGAGGAGAAAATGAGATAATTTTGTAAAGCACTTCATTTGAAGCTTCAATAATAATCCCTCAATAAGTGGTAGCTATTCATGTTATAGGTAGTGGGCCTATATTAAAATTCCTGGGACAACATCAATTTCATAGTTTCATTCTTTTCTACACAATGATTTGACACATAAATAACTAAAAGCTATGTGTAATACTCCTTTAAAATATACCCACAGACCATGAATAATTCTTTTTTTTTTTTTTTTTTTTTTTGAGACAGAGTCTCGCTCTGTCGCCCAGGCTGGAGTGCAGTGGCGCGATCTCGGCTCACTGCAAGCTCCGCATCCCGGGTTCACGCCATTCTCCTGCCTCAGCCTCTCCGAGTAGCTGGGACTACAGGCGCCCGCCACCACGCCCGGCTAATTTTTTGTATTTTTAGTAGAGACGGGGTTTCACTGTGGTCTCGATCTCCTGACCTCGTGATCCGCCCGCCTCGGCCTCCCAAAGTGCTGGGATTACAAGCGTGAGCCACCGCGCCCGGCCAACCATGAATAATTCTTTCCCAGACCATTTGTCCTGGTTTTTGTTGGAAAAAAATATGATCACCAAACCTACAGACCACAGGACCAAAATCAACTGTCCTAGTTGGGTCACCTCTGTGCTGTGAGTACCTCCATACAAGGGCCCGACTTAATCACTCTCTCACACCCAGTAGTGCTCAGAGAAAGGAGGATATCTTAAAGTGGGTTTGGGTGCCAGCTTCTGTTCTGATAATACTGGCCTCAATTTGTTGTCATGGTAGCTTGGACTGTAGATAATGCTCCCTAGCTAGGGACATTAGATGAGGCAAAACCCCAAAAGTGGTATATGGAAGCAAAATCTGGACCCTTCCAAGTGATGTGCAACTCCAGATCTTAACATTTACACTGTTGGATTCCAAGAGGTGCCATTCATATAGAAGACAATGTAACGGCATCCCTTGGATTTGTACACCTTGGCAGCCTGGATCCTGGTGAATGCTCCGTATGCTGCATGCGCCCTTACCCAATCTGCCTTCCCTATTGCGGAAGAAAAAAAAAATTAGGAGGACACTTTATTCCCAATCTGCATCTTTAAGTTCTCTAAAGTGTAAGTACCAAGGGATTCTTTATTCTGGGAAAGAGGATAAATAATTTGTGCAATGATTACTTTATAAGACGTAAAGACATACTCTCAAACTATTATCTAACATGAAAGGCTCAAAACAGATCTGGTTTTCTGATTTTTTTCATAACAGAGAAAACTCTTTCAAGCTAAACTTTTCATAAACAAATGTTCCAATTTTCTTTTCTCAAAAAATTCCCCTTCCTCCACCAAAACAAATAAGCAAATAAACTTGCTCATGGCGGTATCCATTATACAACATCAACACTCATGAGCAGGCCAACCATGGGGAAGATCATGAAAGAAGATAATTTAAAACGTCCCCCCAAAATGAGTTTAAGCATAATAAGGGTTCTGAAAAAAAATCCTTGGCTTTGTTGTTAATGTGTGCATTTTGTATTATGTGCAGGGATTCCTTTGGGTGGCTTCGACAATGCAAAGCCAGTGCTGAATTTTAAAGCTGAACTATATTCAACTAAACCCAGAGGCAATGTGTTCACAGAATGGAATCTCCTACCACTGAGGGTCTGGGAAAAGTCTGCTTAAGTCCATCCTAATTCCTTCTGCTCCAGCTTTTTTCTGTTTCCTCTTTTGTGTTGCCCTCAGTGGAAATGGGGAAACTTCTCACCATTAAAACCCTTTGCTATATAGGGAGTTCATCCTCCCTCCTGGGTAGAGGTCATTAGATTTCTGAGCATTTGCCCGAAGAGAAAATCCTGCTGCCCGAATGCTCCAGCCTTTTTTTTTTTTTTTTTTTTTTGAGCCCAATCTCACTCTGTCACCCAGGCTGGAGTGCAGTGGCACAATCTTGGCTCACTACAGCCTCCGCCTCCCAGGTTCAAGCGATTCTCGTGCCTCAACCTCCCATGTATGTGGGATTACAGGCGTATGCCACCATGCCCAGCTAATTTTTGTATTTTTAGTAGAGATGGGGTTTCACCATGTTGGCCAGAGTGGTCTCGAACTCCTGACCTCAGGTGATTCACCTGCCTCGGCATCCCAAAGTGCTGGGATTACAGGCGTGAGCCACTGTGCCCAGCCTCCGGCATTTTTTTTTTTTTTATTGGCTGTTTACAGAAGCCTCTGAGTGTACTGAGAGATGGAGGCATCGTGTGGGGCGCGGAGTGGGGGGCGGGGAGGAGGATGTAGGAGTCTTTGTTAGTGCATTGGAATAGGACAATGTGAAGATGTGGTGAAAAGTGGGGCTGCTGGGACGCGAAGACCTGGACCCCTTCTCCCAAGCTTCCTTCTTCTGTACTAAACCTACTTCCCTAGTGCTGAAACCTTTCATCATACTCCATGAGAGCCTTCCGCTAATAATAACCACCATTCCTACTACTACCTTTTCAATACCCTTTACAGAACCCCTAGCAGGGACCAACACATCTAATCCTCATTATAACTTTCCAAGACAGGTATTAATATTACTGTTTTACTGAAAATGCAACTGACACTCAGAAAGATAAGATCACAGGGCTAGAAGGTGGCAGAGCTGGGATTGGATCCAAAGTCTGCCGGACCCCAAAGCCCAAAGCAGGCTGACCCTGGCTTCTGCAAACCATGTAGCCTTGATCAAATTTGGACCCAGAAGTAGAATCCCCCTTATGGGTCTCAAACGCTTTCTTTTCGGCTGGGCGCGGTGGCTCACGCTTGTAATCCCAGCACTTTGGGAGGCCGAGGCGGGCGGATCACGAGGTCAGGAGATCGAGACCACGGTGAGACCCCGTCTCTACTAAAAATACAAAAAATTAGCCGGGCGTGGTGGCGGGCGCCTGTAGTCCCAGCTACTCGGAGAGGCTGAGGCAGGAGAATGGCGTGAACCTGGGAGGCGGAGCTTGCAGTGAGCCGAGATCGCGCCACTGCACTCCAGCCTGGATGACAGAGCAAGACTCTGTCTCAAAAAAAAAAACGCTTTCTTTTCATCTAGATATTCCATGCTTTGTCAAGATTTCAGAAAAAAATAAAAAACCTGAGACACCAGTCCTTATATCCTATTATATCCTAAAATATACTAAACCTTCCTAACCCATCCCTTTCCCCATGGCACTCCCCACCATCTACTTTTCAACACTCCCTGACACCCACAGCAAGTAGAAAGGCCATGTGGTCAGTGGCCACATGCCTGTTGAGATGGAAACACTGCACCAAATGTACCGTCACCAAAATAATATGCAGCATACATTCAATGTTTCATTAATGTTTTTTAAATTTTATTTATTTATTTAAGAGACAGAGTCACAGTGTTGCCCTCGCTGGAGTGCAGTGACTATTCACAGGCACTAGCAACTCACTACAATCTCGAACTCCTGACCTCCAGTGATCCTTCTATCTCAACCTCCCAAGGTGGCTGACACATGCCACCATGCCCAGCAGTTTCACTAATATTTGAGAGCAATTTGGATAATAAGCTTTTTCTTAACACTTTCTTACATTGCTAGGATGAGTCTAAATTGGTACAATCTCTATGGAGGGCAATTGAGCAATATCTACAAAATATATAAAAAATCACATGTGCGCACATCATTTGTCTTAGACTGAGCTTCCTAGAAACAGGCTGAGACAGGGACTCTGTACAGATGACTTATTGAGGAAATGTTCTCAGGAGAAACCTGCAGGGGAGTAAGGGAAGCCGGATGGCAGGGGAAGGACCTAAGGCAAAATGTGGTTTTAGAAGCTTAGTCTCAGCCTGATCCCACAAGGAGCTCTCGAGTGAAAACTGCACCACAGAAATCGTCTTGTCCAGAGACAAGAAGGCTGGGCTGTTATATCATGCATCTGTTTAGTCACTGGCCAAGGGCTTTCCCCAGAAGTGTGTGTAACTTTCAAGACGTCTCCAGGTCAGGCAGCAGCTGTCAGCCAATAGCAGTTCCCCAGAAAAGGAAGCAGGTGTGAGCTTTTAGCAACCAACATCTGTAGCAGCTAGAGGATGGAGATGCCAGCCCCGTAAAAGATCTGGGCCAGCCGTCAACAATACCTGCCATCATTTGACCCAGCATTTTCACATCTAATCATTTATCCTGAGATATGCTTGCACATGTGCTAAGCGATGCATGTGCAAGTTTGTTCATCACAGCACTGCTTATAATATGAAAAAGTCCAATAACAAACAACTGGTTAATTACATTGTGGTACATCCATACAATAGACTATTAGGTGAATGTGAAAAAAAATAAGGAAACTGGCTCATGCCTATAACCCCAGCACTTTGGGGGGCCAAGGAGGGAGGATTGCTTGAGTCCAGGAGTTTCAGACTAGCCTGGGCAACATACTAAGTAAGTAAGACCCCATCTCCACAAAAAAAATTTTTTTTTAATTAGCTGGGCATAGTGGCACATACCTGCTGTCTCAGCTACTCAGGAGGCTAAAGCAGGAAGATCGCTTGAGGCCCAGAGGTCAAGGCTACAGTGAGTCATGGTCATGCCACTGCAATCCAGCCTGGGCAACAGAGCAAGACCCTGTCTCAAAAAAAAAAAAAAAAAAGGAATCTTTCCACATATGGATATAGAATGACTTTATATGAAAAAACAAGGTACAGAATACAATAGGCATAGTATTTTACTTTGTTTTCAAAAACATATATATCTATATATATATGCTCTGTATCAGCATATATATATACACACACAGCATATATATATACACACACACACACACATACATACATATATATATATATATATGCATTTGCTTATATATGCTTAAGTTAACCCTGGAAGGATAGATAAGAAACTGGAAACACTGTGGTTGGCAGACAGAGTGGGAGGGAGAGTTTTCAATGTATATCTCTTAGTACCTTGTGAATTTAGTACTGTATATCTTAGTCCATTTGGCTGCTATAACAAAACATCTTAGACTGGGTAAATTATAAATAATATAAGTTTATTTCTTACAATTCTAGAGGCTGGGAAGTCCAAGATCAAGTCACCAGCAGATTCAGTGTCTGGTGAGGGCTTCCTACTTCAAAGACAGCACCTCTTGCTGTGTACTTACATGGCAGAAGGGACTTATGCTGTATTCTCACATGGCGGAAAGGCAAAAAGGGATGAACTTGCTCCATCAAGCCCTTTTATGAAGGCATTAATCCCATCCATGAGAGCAGAGCCCTCATGGTCTAATCAACTGTCAAATACCCCTTAATACCATCAACCTCGGGGTTTAAGTTCCAATATATAAATTTTGGAGGGATACATACATTCACACCGTAGTACCATATTAATATATTACCTATTCCAATGAAATGAGTGAAGATAGATGGATGGATAGATAGATACATAGGTAGATAGATAGATAATTGATAGATAGATAGATAGACAGACGGATAGATAATGGATTTGCTCTGAGACTCAGCCAAGAGTTTCTGCCACTTGTTTGACAACCAAGAGAGGTAGAACCAAAAGGACATTTAAAATTCCAACTGTTTTTCTATTCAGAAGTAACTTCCTTCTCAATTTTTGCTAATATAGACCCCGCATTTTCACATAATTTCTGCTTTAACTAATAACCTATTATTTTCTGAAACGATATTTCAGATCTTCCACCCATTCCTATTCCTCATATATCCCCCATGGAAGTTGGATTTCTTTATCAAGATGAGATCAACCAGCTACTGCAACTGCAATAGACTCTCATTCTGAATTGAGCCAAGCTATGGTCCTAAGCTATAACTGAAGGCCAGTATTTACTAAAATGTATTCACCAGGGTCTAATTCTATCAATTCAATGCTAAAAAGTGTCTCAAGACAAAATGACTCTGTAGCCAATAAGTTTTGGTTAAATAGATGCCTTGCTGCAGAATTTATCAGAGCCTTTAATGTTACCATGTGCATTTCGAATCTCCTAAAGATATAGAATTCACCCCAAAATTATTCTATTGCAGAATTGGAGACGGGCTCAGCTGGGAAGTTCTTGCTTAGAGTCTTTCAATGACTGGCTCAACTGAACTGGACATCCAAAATGGCTTACTCATGTGGCTGGCAGTTTGGTTATTGGTTGGAAGTTCAGCTGGGCTGACTACTTGAGCACTTCCATATGGTACTAATAGCATGGCCTGAAAGGTTTCAGGGTAGTTGGATTTCTTATGTAGCACCTGCTTTCCCCACCACATGTGTCCCTGAGAGAACCAAGTGGAAACTACGTGGCCTTCTATGAACTAGCCTCAAAAATTATGCAGACCACTTCTGCTGATTCTATTGGTTACAAATAAGTCACTGAGGTTAGCCCAGGTTCAGGGGGAGCAGCCATAGGACCCACCTGGGAATAAGGTTAAAGAATTCGCAGACATTTTTAAACTGCCACAATTTATTATCACTGCAATTGTACAGATGGGACCCCAAAAATATGTTTCACCAAAACAATTGAATCTATGCTGCTGAAAAGACAAAGTGGTAGTACAGGCATTTCAGCGTCGAATATAGTGTTTCCTTAAGGGCGTGGAAGATGCTATATAAACATGCATTGCCATGTAATCAAAGGCAATGGTGGTTTCAGCATAAACCTGCTCTGGACCGTGACTCATGCCTATCTGTCATAGAATCATGCCATGTGTTAACCGCATGCTTCATTGACTTTCAAAAGTTGACAAATAAAGCTGGTTCAAAGATTAATTATAGTGTAAAAGAAGGAAAGAGTTGTCAAGTGCTCTGTCAGTCTATTTGATAATCACACCATTTACAACTATGAAGGAACTGTAGCATCTCTGATCAATTAATTTTACCATGTTTATGAAATTGAATTGTGTATCCTTTTTGGAACTACAATTTGAGGGAATGAAATGATGCTCCACAGTTTAATTTGACAAAAATAACAAAAGAAACATTAATTTTCTTTGAGAGAGTGAGAGAGAGAGAGAGGATGTCACTCTGTCACCCAGGCCAGAGTGCAGTGGTGCAATCATGGCTCATTGCAGCCTCGACATCCTGGGCTCAAGCAATCCTCCTGCCTCAGTCTCCTAAGTAGTTGGGACCACAGGTGCATGCCACCATGCCTGGCTAATTTATTTTTATGTTTTTTAGAGGCTGTTCTCAAGCCCCTGGGCTCAAGTGATCCTCCCTCCTCAGCCTCCCAAAGTGCTGGGATTACAGGCGTGAGCCACTGCCCAGCCCCATTAATCTTTAGTATAGAAATTTTGAGTCCTCTGTTTAGACTGTCAATATTACCTCAGTCTTTCAATGGTATTTGCTTACAGAAGTAAAGTTGAACATCTAGATTTTTGGGGGTTTTTTGTTTTGTTTTGTTTTGTTTTTTGAGATGGAGTCTCTCTCTGTCGGCCAGTCTGGAGTGCAGTGGCGCAATCTTGGCTCATTGCAACCTCCGTCTCCCGGGTTCAGGCAATTAATTCTCCTGCCTCAGCCTCCCGAGTAGCTGAGATTATAGGTGTCCACCACCATGCCTGGCTAATTTTTTTTTTTTTTTTTGTATTTTTAGTAGAGACAGGGTTTTACCATGTTGGCCAGGCTGGTTTGGAACTCCTGACCTCAAGAGATCCGCCTGCCTTGGCCTCCCAAAGTGCTAGGATTACAGGTGTGAGCCACCGCGCCCTGCCTAGATTTTTTTAAAATGCTGACTTCCTTTACCATCTGACTGAAAGAAGCAAATATTAAAAGGATGTTATTTCATCAAGATAGTGAATAAAAAATGAGACGCCCCCCAACACACACATACTTAAACATATTATGATGGAGAAATTTTCTGCGGGCAAGTCTGAGGATTGTGTAGCCACTCCAAGTCAAGTACCTTCTCCCCAGTCTAGTAAAATGACATTAGCAGCAAAAGCTCAGAGTACGTGAGTAATGCATAATTAACACATTTTGAAAATCATGCAGCTAAGACAAGTAGGTCTTTCCAAGCTCTTAATGTACAAAAAGATTTTACATATTCAGTGAAGAGAGGAGAGCAAAACAGGCTGGCTGAAGAAGAGATTTCAAAAAGGTGGGATAATTTTTTAAGTGAGAGGAAGGCAGGGGTCCTTGTCCCCAGGTCCTTGTATAAAATAGCAATTGGCTGCAGAGATAGGGAAAGCAAAGTGTTTCTGTCCTCTCCACCCAAGGTGGGACTAATGATACTATTTATAGTCCCACACTGAGTAGGTACACTGGAGCAGGAGAGGACAAAAAGCAGGGAACAGAACCAACGGGAGAGGGTTGAGGGTTGGAGGGAGGGCTAGGTTGGTCAGGAAACCTGAAGTTATCAGAAAAACAAACTGGCCAGGTGCGGTAGCTCGGGCCGAGCACGGTGGCTCACGCCTATAATCCTAGCACTCTGGGAGGCCGGGGCAACTGGATCACCTGAGGTCAGGGGTTCGAGACCAGCCTGGCCAACATAGTGAAACTCCATCTTTACTAAAAATACAAAAAATTAGCCCGACGTGGTGGCATGCGCCTATAATCCCAGCTACTCAGGCGGCTGAGGCAGGAGAATTGCTTGAACCCAGGAGGCGGAGGTTGCCTTGAGCCGAGATGGCACCACTGTACTTCAGCCTGGGGGACAGAGCAAGACTCCATCTCAAAAAAAAAAAAAAAAAAAAAAAAGACTATCTTAAAACACTGGACATCCGTTTCCCAATGGGTTCTTGTCACTTTACTAAGAGTGGCCTAGCTCCACAATCTTTCACTCTTTCTTTGCTATTGAAGAGGCTACAGGGGGCATTGCTCTGGATCATGTCAAAGATTCAGCATATCTTAAAACTGGGAGGAAACTTAGAAATCATTTGGTTCAGACGTTTTCATTTTGAGAGAAGACCTCTGGCTCTCAATACATGACTACTTTCTTCTCTTCAAAGGTCCTCGGGCTCAATTGTTAGTTGTCAACTTTGTAGGACTATTCCCACTTCTAAAGTCTCTTCTGCAAACTCCATTTTCTCAGAGCTCTCTCTGAGCTCCAGATTCTTAGAATTGTCCATGATTTCCCACAGGGAAGTCATAGTGGCCAAATGCCACAGTTTCCCAAACTTCTCAAGCTTTCACTTCATTGCTAGAAAGTGGAAGATTGGTTGGATCATTGTGAATTTGAGAATTGTGGTAATTTCCTGGAGAACTTCTGAGAACCACCTGTCCCAGTCCAATGGTTCATGTTGAAAGCATCAGTGACTGTTTCTTCAGCCTTCCAGCTGCAGCCTTCAGACCCTTACTCCCCCACTCCTCCATATTCCTGTGATCCTTTAAACTCTTTGTTTCCTGCAATACATACAACGGCCCAGTTTTCCTGACCAAACTCTGCCTTTCTGTCAAAGTTTGTCTGTAGCAGGAGGCGTCCAAACTCTCCCACTGAAGACTGAAAACCAAGATTGCTATTCCAAAGCAGGGGTTGTGGAAATGATAACTTCCAGAGTGTGAGGTGCAGTAGTGCCTGGCATAGGAATCACAACACACTGTACCAAGGGACGCCCAAGAGACGTAGACTCACCGTGCCTCTTTTGATTGCAAGTATCAGAAACTCCCTGGAGCAAAAAATATATAGGAGAGGTATTATAAGGACACCTAGGTGTCTCCTGGAATCTAAGGAAGTGTTAGACAATCAAACTTCAGGAAGGGCAGAGAACAGGGCTTGAGGAAAATGGGGAACTCATGAATTCCTCTCTCCCCATCTCTAGGTTTTGTTTCTCTCTGCATTTCTGCCTTGTTCTTCTCTTTCACTGCTGAAAGGTTTTCTGCGAATCCCAAGCCAAATGGAATGAAGATTCTGGATTAGTTTATGCAGAAGAAGCAAGTAGAGATAGAAAGAGGGCAATTTTTTTGCACCAAACCGCTACTGGGGTCAAGCTCACAAAAATGTGAATGTAGTGCGTGCACATAGAAGCCAGAGCCTCCGCCTGGAAAGAGGGCATGGCTGGGGCCCTGGTTAAAAGAGAAGTCTGAGCTGGTGCAGAATCAAATTACAAGAGATGCCAGGAGTTCACTGCGTAAGTGATGGTTTCACTTTTCATGGACAATGGTTCTTCAAATCTATATGGAGTAAGAAACCCAGGAAATACAAGGCATATGCGCCACTTGAATTCCATTTCCTGCTACTAAAGGAATGCTGAATTGAGGCAACTGCCAAACAGCTCAACAGAGAAAGAATGTAAGTGAAAATAAAACAAATGAAAAGGAAATTTAAAAAAAAGGAAAAGACACTCTAAATGAAGGTGCAGACAAAGATTCTAGAACACATGAAGAAATCTCATGCTAAGGCAAAAACATGCAACAAAATAAAAATTTTGATATGAACTCAATACATGTAAAGTCAATGTTATGAGACAGAAAAAGACTTTAAAATAATTATGTTTGGGATGCTCCAGGAGATCAGTGAAGACAACACATTTATTAAAAAGAGGGCAGGACTGTGGAAAGCATTTGGAGCTTTCTCAAACAACTTAGAACTACTATTCAACCCAGTAAACCCATTACTGGGTGTATCCAAAAGAAAATAGATTGTTCTACCAAAAAGACACCTGCACTCATACGTTCATTGCAGCATTACTCACAATAGCAAAGACATGGAATCAACCTACGTGCCCCTCACTGGTGGATTAGATAAAACATGGGCTGGGCGCTGTGGCTCAAGCCTGTAATCCCAGTACTTTGGGAGGCCGAGGAGAGCAGATCACCTGAGGTCAGGAATTCAAGACCAGCTTGGCCAATATGCCAAAATCCCCGTCTCTACTAAAAATACAATATTTAGCCAGATGTCGTGGTGGGTGCCTGTAATCCCAGCTACTTGGGAGGCTAAGGCAGGAGAATCGCTTGAACCCTGGTGGCAGAAGTTGTAGTGAGCTGAGATTGGGCCAGTGCACTCCAGCCTGGGCAACAGAGTGAGGCTCCACCAAAAAGAAGAAGAAGGAGAAAGAAAGAAAGAAAGAAAGAAAGAAAGAAAGAAAGAAAGAAAG
>NW_026652282.1:39693164-39698827 GCF_009828535.3 Hylobates moloch
GGAAGGAAGGAAGGGAGGGAGGGAGGAAGGAAGAAAGAAAGAAAGAAAGAGAAAGAAAGAAAGGAAAGAGAAGGAAAGAAAGAGAGAAAGAAAGAAAAGGAAGGAAGGAAGGAAGGAAGGAAGGAAGGAAGGAAGGAAGGAAGGAAGGAAATGTGGTACATGTATATCATGGAATGCTATGCAGCCATAAAAAGTAACAAGATCATGTCCTTTGCAGCAATATGGATGCAGCTGGAGGCCATAAACCTAAGCAAATTAACACAGAAAGAGAAAACCAAATACTACATGCTCTCACCTATAATTGGGAGTTAAACATCAGGTACTCATGGACATAAAGATGGGAACAATAGATACTGGGGACTACTAGAGTGAGGAGCGAGGCAGGGGGTAAGGGTTGAAAGACTAACTATTGAGTACTATGCTCACTTATCTAGGTGATGGGATCTTTACTCCAAACCTCAGCGTCACACACTATACCCAGGTAACAAACCTGTACTTGTACCCTCTGAATCTAAAATAAAAGTTGAAATTATTAAAAAAAAAAGGCCAGGCATGGTGGCTAATGCCTATAATCCCAGCACTTTGGGAGGCCAAGGCAGGTGGATCACAAGGTCAGGAGTTCGAGACCAGCCTGACCAACATGGTGAAACCGTGTCTCTACTAAAAATACAAAAAAAAAAAGAAAAAGAAAAAGAATTAGCCGGGCATGGTGGCGCATGCCTGTAATCCCAGCTACTCAGGAGGCTGAGGCAGAAGAATCACTTGAACCCGGGAGGCAGAGGTTGCAGTGAGCTGAGATTGATCACGCCACTGCATTCCAGCCTGGGTGACAGAGCCAGACTCCGTCTCAAAAAAAAAAAGAGGAAGAAGGCAGGGGTCCTTCCTCTCTCACTGGGTTTCTTCCCTGCCCCCCAGGCTTCTAACCACAGCCCCTTCTGAGCCACCCAACACCCATGGACCTCACCCCCTTCTCCCTTAAGGCCATTAGTCCCACACAGTGAGCCCAGAGCTATTTGTTTGCCTTTGGGGGCTCTGCTTGAGGAGCAGGAGGCCAGATTCCCTCTTCTCTCCTCTGGGTGCTGGGCTCAGTGAGGACACTCCACTGTGCTCCAGATCCTGCTCTTGTCTGCCAGATGCCATTTTGCAGAAGGTCTATTCTGCTGTTTTGACAGCTTTTTAAAAGAAGTTGGCCAGGCACAGTAGCTCACGCCTGTAATCGCAACCCTTTGGGAGGCTGAGGCAGAAGGTTGCTTGAGCTCAGGAGCCTAAGACCAGCATGGGCAACATAGCAAGACTTTAAAATGTTTTTAAAACTTATCCAGGCATGGTGGTGCATGCCTGTAGTCCCAGCTAATCTGGAGGCTGAGGCAGGAGGATCACTTGAGCCCAGGAGGTCAAGGCTGCAGTAAGCTGTGATTGCGCCACTGCACTCCAGCCTGAGCGACAGAGTGAGACCTTGTCTCTAAATAAATAAATAAATGAAGTTAATAGGCTTTCTTTTATATAGCAGTTTTAGGTTTACAGAAAACATTGATCAGAAAATATAAAAAGTTCCCAAATGCTTCCTCTCCCAACTATCACCATCCCCTTACCAGAGTGGTACATTTGTTACTATTGATGAACCTCCACTGACACATCATCATCACCCAAAGTCCATAAGGTACATTAGGGTTCGCTCTTGGTGTTGTATATCCTATGGGCTTGGACAAATGTATGTCACTTATACATTCCAATCATACGGAATAGTTCTGCTGTACTAAAAATCCTCTGCACTCTGCCTGTTTCCTCCCTTTCTCCCCACTAACCCCTGGCAACCACATATCTTTTTACTGTCTCTATAGTTTTGTCTTTTCCAGAAGGTCATATAGTTGGAATCATACAGGAAGTAGCCTTTTCACATTGGGTTCTTTCACTTAGCAATATGCATTTTGGGTTCCTCCATGTTTTTTCTTGGCTTGATAGCTCATTTCATTTTAGCACTAATAATATTCCATTGTCTGGATGTGCCACAGTTTCTTTACCCATGCATCCACTGAAAGAGATCTTGGGTGCTTCCATGTTTTGGCAATTATGAATAAAACAGCTATAGACATTTGTGTGCAGGTTTGTGTGTTATATGTAAATATTCAACTCATTTGGGTAAATAGGAACGTGATTGCTAGATTGTATATTGAGTGTGATTAGTTTTGTAAAAACCTGCCAAACTGTCTTCTAAAGTGACTGCACCATTTTACGTCCTCATCAGCAATGAATTAGAGTTCCTGTTGCTCCAAATCTTCACCAGCATTTGGTGTTATCAGTATTTTGGATTTTGGGTCATTCTAATAGGTGTGTGGTGGCATCTCATTGTTGTTTTAATTTGCAATTTCTTAATAACATATGATGTGGAGCATCTCTTCCAATGCTTATTTGCCATCTGTACATCTCCTTTAGTGAGGTGTCTTTTGCCTATTTTGAATACTCTTTTATAACTACTGGTTTTCAAAAAACTGGATCTCCGAGTTCTTTCATGGCATTAACTACAAGCCACCCAGTGTTCCCTGAAATGTTTCGCAGACCTTGGGTTGGGATTTTTCCTCTCTTTCCTGGCTCTCACAGGAGCTTTTTGATCTGTGGATGTGGAGTGTGCAATTGCACAGGCCACCATTGGTAGGCTTGCTTCAGGGCCCACTTGCTAACTAGAGCTACAGCCCATGCATCTTGGCCCATCCTGCCGATGAAGGGACATTTGCAGCCACAATGCAATAGTACCTGTGACAAAAAAGCAATACAGTGGCAACTGCCAAGACTTGTTTGTAGTCATGTCAAAATCTCACAGGATACAATTCACCTCTCTCCCAGGCCTTTTGAATCCCACATTAATATATATATATATGTATATATATCTGGAGAAGAGGAGGTTGGGTGAGCAGAACAGCACCGAGTCTCTAAATCAGCTGCAGCAATGGGTCAGCTTACACTCACCCTCTGACCCGGATGGCAAGTGCTGCCATAGTTCTACCAGAGCTGCTGAAGAATGCACAGGAAAACCAGGAAGTCTTCAACCTGGAAACAGGGTCAAAAGGATCATAGAAAAGATGAAATAGGCCAGGCACAGTGGGTCACGCCTGTAATCCCAGCATTTTGGAAAGCCAAGGCAGAAGGATTGCTTGAGCCCAGGGGTTCGAGACCACCCTGGACAACACAGGAAGACCCCGTCTCTACAAAAATAAAAATTTAAAAATTAGCCAGGCATCGTGATGTGTGCCTGTAGTCCCTGCCACTTGGAAGGCTTAGGTAGGAGGATCACTTGAGTTCAGGAGCTCGAGGCTGCAGTGAGCTACGATAGCATCACTGCACCCTAGCCTGGGTGACAGAACGAGACGCTTTCTCAAAAAACAAAACAAAACAAGACAGAATACAGGGCTTGATCAGTATGAGCGATGGCTATGATTAATCTGATTTCTTCACTGACTGATTTGGACTTGAGGCATATCATAAGCTTATTCCTGCTTCTCTGACCACAAAGTATGGAAGATGTTACAATAAGTTGAGAACCCTGCAGTTATGACAAACACCAGAATCTGATGATGACTTCAATATAGAAAAATCAGCAAAAAAAGTAGAAGGTGAAGGAAGGTGGTGAGAAGATAAAGAAGAAAGATGGCACTTTCAACAAGGAGATGAAATGAACAAAGCCCAGGCTTTCCAAAGCTGACTTTACAGACTTCAGTGCTGGTAAAGAGAAGAAGAAAGAATGTCCTTGGGGCTTTAAGGAATCAAGAGGTTTGAGAAATTTCAGAAAGAAATAGGCCCAGGAAAAATGGGGACAAGGAGCAGAAGCCCGTGGGAATTGGGAGCACCTCCCACCCCTTGCTCTTAACCTTCCGCTCTGCTTCTGACAGTAACTTGCTTCAGGCGGCCACTGCTATGGTCTCTCTGACACATTTGGACTTGAAGCAGCTGCTCAGTGAGTCTCCAGAAGGAAGAGCCTTCTGTGATATGGATGATGAAAGAGATTCCCTTAGGGTGGGATTGGCCCAGGAATTTGGAGTTCTCTTCCCTCCCGGAAGGCCTGCCAGTGCCCCTGAAGAAGGTCATTAAGGAGCTGGTTCAGGCTGCCAGAGCTGCCGAGAGAGAGAGCAAAGGGAAGTCCTTCGCCCAGGATACGGGTGGCATCCTATTGGACAAGGAGATGCAGATATGGAAGCTGAGTAGCCAGATTTGCTGTGAGGTGCATGGCCAGCCAGATATCTCGCTCCATGCCTGCCCTGCAGCGAGGACACCCTGGTCAAACTTGCTCAATACCTTCATCTCTATGAACTGTCGAGTGCATCTGAAGGAGCCTCTAGAGAAACTCGAAGAAGCCACTGGCAGGGCAATGCCAGAGCAGATGGCCACGCACCAGGATGAATGCCAGGCATAGACACATGCAAAGATTGCAAAGATGCTGGAAGAGGAGAAGGACAAGGAATAGAGAGAACAGGTTTTTCGTTTGTTTGTTTGTTTGTTTGTTCCCGGTAAGGAAGAAGAAATGAAGAGCAGGGCCTGGAAGAAAATTCCAGTGGAGTGATGAAATCAAGGAGGTGCTCTGGCTGGGGTGAAGATGAACCTGGAGGGCTTGATCTAGAAGGAAACAAGACCGGTTGTGGAGAGGACTGCAAGAAAGCTTGCCTGGGTGACATTATGCAAACTCTCTGACCTCAAAGCTGGGTGCAGCCCAGGTTTCTGTGTAAGGAGAGCGGACCACAGCATAAGTCCTTGACATCAATACTGAACAAGAAAAAAGTAATGGCACCTTCTAAAGTCAGGGTGAAGAAATCATAGACTGAGACTGCTAAAAAGGTCCTCGTGCCTTCAGCCTACATTGCCAGCCTCATTGTTTTGCCTTCAGAACATCAGAGAGGTCTGTACACTGGGCCTCAAACAAGATGCTCTCATGCAAGGCATTGGTCAGGAGCCTTGCCAATCCTGCTTTTCTCAACCTGGAAGACTCATTAAATAAAGACTTTAATTATTACTTCATCCACTTGTTCAAAGCTGTGTCCAAGGAACTGGCTCTGTTGACTATCAGAGCAAGTGGGAACTCTGTACTCACACCCCTAGACCAAGCTTGTCCAATCCGCGGCCCATGGGCCGCATGCACCCCAGGATGGCTTTGAATACAGCCCAACATAAGTTCATAAACTTTTTAAAAACGTGATGAGACTTTTTTGAGATTTTTTTTTTTTTTTAAGCTCATCAGCTATCATTAGTGTTAGTGTATTTTATGGGTGGCCCAAGACAATTTTTCTTCTTCCAAAGTGTTCCAGGGAAGGCAAAAGATTGGACACCCCTTTTCTAGACCCTTGGAAGCACCTGCTGTGGACCGAATGTTTGTGTCCCCACTCCAAAATTCACATGTTGAAATCCTAATCCCCAGTGTGATAGTATTAGGAGGTGGGGCCTTTGGGAGATGATCAGGTCAGGAGGGTGAAGCCCTCATGAATGGGATTAATGCCCTTGTAAATAAGGCCCAGCCAGGTGTGGTAGTGCATGCCTGCAGTCTGAGCTACTTGGGAGGCTGAAGTGGGAAGATGGTTTGAGCCCAGAAGTTTGAGACCACCCTGGGCAACATAGTGAGACCCTGTCTGAAAGAAAGAAAGGAAAGAAAGAAAAGAAAAGAAAGAAAGGAAAGAAAGAAA
>NW_026652282.1:39698837-39699302 GCF_009828535.3 Hylobates moloch
TTTTTTTTTTTTTTTAAGCTCATCAGCTATCATTAGTGTTAGTGTATTTTATGGGTGGCCCAAGACAATTTTTCTTCTTCCAAAGTGTTCCAGGGAAGGCAAAAGATTGGACACCCCTTTTCTAGACCCTTGGAAGCACCTGCTGTGGACCGAATGTTTGTGTCCCCACTCCAAAATTCACATGTTGAAATCCTAATCCCCAGTGTGATAGTATTAGGAGGTGGGGCCTTTGGGAGATGATCAGGTCAGGAGGGTGAAGCCCTCATGAATGGGATTAATGCCCTTGTAAATAAGGCCCAGCCAGGTGTGGTAGTGCATGCCTGCAGTCTGAGCTACTTGGGAGGCTGAAGTGGGAAGATGGTTTGAGCCCAGAAGTTTGAGACCACCCTGGGCAACATAGTGAGACCCTGTCTGAAAGAAAGAAAGGAAAGAAAGAAAAGAAAAGAAAGAAAGGAAAGAAAGAAA
>NW_026652282.1:39699312-39701690 GCF_009828535.3 Hylobates moloch
GAAAGAAAGAAAAGAAAAGAAAGAAAGGAAAGAAAGAAAGGAGGAAAGAAAGAAGGAAGGAAGGAAAGAAAGAAAGAAAGAGAGAGAGGAAGGAAGAGAGAGAGGAAGGAAGGAAGGTAGGAAAGAAGGAAGGAAGGAAGGAAGAGAGAGAGAGAGGAAGGAAGGAAGGAAGAGAGAGAGAGGAAGGAAGGAAGGAAAGAAGGAAGGAAGGGAGGGAGGGTGTGGTGGCTTACATCTGTCATCCCAGCACATTGGGAGGCCGAGGTGGGTGGATCACTTGAGGTCAGGAGTTTAAGACCAGCCTGGCCAACATGGTGAAAACCCCGTCTCTACTAAAAAAATAAAATTAAAATTAAAAAAAAAATTAGCTGGGTATGGCGGTGCATGTCTGTACTCCCAGCTACTCAGGAGGCTGAGGCAGGAGAATTGCTTAAACCTGGGAGGTGGAGGTTGCAGTGAGCCGAGATGATGCCCCTGCACTCCAGCCTGGGTGACAGAGGGAAATTCCTTCTAAAAAAAGAGAAAATAAATAAGAAAGAAAAGAAAAGGAAGGAAGGAAGGGAGGAAGGAAAGAAGGAAGGAAGGAAGGGAGGGAGGGAGAAAGGAAGGAGCCCAAGAGAGAACTCTCTTGCTCCTTCCCTCATTTGAGGACACAGCAAGAAGTTGGCCATCTGGAACCCTGAAGAGGACCCTCCCCAGAACGTGACCATGCCAGCACCCTGATCCTGGACTTCCAGCCTCCAGAACTTTGAGAAATAAATTCCTGTTGTTTATAAGCCACCCAACTTATGGGATTTTGTTGTAGTAGCCCAAATGGACTAAGATGGTTGTGTTCGGCCATTCTCGCATTGCTATAAAGAAATATCTGAGGCTGGGTAATTCATTGAGAAAAGAGGTTTCATTGGCTCATGGTTCTGCAGGCTTTTACAGGAAGCATACTGCCAGCATCTGCTTCTGGGGAGGCCTCCAGAATCTTCCAATCATGGCAGAAGACAAAGGGGGAGCAGGCCTATCACATGGCCAGGGTAGGAACTGCAGGGGTGGAAGGGGGTTGGAGGTGGGGTGCCACACACTTTTAAACAGCCAGATCTCATGAGAACTCATATTGTGAGGACAACATTGCGTCATGAGGGATCCTCCCTCCTGACCCAAACACCTCCCACCTAACCCCACCTCCAACATTGGGGATTAAATTTCAACAGGAGATTTGGGTGAAACAAATATCCAAGCCATTCGATGGCACTTAAAGAAAAAGTCACAGGTCTTTCATGCATGAAAGTAAAAATGAAACTTTCTAAAGCCCAATTCCTCTGGGGTATCACCCTCTAGCTCTCCGTAACCGCTCCCTTCAATTTCCTGGCTGAGTGGACAGTGGCACTGGCACAGCCCTCTGAGAAGAAAAACCCCAGGAGTTCTGCCTGGCTACAAAGAGCTCTCCTGCTGGGCTCCCCTCAGCAAAAGCTTTCCAGAGGAGCAACAGTCTAAATTGCAGCAACACAGTTTGCCACAGACATCTAATGAGGACCCAGAACCTGGACTCAAGTCAGTCTTTTATGAACGGTATCGACAGCACAAAAGCTTCACTCCCACTTTCCACTCAGCTCCATTTGGCAACAACCTCTCAGACCCCAAATCTTCCTCCTCTGAGTCTCAATATCCATTTCTCCAGGGCAGCCTCTTCAGGAGGCATTTTCAGCCCCCAGCAGCAGCTCTCTTAAGAACCCAGCCTCATCCTCCACTTCCCTGAGCCATATGGCCTAACAACATTCAGCCAAACTCTTCAGAGCCATCTTACGAGTTTCCCTTTGCTGGCTCCCAACATAGGATTTCTCCTAGCAGCTCCTCCTCCAGAGCACCACTTCCTCCTGAAAACTTGCTTCCAGGGATACAGCTTCCCTCCACCGGACAGTCTCTCAGCTGTTTCCCAGAAACTGACCATGGTGGTTCAAATGAAGAGTTCAGTGATGGCAGCCGGAGAGGAACAAAGTTACTGACCTCATCCTTGAAATCCACTACGGTTAGCAGCCCAATGCTTCCCAAAAAGAATTTGCCTGTCATGATGAAATCTTGCTGTCTGGCAGGGCGCAGTGGCTCACACATGTAGTCCCAGCACTTTGGGAGGTCAGGGTGGGCAGATCGCTTGAGCCCAGGAGTTCGAGACCAGCCTAGGCAACATGGCAAAACCCCATCTTTACTAAAAATACAAAAATTAGCCAGGTATAGTGGTGCACGCCTGTGGTCCTAGCTACTCAGGACGTGGAGAATCACTTGAGCCTGGGAGGGTGAGGCTACAGTGAGCCATGATCATGCCACTGCACTCCAGGCTGGGTGACAGAGCTAGAACCTGTCTTAAAAAAAAGAAAGAAAGAAAGAAAGAA
>NW_026652282.1:39701700-39704594 GCF_009828535.3 Hylobates moloch
TCCAGCCTAGGTGACAGAGCGAGACTCTGATTCAAAAAAAAAAAAAGAAAAGAAAAGAAAAGAAAAAACAAGTATTTATAAGCAAAATCACTTCCTATTAAGAAAGTCCGAGTTTTATTTAGCATTGCATCTGAGGCACTAACGAGAGTAAGGAAGAAACCAAAGATAGAGGCCACATTAAATGTTAAGGAGTCTCACGATAATGAAAGCATGCAGCCCGTAACCAAACTTGAAAGTATGAAATTTCGTATGTTTACAATACACAAAATATACTATAGGGACTTCTTGTAAAAAGGAGATGGTCTGAATATCTGCAAAGACTTTCTAATATGAAGACTCTAATACATGTTGTTCTGCTGCTTTTCCCAATTCCAAGCTAGAACTCTATGGGCAAAACTAACAATACTGAAACCTTTTTTGGGCAAAGGAGCCTCTGAGGGAGTGTGATGCCAGCCCTGAGATATAAGTGAACTGGCCTAGTGTTTAACCAACATAATGCTATCAAAAGCCTGAAATCTTGGTATTGACATCTAACACTAGATTACATCGAGGAGACAATTCTCTTTAAGCTACAATTTCACAATTATATTTTTTTATAAAATCACTGTTCTTCAGACAGTAAATTCATACTACACTACTAAGTATTTTAAAGTGACTTTGGCCTCTTGGTAATGAAGGGACCAAAATAATGATTTTTAGAAATGAAAAGCAGATGCATTCAAGGTTAATTAAACGAATCAGTGATCTAACTATATGTAACCCCAAAATAATTAATTCTGCCCAGACTGCCAGGATAAACAAACAAACAAAAAAATTAGAAGCTTACATATAAGAAGATATTTTTAAAACTATAGACATCAAAAAAGAAAAAAGAGCTTTAGACATGTTGTAGTATTTCCTTAGAAGAGCCTTTTTTGAAATGTACAGTTATGGCTGGGCATAGTGGTTCATGCCTGCAATCCCAGCACTTTGGGTGGCCAAGGCGGGCGGATCACCTGAGGTCAAGGGTTCGAGACCAGCCTGGCCAACATGGCGAAACCTCGTCTCTACTAAAAATACAAAAATTAGCCAAGTTTGGTGGTACGTGCCTGTACTCCCAGCTACTCGGGAGGCTGAGGTACAAGAATCACTTGAACCTGGGAGGCGGAGGATGCAGTGAGCCAAGATCATGCCACTGCACTCCAGCCTGGATGACAGAGCAAGACTCTGTCTAAAAAAAAAAAAAAAAAAAAAAAGAAATGTACAATTATTACACTTATAACAAAGTAATAACTCCGGGAAAAAAAAAAAAACGTAAAAATTGGTATCATATTACATCAGCAGAGTCTGTTTAATATCTTTAATAATTATATCATTTCTAAAGCTTTCCACAAAAGGGTATTACAGTTTTTTAACTTATTGGAAACATATCTTAAAAAAAAAAGTCAGCCTTAATACTGAAACTGTAATACAAATTTTAAATTATAGACACATACCATAAAACACAATGAAGAACATTTTATTTAAAGAAAAAGAGAATATTTCACTAAGCAATAAACCCAACATATTTCCTTTCTCTCCATATCTACATCCAATGGTGATATTTTATAGGCTAGTTTCTAAACAGATGCAAATTTTTACAAAGCGATGAAAGCCATATTTTGCTCAGGAATACTATGGTTCACATACCATATAGGTTGTTTTACAGCAGATACTAGTTTGCCAAGCTTCAGATGGCAAAACGCTAAGTTGTGAATTGAGTATTGTCCAGCTAGTTGTTTCTCCTTGCCCTAGAGACTCTGGCAGTGTGACTGTTGAGAGACTGCCTTATTGCTGCCACTTCTCTTCTCATGGTTGAATCCATTATGGGAGAATATTCATGTCCTTAAGATGCAAGTCCGAGCAAAAAGCCTCCCACAAATCCACTGGATATCACAATGTTCTGCTTGATAAATTCTGTTGCCTGAAACAAAGTTTAAACAAAAATACTCTTAATTATGCTACAACAGGGATGAACCTTGAAAACATTATGCAAAGTGAAATAAGGTAGACAAAAAAGAACAAATATTACATGATTCTGCTCATATGAGTAGTCAGAAAGCAGAATACAGATCATTAAGAGCTGGGGAGAGAGGGAAACTGAAAATTAGTGTTTAATGGGCACAGAGTTTGGGATGATGAAAAAGTTCTGGAAATAGTGGTAATGATTGCAGAAAAATGTGAATATGCTTAATGCCACTGAACTGTATGCTTAAAAATGGTTAAACTGGTAAAATTTTTGTATAACTATTTTACCACAATAAAAGGATGCACAAAAAAAAATTCTTACTGAATCCAGAGCCAAGTAGCAGTTTCAGCTATTTTCTTCAATTCAGTAAATATTCAGCAAAAATTCCTGTGCACGTACTACTGCAGGTATCCAATAGCATGCAAGATCCCAGAAATGTCCCTGACTAATTGAAGGAGCCTACAGAACACAGTCATGCCCAGTAAGCTCCTTGGCTATTGAGATAATAAGTATATGGGCAGCAATAATCTCACAAGTAGAAAGAAATCTACCTGTAAGGTAGAGATGAATGGCACATCATCAAGTTATTAACACAGATTATTTAATAAACTGTCACAGCAGGCACAATGGTATTTATTAATAGTCCATTTAGCCAACAGAAAAAAAATGTACAGGATCAAAACCAAAACAAATTACTTTGGTAAAATGTTTAACCAGAATAAAATCATGAGGAAGCCATCAGACAAAGCCAGACTGTGGGATATTCTGCCTAGAGGCGTCAAAAATGTCAGTGCCATGAAAGATAGGGGAATAAAATTAACAGATGAAAGGACTGTTTAAGACTAAATGAGACTTCATAGACATGATAACCGAAAACAACATATAATTTTTTTGGGGGGGGGGGGGG
>NW_026652282.1:39704694-39708307 GCF_009828535.3 Hylobates moloch
GACTACGGGTGCATGCCACCACGTTCTAATTTTTGTATTTTCTGTAGAGACAAGGTCTCTGTTACCCAGGCTGATCTCAAACTCCTAGGCTCAAGAGATCCTCCTGCCTCAGCCTCCCAAAGTGCTGGGATAACAGGAGTGAACTACTGTACCTGGCATATAATTCTTAATTGGGAAAAAAAAAAAAGCCATAAAAGATATTTTATAGAAAAATATTAATATGAACTGTATATTAGAAAATACTGGCTGGGTGTGGTGGCTCACACCTGTAATGCCCAGCACATTGGGAGGCTGAGGCAGGCAGACTGCTTGAGCCCAGGAGTTTGAGACCAGCCTGGCAACATGGCAAAACCTCATCTCTACAAAAATATAAAAATTAGCTGGGCATGCACCTGTAGTCCCAGCTACTTGAGAGGCTGAGGTGGGAGGATCACTTGAGCCCAGGTGCTCGAGGCTGCAGTGAGCTGTGATCACACCATTGCACTCCAGCCTGGGTGACAGAGCAAGACCCTGTCTCAAAAAAACAAACAAAGAAAGGAAATACTATTATCTCATGTTACTTTTTTTTTTTTTTTTTTATTAATAATGGCATTTGGCCAGGCACAGTGGCTCAGGCCCCTAATCCCAGCACTTCGGGAGACTGAGGCAGGTGGATCACGAGGTCAGGAGTTCGAGACCAGCCTGGCCAACATGGTGAAACCCTGTCTCTACTAAAGATACAAAAAATTAGCTGGGTGTGGTGGCGCGTGCCTGTAATTCCAGCTACTCGGGAAGCTGAGGCAGGAGAATCGCTTGAACCCAAGAGGCGGAGGTTGCAGTGAGCCAAGATTGTGCCACTGCACTCCAGCCTGGGCTACAGGGCGAGAACCCGTCTCGAAAAAGAAAAAAAAAAAAAAAGTTTCTGAAGTGGCAGGTCCCACATAGTAAAAAAATAAAAAAGGGGGGGCGTATTCATAGTTGTATAAGAGAATATCTGTACTCTTAGAAGATACATACTGAAGTATTTAGGGATGAAAAGTTATGACATCTTAAATAGTTTGGAAGAAAAATTATCTGTGTGTGTCACTCACACACAGATAAAGTAAACACGGCAAATCATGAACAATTTGGTGAATAGATGAAGGGTATTGAGATATTCACTATATTTGTCTTTCAACTTTTTAACTGGTTTGAATTTTTCCAAACTAAAAAGTTGAGGGAGGTAAAAGGATAAAACAAAAACAAAGGCAAGGAAGTATTCAATTCCATTTTAAACAGAGTACAAAAGTAAAGGGTCAAATTACACCTGAAAACATTAATAAAATATATTAATCATATTAATAAAACATATATATTTTCAAACTATCCTCAAGAAAAAAAATGTGTACTTTTAAGTTTTACTACACCTGTACATGCTCATTTATAAAGGCAGAGGAAATATGTTGAAAAGATTGTTCTTAGTTTTTACAACAAGATCAAAGCGAGCTAGAGATAGGCAGGGGAATCTATGTTAACCACCAAAAAAAAAAATAATAATGACTGATTTAAGCAGTGGTGTGATCTCAAATTTTACTTAACACTCTAGATATATAACCAAAAACACCATTTTTAAAAAAGACAGTAATCCCCCCGGTCACATTTTCTCCCATTAACCAAAAAAAGGAAAAAAAAAAAAAGTCAAAATTATATATCATCTTACTTCTTCAATTAAATTGTTGATTTCAGGTGCTGCGTTGTTCGCTCGTTTCTTAATCTGTCTTTTTGCCTTATTTACATCTTTTTCAACTCTCTTCCAGTCAATCTGCACATAGCCACTATGACTAGCAATCTGCAAAAAAAATAATAAAAATTATCAATACTAAACCAACTAGGTTGCTGACTATAATAGCCAAGAATATATAAACACTTTAGAGTTCTAGTAACCTATAAAACTTATAGCTAAGAAATTGCTTTTTCTCCACTAGTTTATTCATTTAACAGACACTAGTGCCTACCCTGTGCTAAGTACTGAATAAGGGAGACATAAGCCCCTATCCTCAGAGAGCTTCAGGTCTGTTAGTGAAAACAGACATTAAGCATAAGTAAGTAACTAATTATTTAGATATGATGAACAGTGTTTAGTACATGATGGGAAAATGATTCCAAAAACTGTCTTTTAACTATACTATCATTCTGTCACACCTTTTGGAATAGGGAATTAGTTAAAAAGATACAGAGATTATCTAGATTATATAGCTAATTTAAAAATACCTTTTAATTAAATAGATCTTTAATTATAAGGGATCATAAGCCAATCAGTTATTAGATCACTAAAGAAATTTAAGTAGCCTGGTAAGTATTTAAATAGCTCTCTCTACTTAAATTAAGAATACTTTCTGGTAATTGCTTTTGAAAGTAGAATATAAAACAAACTGCACTCTACACAAGTTTCATGCCATAAATCCTTTTAATAAAACTATAGCTAAATGCCTATCATAAGAAAAATTATCATATGGTACTACTGAGAGACTGCAATATCTGAACAGGAACAACAGTGTGTTTGCAAGCCAGTCCAGTAACTCAGTGCCTCCAAATAATAAAATAGCCATATATACCATTATAAATCACTTCTGTCAAGCTTATGCTTTCTTTGTAATTTTTTAGTGCATCACTTTTTTTTTTGCCATTTGCACCCTGAATGAACACACTGACTTTTAGCCACACAGAAAATACTTTAAATAATAAAAATCTCTGATTTTGCATAAACAGGCTGACTAGAAATCTTAGGTTCTATTTTGTCTGTGAATGACTCCATAGAAGAATTTGTTTATCTGCATTTCTTCTTGTATTTATTCATCCACTATCACTTCAAACTCCAGCCTCAGCAAAACAGTGGTGATCAAATCAAACGGCAAGTGAAGGCTTTTTCTGGTAGTATCTGATACAGCAATTTGAGTCACAGGCATGGAGGTAATGATGAACCTTAGGAAAGGAGCCTTTTCTACACATAAATTGAAAAGACTTCTTACTGGCTTGCACTAAGTAATCAAAATAGTTGATTACTTGGAAGCTTTTGCAGAATTTTACTTTTTGCTGAATCTTAACATTTCTTCTTAATCCAAAGCTTGTGAGAAGTACAAAGATTTTATGTATGTATATGGCTTTATTTTTTGGTTAGAACAAAATTTTTTTGTTTGTTTTTTGAGACAGAGTCTCGCTCTGTCGCCCAGGCTGGAGTGCAGTGGTGCGATCTCCGCTCACCGCAAGCTCCGCCTCCCAGGTTTATGCCATTCTCCTGTCTCAGCCTCCCGAGTAGCTGGGACTACAGGCACCCGCCACCACGCCCGGCTGATTTTTTGTTTTTTAGTAGAGAAGGGGTTTCACTGTGTTAGCCAGGATGGTCTCGATCTCCTGACCTCGTGATCCACCTGCCTCGACCTCCCAAAGTGCTGGGATTACAGGCGTGAGCCACCGCACCCAGCAGAACAAAAATATTATCTATGCCACCACTCATCAGCAACTCCCAATTCAACTGTCATTTTCAAGATTAACATTTTAAGTTACAAAGTTTTTTTTAAAAAAGCTAATCTTCATGCCATGAGTTAAATTGGTAGTGAAATTGAAAAAAAAAAAAAAAAAAAAAAAAAAAAAAAAA
>NW_026652282.1:39708407-39712808 GCF_009828535.3 Hylobates moloch
AAAAAAAAAAAAAAAAAAAAAAAAAAAAAAAAAAAACCTTAACTATATTCCCTGGGTGAGACCCCTTATCCACCCCCCAATCCCCAGCAAATGAATAAAGGAAACCATTTTAATGAAACAGATTAAACAAATTCTCACAAACAGCATTCTATACACAAAATATTTTTACATAGCCATTTGTCACTGATAATTAGTAAACCCAGTGTTATCTGAGATAGATTTTGTATAGTTTAAAGAATCCTCTACGTTTTGGGGGAAAATGTCAAACAGTTGCAAGGAAAATGAAAAACCTTGAGATGCTAAAGATACTAACGCCTCTTTGGAAGACTTCCCTAACACCTCCAAGCAGACAGAGCATCTTCCCTCTGCTCTCTCTGCACTAAACACACCCTTCTAGCTCAGCACTGACCATATGGGCTGTGAATCTCTACATCCCTAGAGTCCCAACTAATGCCAGATGAGTGAGACATGGTAAATAAATGATAACAAAGACAATGAATAAAGACTAAATCTCAAAAGCTGTATTAACCAACCTGGCTCAAATAATGACTCTCAGCAACAAAATGGATGGGCTAGATTATCCCAAAGGACCCAACCTACCATGTCTACTAACGAGTGAATGATCTTTGATGCTGGAGTGATCTACCATCACTGAACAAATTCCCTTGAGAATCTGTTCCCTTGCAGGGAAAATGAAAAACCTTGAGATGCTAAAGATATTAATGCCTTAAAAAAGACAGAGAGAGAGAGAGAGACGAAGTCTCACTATGTTGCCCAGGCTGGTCTTGGACTCTTGGCCTCAAGCCATCCTCCTGCCTTGGTCTCCCAAAGTGCTGGGGATTACAGTGAGCCACAGCACCCAGCTGAGAAGTACACTTCTGATCAAACCGAAGAATACCAGTCTAAACTGAGCACCCTGCTCCAGTACAGAGATGACCAAGGATAAGCAATCTGACCCAAGTGGGGTTCAGGTACAACCAACTTAACCAACCAGTACATGCAGGACCCAATTCAGTCTTGTCCACACAAAATTCATCTGCAACTACAAGGAAATGCAAGCCAACAGACTGGGGAGGGAATGGGGCAGTGATGACTGCTTTTTGAACATCTGACTTTCTATAACACTAAAATATTTAACGGGATTACGTAAAGTACTTTCAGTAGGATAAAAGCTTCCAAGTTAAAAAAAATAATAATAAAATAAAATAATTTCAGGCCGGGCTCCGTGGCTCACGCCTGTAATGTTAGCACTTTGGGAGGCAGAGGCAGGCGGATTACCTAATGCCAGGAGTTCAAGACCAGCCTGGACAACATGGTGAAACCCCATCTCTACTAAAAATACAAAAATTAGCCGGGTGTGGTGGCACGCGCCTGTAATCCCAGCTACTTGGAAGGCTGAGGCAAAAGAATCACTGGAACCCAGGAGGCAGAGACTGCAGTGAGCCAGTATCACGCCACTGCACTCCAGCCTGGGCGACACAGTGAGACACTGTCTCAAAATAATAATAATAATGACAGAGGGGCTAGGCATGGTGGCTCACCCCTGTACTCCCAGCACTTTGGGAGGCCAAGGTGGGCAGATCACTTGAGGCCAGGAGTTCGAGATCAGCCGTGCCAACATGGTGAAACTATGTCAGTGAAACTAAAAACACAAAAAACTAGCTGGGCGTGGTGGCTCACACCTGTAATCACAGCTACTCAGGAGGCTGAGTTACAAGAATCAGGAGGCGGTTCTTGAACCCAGGAGGCGGAGGCTGCAGTGAGCTGAGATCCCGCCACTGCATTCCAGCCTGGGTGACAGAGGGAGATTGTCTCAAAAATAAATAAATAAATAATAATGCCAGAGGCCAGGCTCGGTTGCTCACGTCTATAATCCCAACACTTTGGGGAGGGTGAAGCAGGCAGACTGCTTGAGCCCAGGAGTTTGAGACCAGCCTGGGCTATATGGCAAAATTCTGTCTCTACAAAAAATACAAAAATTAGCCAGACATGGTGGCATGCACCTGTAGTCCCAGCTACTTGAGAGGCTGAAGTGGGAGGATCACTTGAGCCTCAGGAGTTCAAGGCTGCAGACTCATGGTCACGCCACTGCACTCCAGCCTGGGCCAGAGAGTGAGACTGTTTCCAGAAAACACACACACACACACACACACACACACACACACACACACACACCAGGCTTTCAGATAAAGATTCATGTCGGCCAGAAAGCTCTGAACAGGTAGATGGGGCTTTTTGCTTGTGAACTTCACCATATGCTGATCTAACTGGGCTGTTTCACTGCGGGAAATTCTGCCCACCCCCAACTCCTTATCTTTAGATCATTTTTCTTGGACTAGTCAGATTTCCCAGAGAATGGAAAGCCCTATCCACACGTCCATATTGTTTAGAGCTTTCCATCAACTTTTAGTGCTCAATTCTTAAATATGAGCAGACAACCAAGGATCATCAGACATGGAGGAAGGCCTTTAACTGGTAAACTAGAAACCAAAATAAACAAGCAGGAAAAAGGTGGGGGAGGGGAAACAAAACACCTTAGACAAACAGGGACTTGGTAGGAAGAAGCTTAAAACACATACACACACACACAAGCTTGATCATTTATGTCCTCAGAGAGATTAAAAAAGATAATGCACAACTGAAAGAGCTCTTAATGGCCAAAGCTGGTAAAATTTGAGCAATAAAAGAACATTAGATTATAAAACAAAGTATAAAATAAATATCCATGAGTCCATATTGATATAAATAAATGACTGAATAAATAAAAGAAGAGACAAACCTTCCAACAGACTATTTCTAAATAATTTATGTAGCTACTCTGCCTTCAGAAAGGTGGAGCATAATTGCACTCCTGAAATGTGGGCTATAAACAGTGACTCCCTTCCAAAGAGTACAGTATGAGGCTGGGCACGGTGGCTCATGCCTGTAATCCCAGCACTTCGGGAGGCGGAGGAAGGCGGATCATTTGAGGCCAAGAGTTCAAGACCAGCCTGGCCAACATGGTGAAACCCCATCTCTACTAAAAATACAAAAATTAGCCAGACAGTGGTGTGTGCCTGTAATTGCAGCTACTCGGGAGGCTAAGGCACAAGAATCACTTGAACCTGGGAGACTGAGGCTGCCGTAAGCCAAGATCATGCCACTTGCACTCCAGCCTGGGCAACAGAGTGAAACTCTGTCTCAGAAAAAAAAAGAAAAAGAAACCCCAAGAGTACAGTATGAAAAGGGGGAAAAGTTGGCGGATCCTCTCATATGGGGATAGTGGGAATACTTTCTGGAAGGCTACTTGACAATCAAGAGGCTTAAACATATGTGTGTGTGTGTGTGTGTGTGTGTATGTGTATTTTTGAGACAGAGTTTCGCTTTTGTCACCCAGGCTGGCGTGCAATGGCGTGATCTCGGCTCACTGCAACCTCTGCCTCCCAGGTTCAAATGATGCTCCTGCCTCGGCCTCCCAAGTAGCTGGGATTACAGGCATGCACCACCACGCCCGGCTAATTTTGTACTTTTAGTAGAGATGGGGTTTCACCTTGTTGGCCAGGCTTGTCTCGAACTCCTGACCTCAGGTGATCTGCCTGCCTCGGCCTCCCAAAGTGCTGGGATTACAGGCATGAGCCACCACGCCTGGCCTAAATATGTATATTTTTGCTTTGTCTTAGACAAGTGTGCAAAGATGTATATAAATGGCTAGTCACTGCAGAGTTGTTTGTAAAGCTGAAAAAATAAACTGCTAGATGAACATTCTGTGTAGATGCTAAGAATTGCTTGTAGGACAGACTATTTGGATCAACACTCTGAACCTGCAGTCTATTAAGGCAGTCACTTTCAACTAGCATCTGGTGATTTAAGGAAAACTTTCAGTCTCTGCCACTTTCTAAGAACCTTCTATCTTCGAATTAGAGAAGACATTCAACTATACCATCTCTCACAAACCTTCTGGGTCTATAGACATGCAATTAAAATGGTTTCCAAGAATGTTAGTGCTCCAGTAATATGATGTGTTTCTAAGTCTTATTGAAGGGACTGTCTTCTAACCATTGCATTGGTTGAAACAATGGGTTGGGGGAGGACAAGTCACACATAATAAATACATCCCACCAATCTCTTAAAAAAAAAAGTATCCAAGGCCGGGCGCGGTGGCTCACGCCTGCAATCCCAGCACTTTGGGAGGCCGAGGTGGGCGGATCACCTGAGGTCAGGAGATCAAGACCATCCTTTCTAACACGATGAAACCCCGTCTCTACTAAAAATACAAAAATTAGCCGGGTGTGGCGGCGGGCGCCTGTAGTCCCAGCTACTCGGGAGGCTGAGGCAGGAGAATGGCGCGAACCCGGGAGGCGGAGCTTGCAGTGAGCTGAGATCGGGCCACTGCACTCCAGCCTGAGTGACAGAGCAAGACTC
>NW_026652282.1:39712818-39728664 GCF_009828535.3 Hylobates moloch
GGGGGTGGCTCTCCGCTTGAGTTCCGCAGAGAGGGGAGGAAAAAGTCTAGCTCGGAGGGGGTGCTCGAAGGGGCTGCCTTAAAAAAAAAAAGAGAGCTTGAAGAATCCTAGGGCAGGGGAAGGAAGAGGTGCCATAGGAGCAAGGTCGAGAGCTGTGAGCCGCGTCCCAGATACCACTTCAGGCCCTGGCCGCTCACCTTGGGGAGGGGGATTCCGGGTCGCCATGATACCGCCAGCGGCCAATTCTGGAGTGGTCCCCACCCGCCCTCCTCTCCCTGGTACTTAAAGGGCCGCTCTAGGCCAGGATGGAAGTCTATGGTCTCTTTTTTCCTCCTCCTCCTACTCCAGGCGCGTAGTCCTGTCTCCGCCCCCTTCTCTCAGCGCAGGACCTTCTGCCTTCTGCGCAGGCGCGAAACTCCGGAATGTGGGGAGGGCCGGGCCGATCATAGCCCCGCGAGAGCGTAGGGGACTTGTAGTCCGTTGCCTTCCGCAACTAGGAAGGGGGAGGGACCGCCCCTCCTAGAATTTCTGTAACTTGAATTTGATTATTTTGTTTTAAAAGAGCCTTAAAGACTGAAGGAATGGGATGAAGGGTGCCACATGGTGGTACAAAGGGAAAACCAGCTGGGTATTGACAAAGACTGTCTCCTTGACCAAACTTTAGTCAGGAGGCTCCTCTGAGCTGCTTTTGACTGGGTCTCCTCCTTGGGTCGTCTTTGACCTGCCTAGTCCATTTGTGGTAAGAATGCAGTTAAGTCAGTTTAGTAAGAACTCCCCCACCCTTAATATCGAATCACCCTCAATATCCGATCAAATTCCTCAACCCCACTCTTGATATCTGATCACTCTGCCACCAGCAAAAATCCTGTTAAATTGGCTTTAGCAAGAATACCCCTACCCTTCATGTTTACTCTTGGTAATCTTCCACCCATTGATCCATTCACTCTGATCATTTACTATAAATTCCCTGCTGTATTCAGAGTTGAGACCCATCACTCATCCCAATTGCCATAGTCTTTGTCTTTCGAGAAAGGATATTGCTCTGTCACCAGGCTGGAGTGCAGTGGCGCTATCATGGCTCACTGCAGCCTCAAACTCCTGGGCCCAAGAAATCGGCCCACCTCAGCCTCCAGAGTACCCAGGACTCCAGGCGTGCATCACCACTCCTGGCTAATTTATTTTCATTTTTTGTGGAGAATAGGTCTCCCTGTGTTGCCTAGGCTGCTCTTGAACTTCTAGGCTCAAGCAGTCTTCCTGCCTCTGCCTCCCAAAGTGCTGGGATTACAGATGTGGGCCACCATGCCAGGCTGTATTGCAATAGTTATGACACCTATTGCAGTAGTCATGAACAAAGTCTTCCTTACCATTTTAAGAAGTGTCCCTAGCTGGGCGCGGTGGCTCACGCTTATAATCCCAGCACTTTGGGAGGCCGAGGCGGGCGGATCACGAGATCAGGAGATCGAGACCACGGTGAAACCCCGTCTCTACTAAAAAAATACAAAAAATTAGCCGGGCGTGGTGGCGGGCGCCTGTAGTCCCAGCTACTCGGAGATGCTGAGGCAGGAGAATGCCGTGAACCCGGGAGGCGGAGCTTGCAGTGAGCCGAGATTGCGCCACTGCACTCCAGCCTGGGCGACAGAGCAAGACTCTGTCTCAAAAAAAAAAAAAAAAAAAGAAGTGTCCCATAATTTTTTTGTCAGGCCCATCACTTGCATACTGTGAGAATAATTTTTTAACAGTATTTTGAACACTCTACCAGAATTCAAATGCTTGAGGAAAAAGGCTTGTAAAAGATAAAAGAAACCCTGTTTCAAGCCATACTTTTCTAAGGGCGCAAGCGCTCACAAAGGGACCACAAGTTTTCTAATGCCCTGCTGCTAGAAATTGGAATCTGTTTACCTGCTCTCTCTCTTGAGTTCCTACCAGGAATCCAAAGGAGGTAAAGAAAGGCCTAGAAACCCCGTAATTCCTGACCTGGCAAGAGGGCATAATTTTTTAGTGTCATTCTTTTGTTTTTTTGAGATGGAATCTCGCTCTGTCGCCAAGGCTGGAGTGCAATGGCACAATCTCGGCTCACTGCAACCTCCACCTCCTGAATTCAAGTGATTCTCCTGCCTCAGCCTCCCAACATCCCAAGGAGCTGGGATTACAGGCACGTGCCACCACGCCCTGCTAATTTTTGTATTTTTAGTAGAGACGGGGTTTCACCATGTTGCCCAGGCTGGTCTCGAACTCCTGATCTCAGTGATCCACCCGCCTGGGCCTCCCAAAGTGCTGGGATTACGCGGGTGAGCCACCGTACCCGGCCAGCATCATTCTTATTATTTAAATCTGACAGAGGAACAAGGTCAAGGTCTTCACCCAGAAACCCCATGGGATTCTATGAATACAAAGCCATATTGGTCACCAAGCAGCTAACCCAAGTCCACATAAACCAACTCAGAAACTTGTCTTGAACTTGCATTGCACCCACATCTGCTGTACAATTAAACAAAAGTCCTCTCAGTATTCATTTTAATGGAAAAACAAGGAATTCTGGTATAAATTGCATTACTTTAAAAATTGGCTTGCATAGTTGCACTTGACTTTTCAAATCCTGGCACTTTCTTATTTCTTTTTACAATATGCCCATTTATTAATATTCTTATTTATTAATTACTTTTAATAGCAAACTGCAATTACTTTTGCACCAACTTAACACATAGCTTGCAAGTTTATGTTTTGTCATTTGTTGACTGGGAAAGGAATTTTCCTAAGCATGTAAAATCCCTATAAATCGAATGGCTTACCTTCGTTATCATTTGTATTATGATACTAATTTCTAGTAACTATTGAGTAACTTGTCTCCCTTTATTTCTTACCATATCTCTGCAAATAATTAGCCTGTTATCTTCAATTATGTTTTATTTTAATTTAAAACTGATTGGAAAATCAAATTATCTTTTGCTACGACCCAATATAATTTCACTGTGTAGAGATAGCAAAAGCATGTGGACAATCCTGGCAATCACTTTATTTAAATTAATGTTCATGGAGGTGGTTTGCAAGGTTGTGTTTGAAATGCTTGTTCTCCGGTGCCATAAAGAAATAGCACTTGAACATAAATTTGATTTATTTAGTAAGGCCATTTTTACTTTTTGCAGAAAGGGAACGCTTGCTAGCAGTTTTGCCACGAGAGTACACTGAACAAAGGACACAGGGTCATTTATAACCTGACGCGTCTACCTTACTGCTGTGTCCGGTTTCCATTGGCTGGAACAGGACCTCACATTCTGTATTTGTCTTGATTGTCTAGCAACTTGGAAGTTTTTAAAAGAGGCAAAGGTAGAGGAGAACAAAGGAAAGAGGAAGTAACTTGTGGAATGCTGAGAAAGATAAAAACACTTTTAAATAAGGAAGAGGAACAGGCTATGACCTAATGCTTGCTTGACCTAATGCTTGCTTGAACCAGTATAAGCATGCCAGGGCAAATATTGAGGCTAAATTGTAGGAGCTAAGAAGATAAAGTACATTGATTTCTTTATTACGGCTAGCAGATATTTAAGAATGTTAGCACAGGTCTTTGAATAAATTTTGCTTTTAAGAGAAATTACCATATATTCCTAATTAGACCGGGAGGAATGTCTTTGAAGAGGAACCTCTATTTTACTTTTTACAGTTGGGGGAAGAGGATGGAGGAGAAGACCACAAACTGTCTAAACACATAGCCAAAAAAGAACACAATTAAGATGAGAGACAGCACCGTGGCTCACTCCTGTAATCCCAGCACTTTGGGAGGCCGAGGCGGGTGGATCACCTGAGGCCTGGAGTTTGAGACCAGCCTGACCAACTTGGAGAAACCCCATCTCTACTAAAAGTACACAAAATTAGCTGGGTGTGGTGGTGGGCACCTATAATCCCAGCTACTCCGGAGGCTGAAGCAGGAGAATCACTTGAACCCGGGAGGTGGAGTTTGCAGTGAGCCGAGATCACGCCATTGCACTCCAGCCTGGGTGACAAGAGCAAAACTCCATCTTGAAAACAATAATAATAATAATAATAATAAATGAGAGCCGGGCCTGGTGACTCACGCCTGTAATCCCAGCACTTTGGGAGGCCGAGGCGGGAGGACCACTTGAGGTTAGGAGTTCGAGACCAGCCTGGCCAACATGGTGAAACCCCGTGTCTACTAAAAAAAAAAAATACAAAAATTAGCCGGGTATGGTGGCACACGCCTGTAGTCCCAGCTACTCAGGAGGCTGAGACAGGAGAATTGCTTGAACCCGGGAGGCGAAGGCTGCAGTGAGCCGAAATCACGCCACTGCACTCCAGCCTGGGTGAGACAGAGCAAGACTCCATCTCAAAAATAATAATAATAATAAATGAGAGACTGAAGTATCTCAAAAGTGAGGATATTGGAAACTTTGGACATTAATAGGGTGGTCTAATGAATACAGACACACTGAAATAATGTGTCCATTCTAAGGCAATTAAGTTCATTGTGTTGCTGATCCCAAGAAACAACATTTTATCCGGACATAGTGACTAATGACTATATAAAATTTTTAAAACATTAGTGTAGCCAAACCTATACTCACCCCGTGCCTCTTCAAACTCACAACTAAATTGAGAATGGGACCAAGAAATATGCCTCATTCAAGATTTTAAATCAGACCCTGAAAGTGGTTAAAGTGATTATTTCAGGACGTTGGTGAAAAATTGTTAAATTGACTATATAGTTCTATAAGATTTACTCTCAATTCGCTAAATAGAAATCATAGGTCTTTTGTGAAAGTTAAGTGAGGACTTACTGCATGTTTATGTGTGTCAACGAAAAGAGTCAAACTCTGTAAAATATTTGAAGAGCTTTATTCTTAGCCAAATATAAGTGACCATGGCCCGTGACACAGCCCTCAGGAGGTCCTGAGAACATGGGCCCCAGGTGGTCAGGATGCAGCTTGGTTTTATATATTTCAGAGAGGCATGAGACATCAATCAAATACATTTAAGAAATACACTGGAGGGTGGACATGGTGGCTCAGGCCTGTAATCCCAGCACTTTGGGAGGCCAACATGGTAAAACCTCTTCTCTACTAAAAATTTAAAAATTAGCCAACTGTGGTGGCACATGCCTGTGGTCCCAGGTACTTGGGAGGCTGAGGCAGGAGAATCACTTGAACCTGGGAGGTGGAGGCTGCAGCAAGCTGACTGAGATTGTGCCACTGCACTCCAGCCTGGGTGACAGAGAGAGACTCCATCTCAAAAAAAAAAAAAAGAAATACATTGGTTTCGTCCAGAAAGGCAGGACAACTCAAAACGGGGGCTTCCAGGCTGTAGGTGAACTTAAACATTTTCTGATTGACAATTGGTTGAGTTTATCTAAAGACCTGGGATTCATAGAAAGGGAATGTTCAGGTTAAGATAAAGACTGTGGAGACCAAAGTTCTTTTGCAGTCTTACGAAGTCTTATAGTGGCTGCCCTTAGAAACAATAGATAACAAATGTTTCCTATTCAGATGTTAGTTAATTTCTTTAGGATTAGGAGGGTTTGGAAGAAAAATATCTAGCTATGTTAATATAGATTCTTTACAGATGCAAATTTTCCCCCACAAAGAACAGCTTTGTAGGCCATTTCAAAATATGGCAAAGAAACATTTTGGGGTAAAACATTTTGATTTTCTTCCTTGTCTTGTAATGTTATGCCAAAGTCAGTTTGGAAAGTAAGTCACAATGTACAGGGTTAAATAAAACCCATCTGATGAGAATTTATTATTTGTAGGTCATGTCTCCCCAGACTCCTTAGATAGGAATTTGGGCAAGATAAAAAAAATCAGAATTTAGTTCTCATGTGTGACACGGATTTTTTAAAGTATGAATCAGCAGCTGGGTGTGGTGGCTCAGGCCTGTAATCCCACTTTGGGAGGCTGAGACAAGAGGATCACTTAAGCCCAGGACTTTGAGACCAGCCTGGGCAACATAGGGAGACTCCAGTTTCCACAAAACAAAAAAATAAAAAATTGGCTGGGCATGGTGGCTCATGCCTGTACTGCCAGCACTTTGGGAGACCGAGACCAGCAGATAACCTGAGATCAGGAGTTCGAAACGGGCCTGGCCAACATGGTGAAACCCGGTCTCTACTAAAAATTAAAAAATTAGACAGACACGGTGGCACACACCTGTAGTCACAGCTACTCAGGAGGCTGAGGCTGGAGAATCGCTTGAGCCCAGGAGGGCAGAGGTTGCAGTGAGCTGAGATCACGCCACTGCATTCCAGCCTGGGAGACAGAGCGAGACTCCATCTCAAAAATAAAATATAAAAAACTAGCCAGACATGGTGTCACACACCTGTGGTCCCAGCTACTCGGGAAGCTGAAGTGGGAGGATTGCTTAAACCTAGGAGGTTGAGGCTGCAGAGAGACCCTGTCTCAAAAAAAAAAAAAAAAAAAAAAAAAAAAAAAAAAAAAAAAAAAAAAAAAAAAAAAAAAAAAGATGTGAATCAAGGAAATAACCATTAAGGCAAATATGATTTAAGGAAATCCTGGCACTTTAGATACAAGGGTTGGTTCCCCAAAGTTCCTCAGCCTGTAGCCCTCAACATGCAATTCTAAGACTGGCTAGAGAAGTTAGTGTTTATTTAAAAGACAGTTACTTTTTGTATGACTCCACTTTTCAAAAACAAAACGACATTAGGGGACATAGCTTCAAGTCTCCTCTCTGAAATATTTTTCCAAAAATTACAGATTTGAATTCGTACACTCCTTCTTTCCCGTTACCAACCCATTCTTAATGAGGTGCTAATAAATAAAGAAGTAGCAAATGATGGGCCACTGAAAGAAGAGAAAGGGGAAAAAAAAAACCAAGAGAAAGAAAAACATAAATTGGAAGAGTAAAATGGAGGGTTGACAGGGCCAATGACATCCAAATGACACTGACATATTGAAACCGTCTTTGCAAAATGATGAGGAGACAGTGAAATAGATCTAACTTAACCGACTCCATCTTGCTTCTAACCTCCAAGCCGTCCTTGTTCATTCCTGGGCACAGGCTGAATTAACTTTGGGAGAAACTAAGTTTATAGTTTATAGTTTAAAGACCACAGCCAGGTGTGGTGGCTTACGCCTGTAATCCCAGCACTTTGGAGGCCAAGGCAGGTGGATCATTTGAGATCAAGAGTTTGAGACCAGCCTGGCCAACATGGCGAAACCCTGCCTCTACTAAAAATAAAAAAATAAAAAAAATATTTGCCAGGCATGGTGGTGCATGCCTGTAATCCCAGCTACTTGGGAGGCTGAGGCAGGAGAATCACCTGAAACTGGCAGATGGAGGTTGCAGTCAGCCAAGATCACACCACTGCAGTCCAGCCTGGGTGACAGAGTGAGACTCCACCTCAAAAAAAAAAAAAAAAAAAAGATGATAACAGCCCTTTCCCAAAGCGGACCTCCTTTTTGCCTGGGGACTAGATTGCCTTTGTAGACAAACGTTAGCCACAAGATTAGAAATTATGGTTTAGGAGTCATGCAGCTGGAGGCTACTACATTCTGACCCTCCATAAACTACTCCTAAAATCAGTGCTAGAGATATTTTGCAGACCCTGCACTTGATGGATCAGCTGGCATCACCCAGATTGATACACTGGCTCATTTGATCTTGTGGCCCCCACCCATGAACTGATTCAGTGCAAGAAGACAACTTCGACTCCTTATGATTTCATCTCTGACCAATCAGCCCCCCTTGTCTCACTGGCATCCCCCCTACCCACCAAGTTATCCTTAAAAGCTCTACTCCCCAGGCCGGGCATGGTGGCTCACACCTGCAATCCCAACACTTCGGGAGGCCGAGGTCGGTGGATCACCTGAGGTCAGGAGTTCAAGACCAGCCTGGCCAACCTGGTGAAAGCCCATCTCTACTAAAAATACAAAATTAGCCAGGTGTCGTGGTGTGCACCTGTAATCCCAGCTACTTGGGAGGCTGAGGCAGGAGAATCCCTTGAACCCGGGAGGCGGAGGTTGCAGTAAGCCGAGATTGCGCCATTGCACTACAGCCTGGGCAAAAAGAGCAAAACTCCTCTAAAAAGAAAGAAAAAAAAAAAAAAAAACTCTGCTCCCTGAATGCTCAGGGAGACTGATTTGAGTAATAATAAAACTCCAGTCTCCCACACAGCTGGCTCTGCATGAATTACTGTTTCTCTACTGCAATTCCCTGTCTTGATAAATTTGCTCTGTGTAGGCAGCCGGCAAGGTGAACCCCTTGGGTGGTTACAATATTTCTAGCAATATCTGCCAACTACAGAAAGAAGTCACTTACCTATCAAGTATATGGTAGTTAGAATCAAATGGCTATGGAGAAATGAGGAAGAGAATTTTTTAAGAAACATTACTCTTAAAATGCTGTTAAATAAAATGTATATGCCGATGCAGTGGCTCACACCTGCAATCCTAGCACTTTGGGAGGCCGAAGTGGAAGGATTGCTTGAGTTGAGGAATTCTAAACCAGCCTGGGCAATACAGTGAGACCCCATTTCTACAAAAACTAAAAATATTAGGCGGGCATGGTGGCACATGCCTGTAGTCCCAGCTACACGAGGAGGCTGAGGTGGAGGATCACTTGAGCCCAGGAGGTTGAGGCTGCAGTGATATCTGATTGTGCCACTGCACTTTAGCCTGGGTGACAGAGAGAGAACTTGTCTTAAAAAATAATAATAAATAAATATAAATGAAAATACAATAAAATTTATAGGAGGCCTTTGGTTTGGACTGAACTCCCGCACTAGGACCAGCAGACCAAAGCAAAATAAAGTCACTCATGTGGAAGTTCCATACCACCAAAAAGCCAAGAAATCTTTTTACCTTCCAAGAAATCAGGAGAGAGAGAGATAATAACCAAATCCCCAAATAGTCCCCTTTGCTTTAACCTTTACAAGGAAAGTAACTTTCTTTTTCTTTTCTTTTTTCTTTTTTTTTTTTTTTTGAGACAGTCTTGCCCTGTTGCCCAGGCTATAGTGAGGTGGTGTGATCTCGGCTCACTGTGACCTCCACCTCCTGAGTTCAAGCAATTTGGTTGAGACCACTAATTTTTTGTTTTTGTAGAGAGGGTTTTCCCTGGTTTGGTGGTTTCACTCATGATTACAGGCATGAGCTACTGCGCCTGGACTGGAAAGTAACTTTCAAACAACCAATCTGCTTTTTGTTCCCTGTGTCTGCTTTCCTCAGCCAGGTTCTGTCTATAATAAAGCCAACCTCCTCTGCTCAGCCCATCGGAACACCGATTTTACTTTATAGAATAAGATGTTGCTTGATTCTAGAATCACAAATTAGAGCCAATTATGATCTTTAAACTAAATCTCTTGCAATTTTGTTTTTTGACAATGCCAAAGAATAGACCGTTTTGCCTGAAATGTATCCAGAATGTATCCACAAATGAATTAGAAGGCAATCATTTCTCTGAAGTCTTTGAGGGCTGCGAAAGAAGTTTTTAGCGTTTTTCCCTTCCATCTTGGGGTAATTGCCCTTGTCATTACCTTACGGAAGTTGGCTATATAATGTATTTTTCTAGTGTGGATTTTTTCTTTACCAGTAGTGAAAAAGCTGTCATTTTGTTGGCTGAGTGACGAGTGGTTTAATGCGTTAATTTTATACACAAACTTTACAAAGCACTATAACCGTCAGAATGTGTTCAAAAGAGTGTTTTTTAAATTATTATTCCCATTTTAAATAGTGCATTTTTTTTTCAGTCAACATTAATACTTTTTTTTTTTTTTGAGATGGAGTCTCACTCTGTCACCCAGGTTGGAGTGTAATGGTGCGATCTCGGCTCTTTGCAACCTCCATCTCCAGGGGTAAAGTGATTCTCCTGCCTCAGCCTCCAGAGCAGCTGGAACTACAGGCATGGTGGTACATGCTAATTTTTGTATTTTTTAGTAGAGATGGTGCTTCACCATATTGGCCAGGCTGGTCTCGAGCTCCTGACCTCAGGTGATCTGCCCACCTCGGCCTCCCAAAATGCTGTGATTACAGGCGTGAGCCACCGGGCCCGGCCAGCATTAATAAATACTTTCATTGTGAACACTGGTATCTTCTCTATGACTACACCAGAACATAATTCCAAAAGTTTATGAGTAATTTATTTGAAATAGAGAATATATTCTCTTTAATCCATAATGAAGTTATCGTGAAGCTTGATCATCCCTTCCTGATCTCTAGCTTTCCTCAAGGTCTCATCTTTGGAAACGTCAGTTGTTGAAAACAATTTAGTGAGAATTGAGAAGAACAAAAAGCTGACAGGACAACAACCAGAACATTTCCCACTCCCTGAACAATCTTACCTCCCCCACCTTGGCTACACCTGTCACACCCTGCTAGATATCTACACTGAATCGTCTAAATATTCACCCACTCCCTGAACAATCTTACCTCCCCGACCTTGGCTACACCTGTCACACCCTGCTAGATATCTACACTGAATCGTCTACATATTCACCCACTCCCAAACAACTCCCACTGTCTTTGAAGCTACCCAAAGGAACAAGACAAAATTCAGGCTCGCCTTATCCCTTCCCCTTCCTTTTCTCTCACAGGTAGACATCCTTTCTCTGCTTGAATACCTGGCAACAATTGTCCCTTACAGGATAAAGTCTTTACAAAATGAAGTCTAAATTTCTGGCACACTGCAGTGTGTGGCAAATTTTGTTGTAAAGCACCAGATAGTAAATATTTTAGGGTTTGTTAGCCATCTATGGTCTTCGTCACATATTCTTTTTTTTCCCCAACTATTCCCTAAAAATGTAAAAACAGTTCCCTACGCAGACTCCACAAAAATAGGAGTGGGGAATATTTGACCTACAAGTCTTGGTTTGCTGACCCCTGTGTTGAGGAAAAGAGTCAAACTCTGTAAAATATTTGAAGAGATGGATTCCAAGCCAAAGCCCTAAGCAGTTTCCAGCTTGAGTTTTGCTTAGTGATTTTGGGGCCCCAAGATATTTTCCTTTCACAATGTACATTAGTTCGATCTTGAAACGCAGGTCAATTCGAAGGGGAAGGAGGGAGGGAGCTTCCAGGTCATAGGTGGATTCAAAGACGTTCTAATTGGCAATCGGTTGAAAAAGTTATTATCTAAAAACCTGGAATCAATGGAATCAATAGAAGGGAATGTCTAGGTTGATAAGGGGTTGTGGAGACCAAGGTCCTTATTACACAGATGAAGCTTCCAGGTAGCAGGCTTCAGAGAAAATAGATTGTAAATGGTTCTGATCAGACTTTTAAAGTGCCAGACTCTTTCTCTCCTGGATCAGAGAAAAGACCTGGAAAGGAAGGGGACTCTCAACAGAATGTAGATTTTCCCCACAAGAGACAGCTTTACAGGACTATTTCAAAATATGTCAAAAATATATTTTAGGATAAAATACTTCAGTTTATTTCAGGGCCTGCTATCGGTCACATGATGCTATACTAGAGTCAGGTAGGAATTTGGTGTCTTATCGCTACAAACAGTCTGTTTGATCAGTCTTTTTTTTTTTTTTTTTTTGAGACGGAGTCTCGCTCTGTCGCCCAGGCTGGAGTGCAGTGGCGCAATCTCTGCTCACTGCAAGCTCCGCCTCCCGGGTTCATGCCATTCTCCTGCCTCAGCCTCTCCGAGTAGCTGGGACTACAGGCGCCCGCCACCACGCCTGGCTAATTTTTTTTTTGTATTTTTAGTAGAGACGGGGTTTCACCGTGGTCTCGATCTCCTGACCTCGTGATCCGCCCGCCTTGGCCTCCCAAAGTGCTGGGATTACAAGCGTGAGCCACCGCGCCCGGGCCCGTTGATCAGTCTTAAGATCTCTGTTTTAATGTTAATGCTGGTCAGTTGTGCCTGAATTCCAGAGGGAGGAGGATATCATGAGGCGTGTCCTGAACTGGGTTTTCAGGTTAACTCTGGAATGCCCTTGGCCAAGAGGACGGGTCCATTTAGTTGGTTGGGGACTTAGAATTTTATTTTTGGTTTACACCTGGCATATAGGACTCTTCACATTTTGGACCCAAATTACCTCTCTGGTCTCCTGCTGTAGCTTGCTTCAAGATTCCTTCTCTTCTAGGTCTACTAAACTTACTAAGTTTTCTGAATACACATTGCTTTTTCCAACTTCCATGGCTTGGCTCATGCTCTTTCCTCTATCTTAAAACAATGGCTCTTATCTGCCTGGCAACACCCAGACATGCATTTTTTAAATTTTCTTTCTTGAGACAGAGTCTTACTTTGTCACCCAGGCTGGAGTGCAGTGGCATGAACAAGGTGGCTTATTGTGGCCTCAACTTCCTGGGCTCAAGGGATTCTCCTGCCTCAAGCCTCCCCAAGTAGCTGGGACTACAGGTGCATGCCACCATGCCTGGCTAATTATTTTTATTTTTTGTAGAGATGGGTTTTTGCCATCTTGCCCAGGCTGGACTTGAACTCCTGAGCTCAAGCAGTCTGCCCGCCTCAGCCTCCCAGTGCTGAAATTACAGGCATGATCCACCACATCCAGCCCAGACATGTTTTAAGATGCATCTTAAAAAGTAAATTCTACAGTTTTTTTTCTATTTCTCCCAAAGACCTCCCTACCTACCTTGTGTTGAATTTCAAGCAGGCAGTTCAGCATTTTGACTAAGCCTGTGGATGAACTTTGGGATCAGTCAGATGTGAGTTCAAATTCCAGCTCTGGGCCAGGTGTGGTGGCTCATGCCTGTAATTCCAGCACTTTGGGAGGCTGACGCGGGTGGATCACGAGGTCAGGAGTTCGAAACCAGCCTGACCAACATGGTGAAACCCCGTCTCTACTAAAAATACAGAAATTAGCCGGCGTGGTGGCATGTGTGTAATCCCAGCTACTCAGGAGGCTGAGGCAGGAGAATCACTTGAACCCGGGAGGCGGAGGTTGCAATGAGCCGAGATCGCACCACTGCACTCCAGCTTGGGCGACAGAGCGAGACTCCATTTCAAAAAAAAGAAAAAAAATCCAGCCCTGTCCTTCCTAGCTTTGTCTTTGGAAAAGGTATATAAACTAAAAATAAAACTCCAAGCCCCACAAAGGACTGAACTGACCATCTCTTGGCCAACGGGACTGCAGAATAATCTTGGATACTGACTTCTCAGCCATGATGGGATAAGAAATTAGCTATCCCTTGTTATACCCCAACCCTGGGTAACCACAGTTAGGCTTTCTTCCCTAAAGGCTGAACAGAAACCAGCCCTTTCAAAGGACTCCACTATTCATTGATATCAACCAACCGCCTGCTGCTTCTCCTGCTTTTTCACCTGATAAGAGATCACTTATCATGGGCCGAACACGGTGGCTCACGCCTGTAATCCCAGCACTCTGGGAGGTCGAGGTGGGCGGATCACCTGAGACCAGGAGGTCGAGACCAGTCTGGCCAACATGGTGAAACCCCATTTCTACTAAAAATACAAAAATTAACCAGGCATGGTGGCGGGCACCTGTAATCCCAGCTACTCAGGAGGCTGAGGCAGGAGAATCGCTTGAACCCGGGAGGCAGAGGTTTCAGTGAGCCAAGATCGCACCATTGCACTCCCAGTGCTGGGTGACAAGAGTGAAACTCCATCTCAAAAAAAAAAGATATCACTTACCATGCAGTGGTTCTGGCCAGTCTATGGACAATGCACAGTAAGAGTTTTCCTGTATTCTGCTTTGCCTTTTGAGGTAAGAGGGCCAAAAACTCCTACCTCAGATAATGCTAACACCTCCATTTTTCGTACATGGGTCCCATAGAGAGGGATAAAGATCAATTGTGCATGCACAGGTTTCTCTCATACATATTCGTGACCCTCCTATAGTTTATTAAATATGTATATTTGACCACCCCATTCAGCATAAATTCCTGTTTCCTTTGTTCCTCCCTCAAAGTGTCTGTTCCTGGCTTCTGGCTGGAGACTATGCTTCCCAATCTATCAGAATGGCTACCCCTGCAGGCTACAACCCTTTATGAGAAATAAAGCTCTCCTTTCCAAATTTATAAACCTCATGATTTTCAGCTGACAGGTGTTAGCCTCCTCTCAAAACTTAGAAAGGTGAATTGAACATAAGATAATAAACTCAAGTATGTTGAGTTTTGAACGTGGCTCATAATGAATATTGATTAAAGGTTAGCTTTTATTATTCAGTCATTTATTCATTCACCAAATGTTTATTGTGCACTTCCAAAGGGCTAGGCAATGTGCTAGGCACTGTCAGTGATCGATCAACAAACAAGATAAGCTAGTTATCTTCCTAGATGTTATGGTGTATTAGTCAGGGTTCTCCAGAGGGTCAGAACTAATAGGATATATGTGTATATGAAAGGGAGTTTATTAAGGAGAATAGGCTCACATGATCACAAGGCAAAGTCCCACGATAGGCCATCTGCAAGCTGGGGAAGGAAGAAGCCAGTAGTGGCTCAATCTGAGTCCAAAAGCCTCAAAAGCAAGGAAGCCAAGAGTGCAGCCTTCAGTCTGTGGATGAAGACCCAAGAGCCCTCAAGAAACCACTGGCGTAAGTCCAGGAGTCCAGAGGCCAAAGAACCTGGAGTCTGATGTCCAAGGGCAGGAGGAATGGAAGGAAGCATCCAGCCTGAGAGAAGGATGAAAGCCAGAAGAGTCACGGCCAGGTGTGGTGGCTCATGCCTGTAATCCGAACACTTTGGAAGGCCAAGGCTGGTGGATCACTTGAGGTCAGGAGTTCGAGACCAGCCTGGCCAACATGGTGAAACCCTGTCTCTACTAAAAATGCAAAAATTAGCCAGACATGGTGGCGCATGCCTATGGTCCCAGCTACTCGGGAGGCTGAGGCAGGAGAATCGCTTGAACCCAGGAGGCTAAGGTTGCAGGGAGCCAAGATTGTGCCACTGCACTCCAGCCTGGGCAACAGAGTGATCACGACTCTGTCTCCAAAAAAAAAAGAAAAAAGAACAAAAGCCAGAAAACTCAGCAAGCCAGCTTATCCCACCTTCTTCCACCTGCTTTGTTCTAGTCATGCTGGCAGCCCATTGGTGGTGCCCACCTACATTGAGGATGGGTCTTCCTCTTCCAGCCCACTGACTCAAATGTCAATCTTCTCTGGCAACACCCTCACAGATATACCCAGAAACATTACTTTATCAGCTATCTAGGCATTCTTCAATCTGATCAAATTGATACCCAATATTAACCATCACCTACAGGATCAAAGTAAAACAGATAAATACAGATTGTAATTAGTGCTGGGAAAGAAATGTAAAGGGCCTAAAGCCTGACATACATAATCAATAATCTATTGAATGAAGTCCCAAATTTAATTTAGACAACTCTTCTGAGCTCTTTTGGCCTCCCTTAACTACAAAATAAAGATTAGATTTCCAAACTCACTTCCAACTCCCAATTTTTTTAATTTTATTTATTTATTTATTTTTGAGACAGACTCTCACTCTGTCGCCCAGGCTGGAGTGCAATGGCATGATCTCAGCTCACTGCAACCTCTGCCTCCGGGTTCAAGTGATTCTTCTGCCTCAGCCTCTGGAGTAGCTGGGATTACAGGCACCTGCCACCACGCCCAGCTAACTTTTTGTATTTTTAGTAGAGACAGTGTTTCACCATGTTGCTCAGGCTGGTCTCAAACTCCTGAGTTCAGGCAATCCGCCCACCTCAGCCTCCCAAAGTGCTAGGATTACAGGCATGAGCCACTGTGCCGGGCTCCAACTCCCAATTATTTTTTTCTTTTTTTCTTTTTTCTTTTCTTTTTGAGACGGAGTCTCACTCTGTCGCCCAGGCTGGAGTGCAGTGGCGAGATCTCGGCTCACTGCAACCTCCGCCTCCTGGATTCAAGCGATTCTCCTGCCTTAGCCTCCCCAGTAGCTGGGCCTGTAGGCACCCGCCACCACGTCC
>NW_026652282.1:39738492-39755119 GCF_009828535.3 Hylobates moloch
CCAGGATGGTCTCAATCTCTTGACCTCGTGATCCACCCACTTCAGCCTCCCAAAGTGCTGGGATTACAGGCGTGAGCCACTGCGCCAGGCTCTTCTTTTATTTAAATAGCTTTATTGGCATATAATTCACATATCCTACAATTCATCCATTTAAAGTGTACAGTTTTTTACTATATTACACTATTATTTTTTAAAAATTGTGATAAAATCGATATAAAAATTGCTATTGCTATTTTTAAGTGTACAAGTCAGTGACATTAAATACACCTACAATACATCACCACTATCTATTTCCAAAACTTTATCACCCTAAACAGAAATTCTGTAAATCATCAAGCAATAAATCCCCATTCTCCTTCCCCTCAACCCCTGGTAACCTCTAGTCTACTTTCTGTCTCTTTGAATTTGCCTCTTCTAGGTACCGCTTATAAGTGGAATCATACAATATTTGTCCTTTTGTATCTGGCTTATTTCATTTAGCATAATGTTTCTAAGGTTCAACCTTGTTATTGCATGTATCAGAACTTCATTTTTATTTTATTTTTTAATTTTATTTTAGTGCAGTGGCACAATTTCAGCTCATTGCAACCTCTGCCTCCTGGGTTCAAGCGATTTTCCTGCCTCAGCCTCCCCAGTAGCTGGGATTAGTGGCATGCACCACACGCCCTGCTAATTTTTGAATTTTTAGAAGAGACAGGATTTCGCCATGTTGGCCAGGCTGGTCTCAAACTCCTGACCTCAGGTGATCTGCTTCTCTCCACCTCCCCAAGTGCTGGGATCACAGGCATGAGCCACTGTGCCTGGCCAGAACTTCATTTTTTTTTTTAAGTACTAGCATTCCATTGCATGGATGTACCACATTTTGTTTATCCATTCGTCTGTTGATGGACATTTGGCTTGCTTTCATCTTTTGGCTATTGTAAATAATGCTGCAACGAACATTGGTGTACAAGTCTCTGTCCGAGTCCCTGTTTGGTATGCTACCTTTTGTGTAACAACTCTCAGTCATACAAATACATATTTGCTTATAGCTTGATCTGTATACAGAAATACTGAAAGACATCAGACTTGGTGGTTCACTTCTGTAATCTCAGCACTTTGGGAGGCCAAGGCGGCGGCTCATGAGGTCAAGAGTTCAAGACGAGCCTGGCCAACATGGTGAAACCCCGTCTCTACTAAAAATACAAAAATTAGCCAGGCGTGGTGGTGGGCGCCTGTAATCCCAGCTACTTGGAAGGCTGAGGTACAAGAATCGTACCTCAGTGAGCCGAGATCGCACCATTGCACTCTAGCCTAGGCGACAAGGGCAAAACTCCATCTCAAAAAATATATATATGTATTGCCTAAACAAAAAATCCAAATCGTGTGAGATTCCTGAGTTACTACCAGCAAGGGACCTATTAATAAAGGCAGAAGTCTACATACGGGGAAGGGTGGAGGAGCAAAGTAGACATGAATAGCAAGTACTCCACTCTCCAGTCAGTGAACTATTTCTACAAGTTCAAATTGAGTAAAGAATAATTTAGCTACTGAATTAACTTATTCAACAATATTTATTACATTTTCCTATTTGCGAAACACAGGAATATCAAATTATACTGGTTATTTTTGTCTCTAATATTAATGTTAAGATAATGATTCTTGTGAACCACACACACAGCATTGCTAATAATATTATCTTACTATTTTTCAAGTTACAATATTCTGGGATGGAAAAGAAAATAACCTTCTTTGGAGAATGTGGTTGAAGAAGACAGTTGCCCGAGGAAATAAATGCAACAAAATATAAAGGCGAATTTTCCTGGTTCTCTCAGGAGTAGATAGTATTGCCAGAGACATTAAACTCACACTGCCTCATACTTCCTTCCAGAAAAGTAGGGCTCTAAATGACCCAAGACCAAAAAAAAAGACCAAAAGCCATTGTGTGTTATTGTAACCAGAAAACACCAGAGCATGAGAGAAAATTCGTTTTTCAAAGAGAGGCATAGAAAGCAGAAGACAAGGTTAATAATAATGTCATCTGATTATTTAACAAAAGGAAGCAGCGCTCAGATCGCTAAACAGGCTACTATTAAAGAGTACACAGAGGAGGCCGGGCGCAGTGGCTCACACCTGTAATCCCAGCACTTTGGGAGGCCGAGGCGGGCAGATCACAAGGTCAGGAGATCGAGACCATCCTGGCTAACACGGTGAAACCCCGTCTCTACTAAAAATACAAAAAATTAGCTGGGCGTGGTGGTGGGCACCTGTAGTCCCATCTACTCGGGAGGCTGAGGCAGGAGAATGGTGTGAACCCGGGAGGTGGAGCTTGCAGTGAGCCGAGATGGCACCACTGCACTCCAGCCTGGGCGACAGAGCAAGACTCTGTCTTAAAAAAAAAAAAAAAGCATACACAGAGGAGAAAAATGTTCACATGAGTCAGAGATGGTGGAAATAATCTTCAATCAGATAGAAATCCTTAAAGTTATAGGCAAAATTGGCCCCAGCACCTGTCTGATCACAGGCTTTCCAAAGGTCATTGGTGGGTCCTAGGAAAGCTCTTTCTGTGGCTTTATCTTTTCTGGCTAATTTTTATGTAACTCAACACACTTCCTCAGGGCACTAAAAAGCAAACTCATGGCCAGAGTAGTCAGCCCTGAGTATGTCAGGAGACGAGAAGGCAGCCAACAGCCCCATTCCCTGATGTAAGTCTTCCTGCCTATAAGCTGATTTCAAAACATTTTTTCTCACTCCAAAATATCTACCGCATTCTGATGGTTCTTGGATGAGTGGAAGTGGATCTGTCTGTTCTTTGAGGGTACTTTGAGAGTATATCTCTTGCAGAAGTTTTGAGACCCTACTACATTCAATGAGAAAACATCCAGAACATCAGGCCATTAAAAACAAACAAGTAAAAAAAGACCAGTCTTTCCAGCAATTTGCTGTGTCCTAATCACCTTCTGATGACCCATTAGAATCCCCAAATTAATCATTTTTTGGCCAGGCCTGGTGACTCTCACCTGTAATCCCAGCACTTTGGGAGGCCGAGGCAGGTGGTCACCTGAGGTCGGGAGTTCAAGACCAGCCTGGGCAACATGGCAAAAACCCGTATCTACTAAAAATACAAAAATTAGCCGGGCCTGGTGGTGCAGGCCTGTAACTCCAGCTACTCTGGAGGCTGAGGTAGGAGAATCTCTTGAAGCCAGGAGGCAGAGGTTTCAGTGAGCCGAGATCATGCCACTACACTCCAGCCTGGGCAACAGAGCAAGACTCTGTCTCAAAAAAAGAAAAAAAAATACTTTTTTTACTCTCCTGATTGTGTCTATAGACTTTTATTTAAGAGGTGGGTGTCTCGCTATGTTGCCCAGGCTGGTCGCAAACTCCTGGCCTCAAGTGATCCTTCTACCTTGGCCTCCCAAATTGCTGGGATTACAGATGTGAGCCACCTTACCCAGCCAACCTTGGCTTTTATGAGAAACAATGAAAAACATTTAATACTGGTGGTTTTCAATTACATTAACCTGGTTCCCAGCCATGGAGTTTCAGTCAGAATTTTTAAATTAGCTCTTCTGAGCTAAGAAAGTTTTGGAATTGCTAAACATGACCTCAGCAGTCGGCCAAGGGAAAGCTCCAAAAACAGCTCCCTACAGGCCCAGGAAGTATCTGAAGGGCCAGGAGCTAAATTAGATGATGCCCTACCCAGAGCTGGCAGCCAATTCACTTCCTCTGGATTTGAACCCTTCCCCAAATTGTTTTGTTGTTGCTGTTGTTTAAGCCCTTGTCATCTCCACTTGGAAGAATAAACATTAAACAGGAAATTTGCCTAAAGACCCATGTAACTTGAATGCCTTTTCCTCACTTAAAAGCGGATCCAGGCCGGACACAGTGGCTCACACCAGTAATCCCAGCACTTTGGGAGGCCCAGGAGGGCGGATTACTTGAGGTCAGGAGTTTGAAACCAGCTTGGCCAGTATGGCAAAACCCTGTCTCTACTAAAAATACAAAAACTAGCTGGGAGTGGTGGCACATGCCTGTAATCTCAGCTACCCGGGAGGCTGAGGCACAAGAATCGCTTGAACCCAGAAGGCAGAGGTTGCAGTGAGCCAAGATCGCGCCACTGCACTCCAGCCTGGGCGACACAGTGAGACTCTGTCTAAAAACAAAAACCAAGAAAAATGTAAAATAGGAACTTACTGGCTGGGCGCAGTGGCTCATTCCTGTAATCCCAGCACTTTGGGAGGCTGAAGCGGGTGGATCACCTGAGGTCAGGAGTTTGAGACCAGCCTGGCCAACATGGTGAACCCCTGTCTCTACAAAATACAAAAAACTAGCTGGGTGTGGTGGTGCGCCTGTAGTCCCAGCTACCCGGGAGGCTGAGGCACGAGAATTCCTTGAACCCAGGAGGCGGAGGTTGCAGTGAGCCGAGATTGCAACACTGCACTCCAGCCTGGGCAACAGAGAGAGACCACAACTGAAAAAAAAAAACAAAAAAAACAAACATGGTCTTTTACTGGCATTACCAATGTATTAAATAATTTTAAAAAAAATCTCATTCCACATCTCCTAAACTCTGGGCACCTTTTTTTCTTACCAGGGCCCATATTTCCATATGGAAAATCAGTCTTCTATCTTTCCACATAGTGCTCATTTTTTCACACGTGATGCTGAAAAACCATGATTTAGTTATTCGCAGAGTTTTTACTTTTCTTGCAACACTCAAAGTCAAGAGGTTGGTTTGTTTCCTGTGGGTCATTTTCTGGGAACACAGCATGGTGTGGATTGGTGTCAAGTTGAACCTGGTCTATGAATAAGGAGTTTGTACCTAAAGACCAATTGACATACTGACCCAGGTACACCTCTCGCTTCAGCAGGCTACATCATGCCTCATAAAACAACTACTAGTCAAGAAAACATCTCTTATAATTTGATTTCTCACTTATAATCAGAACAAGCTGTCATCCAGCCCTTTCTCTTCATATCTGTGTGACATGCTTGCTAAGTGCTGAGTCATACTTGGCACTTCAATGGTTTCAGCTCACTGTAAAACAAAATATCAACCTAGCGCATGATATTATTTTTGCCAATAGCTAATTCTGCTTTTTCTTTGAGCAAAATATATATCATCAGTTTTGAGTTTGATTTTACAAGCATCCAGAAGTAACATGATTTATATTTGTGTTTGCCACAAGAAGGGCAACTTTGAATCACACCTCGTTAGGTGGGTCTCTTCTCTATCTTTAGGCATAAAATTAGTAATTTGAATAATAGGAAGTGTTATTTTATGTTTGTTTTGAGTAAACACAATACATTTACCAGAAAGGTCACTCTGTTTGATTTGAAATGACAGAAGTTTCAGTGCATTCCTTCCACTATTTAACAAAGTTACATAACAGACTATGCCCTGCATGGGGGTTTAAGTAGATCACAGGAGCAATAAAAATCTAATTTTTAGGTATTATTCATCCAATTCACACTTTTCTTTTTCAGCTACTTGTCAGAAATCATCACAAGCAGATTCACTTGTACTAGCATTTACAGACTCATAGTATAAATTAGACTGAAGCCCTGTTGACTATATCGATGCCATTATTTTAAGCTGGAACATGTACATCATGATTTCCATCACTACCTTTCAATAAACCACTCGTGAGTCATCGACCCATTTCTGTGAATTGTGGATTCAACATAACAACACAATAACCAGAAAAAAATGCAAATTTAACAAATGTACTCAACAGTTTGGAAACAATGTGAGTTAATATTAGCCAGCCCAACAACACTGTTAACTTGATGTTAGCAGCAATGAACTGGCTAAATTGTACAATGTGTTTCTCCAGAGATGTACAAGTTTAGAACATGAGGGGAAGGCAGAGCTGGGGGAAGAGGGCTGAGGTGTGTGTAGGTGAGCTGACTCCATACCAGTGGTTGGCAGGGGAAGGAGGAGCACATTATGAGGTACCCTAAAGGCCAGGCGCAGTGGCTCAATGCCTGTAATCCCAGCACTTTGGGAGGCTGAAGCAGGCGGATTACAAGGTCAGGAGTTCAAGACTAGCCTGACCAACATGATGAAACCCCGTCTCTACTAAAAATACAAAAATTAGCTGGCTGTGGTGGTGTGCACCTGTAATCCCAGCTACTTAGGAGGCTGAGGCAGGAGAATTGCTTGAACCCAGGAGGCTGCAGTGAGCCAAGATCACACCACTGCACTCCAGCCTGCAGGACAGAGCCAGATTCTGTGTCTTTAAAAAAAAAGGTACCCTTTGGCAACCTGCTCCTTGTGTTAAGATCCAGCTTTTCCCACTCCATCTAACAGTCTTTCATCACAGTATTAACAAATATAAACCAAAAATAAAATCATAAGGCCCCCAGGCCAGGCGTGATGGCTCATGCCTGTAATTCCAGCACTTTGGGAGGACAAGGCAGGCAGATCACGAGGTCAGGAGTTTGAGACCAGCCTGACCAACATGGTGAAACCCCATCTCTACTAAAAATATAAAAATTAGCCAGGTGTGGTGGTGGGCGCCTGTAATCCCAGCTACTCAGGAGGCTGAGGCAGCAGAATCACTTGAATCCAGGAGGCGGAGGTTGCAGTGAGCTGAGATTGCACCACTGCGCTCCAGCCTGGGTGACAGAGCAAGACTGTCTCTCAAAAATAAATAAGCAAATAAATAAATAAATAAGGCCCCCAAACCATCTTGTTACAGGAAAGGAGTCTGGTTCCAGACCCCAAGAGAGGTTCTTGTGTTGGTTATAAAAATGCTCTAGGAATAAATGCTCTGTGCCACAAAGTGAAACCAGCACTCAGGCAAAAGTTTTCTCAGCAAGGCAATTTACTTCTGCAGAAGGGTGCCACTTGGCATCAATCAAGATCACAAGAGCACAGGCAACAAAGGAGAGAGCAGGGGGTTTTTCTCTCTGATGTGTAGTCCTTACCTCTGTGTCACTCCCCGATAGGCTAGGGTCAGACCACACAATCTGAGCTGACCTGATTGGCTACTTACAAATATTTTTCTAAATATGGAAGGGAAGGGGGATGTGAGGTACAGTAGTGAAGTGTGTGAGACATGCAGCTTCAGGGGAACAATGGGTGCAGATAGCCAAGGGAAAGATATAAGTTATTGATTAGAGGACTGATGGGAAGTGGGTAGGCTGTTTTACAGTAACTAGGGGCAAGGAGGAACAAGAAAGTTGAGTTTGAGAACAAAGGCCAAGGAAGTTAGCAGGCTAAATCTTTGAAGAGAAACTCAGAGAAATTATATCTTACACTTGGATCTCACACAAGAAAGAATTTAGAGCAAGTCCATAAAGTGAAGGCAGGTTTATTAAGAAAGTGAAGGAATGAAAGAATGGCTGCTATATGGACAGAGCTGCCTGAGGGCTGCTGGTTGCCCATTTTTATGGTTATTTCTTTTCTTTTTCTTTTTTTTTTTTGAGACAGAGTCTTGCTCTGTCACCCAGGCTGGAGTGCAGTGGCAAGATCTCTGCTCACTGCAACCTCTGCCTCCCTGGTTCAAGTGATTCTCATGCCTCGGCCTCCTGAGTAGCTGGGATTCCAGCTAGTTTTCTTTGAGACAGAATCTCACTCTGTTGCCCAGGCTGGAGTGCAGTGGCATGATCTCGGCTCACTGCAACCACCGCCTCCCAGGTCCAATCGATTCTCCTGCCTCAGCCTCTCGAGTAGCTGGGATTACAGGCAGGCACAACCACACCTGACTAATTTATTTTGTATTTTTAGTAGACACGGGGTTTCACCATGTTGGACAGTCTGGTCTCGAACTCCTGAGCTCAGGTGATCTGCCCGTCTCCCAAAGTGCTGGGATTACAGGCATGAGCCACCACCCCGGCCTTATTTCTTGATGATATGCTAAACAAGGGGTGGATTATTCATGTCTCCCCATTTTAGGCCATAAAGGGTAACTTCCTGACGTTGCCATGGCATTTGTAAACTGTCAGGTCAGTGGTAGTAGTGTGGCGGTGAGGACAACTAGAGGTCACTCTCACCACCATTTTGGTTTTGGTGGGTTTTGGCCAGCTTTCTTACTGCAACCTGTTTTATCAGCAAGGTCTTTATGACCTGTATTTTGTGCTGACCTCCTCTCTCATCCTGTGACTTAGAATGCCTTAACTGTCTGGTAATGCAATCACCACTCAACTGCAGCCTCAAACTGCCAGGCTCAAGTGATCCTCCTACCTTAGCCTCCCAAGTAGCTGGGACCACAGGCACGAGCCACCATGCCGGGCTATTTTTTTTTTTTTTTTTGATAGAGATTGGAGGTGGGGAGTCTCACTATGTTGCCCAGTCTCAAACTCCTGGGCTCAAGTGATCCTCCTGCCTGAGCCTCCCACACTGCTGGGATTACAGGTTTGAGCCACCGCACCCAGCCACAGAGGGCATGAACTTTGAATTCAGACTTGGGCTCAACCTAGTTCTTTAACTTACTAGCTATATGACCTTGGGTAAGTTCCTGAAATTTTCCTAGCCTGATGGCATTGTTATGCAGATCAAAAGAGTACCAGCTTACATGCATTGTGCTAAGAACAGTGCCCAGCACATAATAAGTATCCAATTTGGGATGGATGAGGTGGCTTATGCCTGTAATCCCAGCATTTTGGGAGGCCGAGGCGGGTGGATCACTTGAGGTCAGAAGTTCAAGACCAGCCTGGGCAACATGGCGAAACCCCATCTCTGTTAAAAATAAAAATATTAGCTGGGCATGGTGTCACACACCTGTAATCCCAGCTACTCGGGAGGCTGAGGCAGGAGAATCGCTTGAACCTGGGAGGGGGAGTTTGCAGTGAGCCAAGATGGTGCCAACGCACTCCAGCCTGGGCAACAGAGTGAGACTCCGTCTCAAAAAAAAAAAATGTATACAATTCATATCTTCAAGTTAATACTCAAATAGTATTGGAAGACTAGTATTAGTAATAACCATTGTCATGGCACATAAATACTCAATACATGGTGGGTATCATTACATCTCTTCTGAACTTTTACACCACTCTTCTTGTTTCTGTCACTCCTGCAGCCGTTATGTTGCCATTATTTGCGTATGTTATCTCCATGCTGGATTATAAACTTCTTTTTTTTTATTAATTTTTTTTTTTGCACACAAAACAATAAACATTTTCTAAAAGTACATACAAACAAAAATATGTATATCAAACATATTAGGAAGGTTGCACATGGGAAGATGGGGAATAGAAATGGGGGGTGGGAATTAAAGAAAATAAATGAGAGAGGGACTTTGTATGGATCAATGATAATAACTCAATCCTCTATTTGACAAAGAAGAAGGAGAAGGAAGAGGAAGAAAAAGAAAGTGGGATAAAGGATCAGAAAGGGAGGAAAATAGAAAAAATTAGAGTATGACTCCAGGGTAGACCTGTTTTGTTGTTGCTAGGTTGGTTGGTTTGTCTGTTGTATTTTTCATATGTTTCACCATGTTGGCCAGGCTGGTCTCGAACTCCTAGCCCCAAGTGATCAACCCGCCTCGGCCTCCCAGAGTACTGGGACTACAGGTGTGAGCCACCACGTCCAGCCCCCACATTGCTTCTGGCCTCTGTGGTAGACCTCCCAGACGGGGCGGCCAGGCAGAGGCGCTCCCCACATCCCAGACGGGGCGGCCAGGCAGAGGTGCTCCTCACTTCTTCCCAGACAGGGCGGCTGGGCAGAGACGCTCCTCACTTCCTAGACGGGGTGGCGGCCGGGCAGAGGCGCTCCTCACATCCCAGACGATGGGTGGCCGGGCAGAGGCGCTCCTCGCTTCCCAGACGGGGCGGCCGGGCAGAGGCGCACCTCACATCCCAGAAGGGGCGGCCGGGCAGAGGCGCACCTCACATCCCAGAAGGGGCGGCCGGGCAGAGGCGCTCCCCACCTCCCAGACGGGGCGGCGGCCGGGCAGAGGCTGCAATCCCAGCACCCTGGAAGGCCAAGGCAGGCGGCTGGGAGGCGGAGGCTGCAGCGAGCCAAGACCACACCACCGCACTCCAGCCCGGGCAACACTGAGCACCGAGTGAGCGAGACTCTGTCTGCCGTCCCAGCACCTCGGGAGGCCGAGGCGGGCAGACCACTCGAGGTCAGGAGCTGGAGACCAGCCTGGCCGACATGGCGAAACCGCGCCTCCAGCCAAAGGAGAAAAACCAGGCAGGGGTGGTGGCGCGCGCCGGCAATCCCAGGCAGCCCGCAGGCCAAGGCAGGAGAATCACGGGAGCCGGAAGCAGGGAGTCTGCAGCGAGCCGAGTGTACTCCAAACTGGGCCACAGAGGGAAGGAAGGAAGGCAGGAAGGCAGGAAGGCAGGAACTTCTTTAGGGCAGGTTGTGTATCACTCTTATTTATATTTCCCATTGTGCAAGCCTTCAATATTTGTGTGTTAAGTGACTACAGGTTTGTAAAATAGGCCATTGATGATAACATTACAGTTGCTTCTGTGGTGAAAGCCCATTACATTGTGAGCAAATGTTAACAGCCTTCCCTATAAGAGAGAATACAATAAATTCTTGCCCTCCTTTAATTGCTATACAAAATACTGTACTTAATTAAGTAGCTATCCACCTAAACTAGTAGCTGGTCCAACAACAGATTTCTTCCTTCATCAGAGAATTATTATTATTTTGTTTCTTTTTGAGATGGAGTCTGGCTCTGTCACCCAGGCTGGAGTGCAGTGGCATGATCTCCACTCACTGCAATGTCCACCTCTCAGGCTCAAGTGATTCTCCTGCCTCAGCCTCCCGAGTAGCTGGGATTATAGGCACCTACCACCACACTTTCTAATTTTTGTCTTTTTGGTAGAGACGGGAGTTCACCATGTTGGCCAGGCTGGTCTCAGACTCCTGACCTCAAGTGATCCTTCCACCTCAGCCTCCCAAAGTGCTGGTATTACAGTCGTGAGCTACTGTGCCCAGCCAAGAATTATTAGTTTATTAAATAATTGTTTCCCTTTTTGGCAGTGGAGCTATATTCTAAAAATTTATAATGTGCTATGATATATTCTATATTTCTATATCTAATTCAATTTACATAAGAAGTATTTCAAATGTTTATAAGTAAAAAATTATTTCTCTCATCTATAAAAAAGGCTATATTAACATACTAATGAAGAAAAGTTTAAAAACAATACAATTTTAAATGGGAACTGACATTGTGTTTTATGTTATTTTGTTTTTAATGCAACAAGATGTTTGGTGTTTTCAATAAACGCAGGCTGCATAGTGTCATCAGATGTAATAAACATAGAAAATACAAAGATCCATTTTGTCACTGTGAGTTTCAGATGGTAAACAAATTAAAAGAATGCTGTATTTGTCTCCTGAGAAGGCAATAGTAACACGTTGCTTATTAGGATAAAGAATTTCATTCCTATACAAAGGAGAAATGAAATTAAAACTCAAATACAAAACAAAATTCATATAAATTGATTCCACATTTTATGCTAATACAAGCATACCTTGTTTTATTGCACTTTGCTTTAATGCGCTGGGCAGACATTGTGTTTTTTTACAAATTGAAGGTTTGCGGCAACTTTGCGTTAAATAAGTCTATAGGTGCCATTTTTCCAACAGCATGTGCTCACTTCATGTCTCTTTGTCACATTTTGGTAATTCTCAAAATATTTCCAACTTTTTCATGATTATTATATCTGTTATGGTGATCTGTGATCAGTGATCTGTTTTAAAAAATTATTTATTATACTGTGCACATGCCTTGGAAGTTTGTGTGAAATGTTTTTTGTTTGTTTGTTTTGTTTTGAGATGGAGTTTCGTTCTTGTTGCCCAGGCTGGAAGTGCAGTGGCGTGATCTTGGCTCACTGCAACCTCCGCCTCCCGGGTTCAAGCGATTCTCTTGCCTCAGCCTCCCGAGTAGCTGGAATTACAGGCGCCTGCTACCATGCCTGGCTAATTTTTGTGTTTTCAGTAGAGACGGGAGTTTACCATGTTGGCCAGGCTGGTCTTGAACTCCTAACCTCAGGTGATCCACCCCACCCACCTTGGCCTCCCAAAGTGCTGGGATTACAGCCATGAGCCACCTCACCCGGCCTGTTTGTTTGTTTTTTGAGACAGGGTCTCGCTCTGTCACCGAAGTAGGAGTGCAGTGGCCCTGATCGGTGATATTTGTTTTTTGGGGGTTTTTTTTGTATTGTTTTGTTTTTGGAGACGGAGTTTCACTCTTGTTGCCCAGGCTGGAGTGCAGTGGCACAATCTCGGCTTATTGCAATGTCCACCTCCCTGGCTCAAGCGATTCTCCTGCCTCAGCCTCCTGAGTAACTGGGATTACAGGCACCTGCCACCAAGCCCGGCTAATTTTTTGTGTTTTTAGTAGAGATGGGTTTCACCATCTTGGCCAGGCTGGTCTCAAATTTCTGACCTCAGGTGTGATCCACCCGTCTCAGCCTCCCAAAGTGCTAGGATTACAGGCATGAACTACCACACCCAGCCGATCAGTGATCTTTGATGTTACTATTGTAATTGTTTTGGGGCACCAGGAACAGCTCCCATAGAAGAGAACAAACTTAATCAATAAATGTTTTGTGTGTTCTTACTCCTTCACTGGCTATTCCTCTATCTCTCTCATTCTCCTCAGGCCTCCCTGTTCCCTGAGACACAACAATATTGAAATTAGGCCGATTAATAACCCTACAGTGGCTTCTAAGTATCCAGTGAAAGGAAGACTCACAGTCCTCTCTCTTTAAATCAGAAGCTAGAAACGATTAAGCTTAGTGAGGAAGGCATATCAAAAGGAGAGATAGGCCAAAACTAGGCCTCTTGCCCCCAACAGTTACCTAAGTTGTGAATGCAAAAGAAAACTTCTTAAAGGAAATTGAAAGTGCTACTCCATTCAACACACAAACAATAAAAAAGCAAAACAGCCTTATTGCTGATATGGAAAAAGTCTGAGTGGTCTGGATAGAAGATCAAACCAGCCACAACATTCCCTTAAGCCAAAGCCTAATCCAGAGCAAGGCCCTAACTCTTTTCAATTCTGTGAAGGCAGAGAGAGATAAAGAAGCTGTAGAATAAAAATTGAAAGCTAGCAGAGGTTGGTTCACGAGGTTTAAAGAAAGAAGCTGTTTCCGTAACATAAAAGTGCAAGATGAAGTAGCAAGTGCTGATGGAGAAGCCGCAGCAAGTTATTCAGAAGATCTAGCTAAGATCATTGATGAAGGTAGCTACACTAAACAACAGATTTTCAATGCAGATGAAAAGCCTTCTATTGGAAGAAGACGCCATCTAGGACTTTCATAGCTAGAGAGGAGAAGTCAATGACTGGCTTCAAAGCTTCTAAGCTAAGGAAAGGCTGACCCTCTTGTTAGAGGCTAATGCAGCTGGTGACCTTAAGTTGAAGCCAATGCTCAGAAAATCCTAGAGACCTTAAGAATTATGCTAAGTCTACTGTCTGTGCTCTATAAATGGAACAACAAAGCCTGGATGACAGCACATCTGTTTATAGCACAGTTTATTAAGTAGTATAAGTCCACTGTTGAGACCGAGTGCTCAGAAAAAAAGATGCCTTTCAAAATATTACTTCTCATTGAGAACACACCTGTTCACCCAAGGGCTCTGATGGAGATGTACAAGGAGAGTAATGTTGTTTTCATGCCTGCTAACACAACATCCATTCTGCATCCGTCCTTTTTTTTTGAGATGGAGTCTAGCTCTGTCGCCCAGGCTGGAGTGCAATGGCAGGATCTCATCTCACTGCAACCTCCCCCTCCCAGGTTTGAGTGATTCTCCTGCCTCAGCCTCCTGAGTAGCTGGGATTACGGGCACGCACCACCAAGCCTAGCTAATTTAGTAGAGACGGGGTTTCACCATGTTGGTCAGGCTGGTCTCAAACTCCTGACCTCATGATCTGCCCACCTTGGCCTCCCAATGTGCTGGGATTACAGGCATGAGCCACTGTGCCCGGCCTTTGCATCCATTCTTTTTTTTTTTTTTTTTTTTTTGGAGTGCAGTGGGGCAATGTCAGCTCACTGCAACCTCCACCTCCTGGGTTCAAGCAATTCTCCTGCCTCAGCCTCCCAAGTAGCTGGGACTACAGGCACATGCCACCACGCCAAGCTAATTTTTGTATTTTTAGTAGAGATGGGGTTTCACCATGTTGGCCAGGATGGTCTCAATCTCTTGACCTCGTGATCTGTCTGCCTCGGCCTCCCAAAGTGCTGGGATTACAGGCGTGAGCCACCATGCCTGGCCTCTGCATCCATTCTCAATCCCCATGGATCATGGAGTGATTTTGACTTTCAAGTCTTACTATTTAAGAAATACATTTCATAGGCCGGGCACGGTGGCTCATGCCTGTAATCCCAGCACTTTGGGAGGCCAAGGTGGGCAGATCACCTGAGATCAGGAGTTCGAGACCAGCCTGACCAACACTGAGAAACTCCGTCTCTACTAAAAATACAAAATTAGCCGGGCATGGTGGTGCATGCCTGTAATCCTAGCTACTCGGGAGGCTGAGGCAGGAGAATCGCTTGAACCCAGGAGGCGGAGGTTGCAGTGAGCAGAGATTGTGCCACTGCACTCCAGCCTGGGCGACAGAGGAAGACTCTGCCTCAAAAACAAAAACAAAAAAAAAGAAAAAGAAAAAGAAAAGAAATATATTTCAGACAGCGGAGGTGGCATGCACCTGTACAGTACCAGCTACTTGGGAGGCTGAGGCGAGAGGGTCCCTTGAGCCCAGGAGTTCAAGACTGTAGTGCGCCTTTGTACAGCCACTGCACTGCAGCCTGGGCAACATAATGAGGCTCAGTCTCTAAAAAAATAAAAACTTATAAAATAAAAAAAAAAAGAAATACATTTCATAAGGCTATAGTGGCCACTAATAGTGATTTTCCTGATACTCTGAGCAACGTAAATTGAAAACCTTCTGGAAAGAATTCACAAATTCTCAAGCCATTAGAACATTCATGATTTATGGGAGGAGGTCAAAATATCAACATTAGCAGGAGTTTGGAAGAGGCTGATTCCCACCTTCACAGATGACTTTGAGTAGTTCAAGACTTCAGTGGCGAAAGAAACTGCAGATGTGGTAGAAATAGCAAGAGAACCAGAATTAGAAGTGGAGCCTGAAGATTTGACTGAATTGCTGCCATCTCATGATAAAACTTCAACAGATGAGGAGCTACTTCTTATGGATGAGCAAATACAGTGTTTTTTTGCGATGGAATCTACTCCTGGTGAAGATGCTGTGAACATTGTGGAAATTACAAGAGAAGATTTGGGATATTACTTAAATTTAGTTGAGAGGATTGACTGTAGTTTTGAAAAAAGCTGTTTTTGTTTTTGTTTTTGTTTTTTTTTTTTTTGAGACGGAGTCTTTCTCTGTCCCCCAGGCTGGAGTGCACTGGCACGATCTCGGCTCACTGCAAGCTCCACCTCTCGGGTTCACGCCATTCTCCTGCCTCAGCCTCCCGAGTAGCTGGGATTACAGGCACCCGCCACCACGCCCAGCTAATTTTTTGTATTTTTAGTAGAGACGGGGTTTCACCGTGTTAGCCAGGATGGTCTCGATCTCCTGACCTCATGATCCGCCCACCTCGGCCTCCCAAAGTGCTGGGATTACAGGCTTGAGCCACCGCGCCCGGCCTGGTTTTGTTTTGTTTTGTTTTTTGAGACAGAGTCTCTCTCTGTCACCCAGGCTGGAGGGCAGTGGAGTGATCTCGGCTCGCTGCAACCTCCACCTCCTAGGTTCAAGCAATTCTTGTGCCTCAGCCTCCCTAGTAGCTGGGATTACAGATGCGCACCACCATACCCAGCTAATTTTTTGTATTTTTAGTAGAGACGAGCTTTCGCCATGTTGCCCAGGCTGGTCTCGAACTCCTGAGCTCAGGTGATCATTCTGCCTCGGCCTCCAAAAGTGCTGCGATTACAGGCAGGAGCCACGGCACCTGGCCTAATTTTGAAGAAAGTTCTACTGTGCTATCAAACAGCATCGCATACTACAGAGAAATCTTTCACAGCAAGAAAAGCCAATCAATGCAGCAAACTTCACTGTTGTCTTATTTTAAGAAATTGCCATAGCCACACCAAGCTTCAGCAACCACCACCCTGATCAGTCAGCAGCCATCAACATTGAGCAAGTACCTCCACGAGCAAAAAGATTATATGAGTCACTGAAGGCTCAGATGATTGTTAGCATTCTTTAGCAATAAAGTATGTCTTAGTTAAGGTATGTACCTTTTTTAGACATAACGCTATTGCACACTTAATAGACTACAGTACACTGTAAACAAATGTTTTTCTGCACTGGGAAATAAAAAAACGGTGTGGCTTACTTTATTGTGATATTTCCTTTATTGTGGTTGTCTGGAACAGAGGCACGGTATCTCCAAGTTATCCGTGTATATGTGTATATGTAGCTATAGTTATATCCACAATCCACACAGCACCTGCAAGGTTTGGAAGTCAGGAGACTAGAAGGAATTATAGAAACTCATCCAAAATAGAAGTAACCTTAGAGGCTCTCCTACTGAAATGTTGCTTAATTTAACAATACAGCAATTAAAAAAAAAGAGAGAGACTGGGTGCAGTGGCTCACGCCTGCAATCCCAGCACTTTGGGAGACCAAAGCAGGAGGATTGCTTGAGGCCAGGAGTTTGAGACCAGCCTGGGCAACATAGCAAGATCCCATCTCTACAAAAAACTTTTTAG
>NW_026652282.1:39764911-39811847 GCF_009828535.3 Hylobates moloch
CTCCCAGGCTCAGGTGATTCTCCCACTTTACCCTCCTGAGTAGCTCAGACTACAGGCATGCGCCACTGGCCCGGCTAATTTTTTTGTATTTTTTGTAGAGACAGGGTTTCGCCATGTTTCCCAGGCTGGTCTGGAACTCCTGAGCTCAAGGGATCCTCCTGCCTCTGCCTCCCAAAGTGCTAGGATTACAGGCATGAGCCACCATAGATTTTAAAAAGTTTTAATTCAGTCAAACTTACTGATCTTTCCTTTGATTATTTATATTTATTTTTACTCTTGCTGGAAAGAAACTACATTTTCTTTTGCAAGTTTTTATTCTCACATTTAAGCCTTTAGTTCATCTAGAATTCATTTTTGTTTAAGATCAAATTGTTTTTCTGTTTGGCTTCAGTTGCCCCAGTATCAGGTCACCTTTTCCCTATTGATTTATAAAGCTACCTCTGCTACATACGAAATCTCCATAATTTTTGGGGTCTGTTTCTAAATTTTTAAAATTATGTTCAATTAATCTATTTATCTATCTCTGAACTATTAGCACACTGGTTTATTTTACTATAGCTTTGTAATAAGTCTTAATGTTTGGTAGAGCAAATCTCACTTCTTATTCTTCAGAAACTTATTGAGTATTCTACAGAATTTCTTCACATTGCAGACAGAGGTTTTTTTGTTTTTCTGGTTTTTTTTGTAATTGAGATTAGCACTAAGACATTGTGCAGTTCCCACCACACTTGGAAAAATCTGAATTCCTTACCCTGACCTACAAAGCCCTCTGTGATCTACCCTTGATACCTTCCTTTTTTTTGAGACAGAATCTTGCTCTGTCGCCCAGGCTGGAGTAGTACAGTGGCATGATCTTGGCTCACTGCAACCTCTGCCTCCCAGGTTGAAGTGATTCTCATGCCTCAGCTTCCTAAGTAGCTGGGGCTACAGGTGCCCCCCATCATGCCTGGCTAATTTTTGTATTTTTATTTTATTTATTTATTTTTGAGATGGGGTCTCCCTCTGTTGCCCAGGCTGGAGTGCAGTGGCATGTCAGCTCACTGCAACCTCCGCCTCCTGGGTTCAAGTGATTTTCCTGCCTCAGCCTCCCCAGTAGCTAGGATTATAGGTGCACGCCACCAGGCCCAGCTAATTTTTTGTATTTTTAGTAGAGACAGGGTTTCACCATGTGGGCCAGGCTGGTCTCAAACTCCTGACCTCAAGTAATCTGCCCACCTTGGCCCCCCAACGTGCTGGGGTTATAGGCGTGAGCCACCCCACCAGGCCTAATGTTTGTATTTTTAGTAGAGACAGGATTTCACCATGTTGGCCAGGTGAGTCTCGAACTCCTGACCTGAAGTGATCCGCCCAACTCAGCTTCCCAAAGTGCTGGGATTATAGGCCTGAGCCACCGTGCCCAGCCTACCCTTCATACCTTCTATTGTGTACTTCTAATCTTTTATATGAGTTTTAGAATTAACCTGTCAAGTTCCAAGGAAATTCATGTTTAGATTTTGTTTTGAATTGCCTTGCATTTGTAGATTTCTTTCTTCTTTTTTGTTTTTGAAATGGAGTCTAACTGTGTCACCCGCTCTGGAGTGCAGTGGCATGCAATCTCAGCTCACTGCAACCTCCCCTTCCTGGGTTCAAGCTATTATCCCTGCCTCAGCCTCCCAAGTAGCTGGGATTACAGGCGCCTGCCACCACGCCCGGCTGATTTTTTGTATTTTTAATAGAGACGGGGTTTTGCCATGTTGGCCAGGCTGGTCTCCAACTCCTGGCCTCATGTGATCCGCCCACCTCGGCCTCGCAAAGTGCTGGGATTACAGGCGTGAGCCACCGCGCTCGGCCTAAATTTTCACTTTAATGCTAAATCACAGCATTACCATTTTAAGACATTTTAAACAGCTCTTAGGCACATAGTTCAAAAATGCACATGACTTAATTGAAGTGACAAGAATATGAACAGCTATGACCAAAAGTTTACCCAGGTTTAGGCAATGACAGTTACAGTACAATCTATCCTAGAGAATAAGGTGTAATAAAACATTTGCTGTAAGAAAGTTCTGGAGCCAGTTTTAAAAATGTTTAAACTTCTGATGAACAATGGTATTTGTAGCAGAATTGTTCTCTTTTAAAAATGAAGTTAAAGCTGGGCACGGTGGCTCACGCCTGTAATTCCAGCACTTTGGGAGGCCAAGGCGGGCAGATCATGTGAGGTCAGGGAGTTTGAGACCAGCCTGGCCAACATGGTGAAACTCCGTCTCTACTAAAAATACAAAAATTAGCCAGGCACGGTGGCACATGCCTGTAATCTCAGCTACTTGGGAGGCTGAGGCACGAGAATCTCTTGAACCTGGGAGATGAAGGTGGCTGTGAGCTGAGATCAAACCGCCGCACTTCTGTCTGAGTGACAGAGCAAGACTCCATCTCAAAAAAAAAAAAAAAAAGAAGTTATAGAAGTATTCGAGATGAAATTATATTATGTCTCAGATTTGCTTCAATACAATCCTGTGCTAAGGTGGGAGGGGAAGAGTGGTAAGAATCCAGATGAAACAAAAATAGCAACTGTTGACAATTATTGAAGCTGGGTGAGGAGTATGTGAGTGTTCATTATGCTAGCCTATCTTTGTATATATTTGAATTTCTTTTTACCTTTTTAAAAGGGAGTTTGTTTAAATAGACTAAGGTTCAAACGTATAACTTAAATATATATTAACGAAGACAAAATCAACTATAATTTTGCATGCCATCATGATAATTGAAAGGAATGGAAACTTAAATTAGAGGTTACTGAAAAGAAATATGTTTTATTTTCCCTGTTATGTTTATAGACTCCTTAAATCCACTCAGAGACTCCTCTGGAACCTGAGATGTCCATGGATCTTAGATTAGGAACTCCTAACTTGAGCAAAACAAAAAAGGCTTGGGAGTTTCCAGAATGGAATGGAATTGAAATGTCCACGGGTACCACCAACTTAAGATGGGGGACTAAATAGAAGAAACATTGTAGAAACAGAAAAAAATGTGTGCCTCACATTCTTTTTTTTTTTTTTTTTTGAAACAGGGTCTTGCTCTGTGGCCCAGGCTGGAGTGCAGTGGCGTGATCTCGGCTCACTGCAACCTCCGCCTCCTGGGTTCAAGCGTTTCTCCTACCTCAGCCTCCGGAACAGCTGGGATTACAGGCACCCACCACCACACCCTGCTAATCTTTTGTATTTTTAGTAGAGACGGGGCTTCACCATATTGGCCAGGCTGGTCTGGAACTGTTGACCTCAAGTGATCCATCCGCCTCCGCCTCCCAAAGTGCTGGGATTACAGGCAGGAGCCACCGGCGACGCCAGGCCTGCCTCACATTCTTTAGGTCCACAATGACTAGAAAATATGTCTGAAGTCAGAGCCTCAAGGTGCAATTAGCAATTAATGAGAAAACTTGAAAATAATATGAACGCTATTGGTATACTATCACACCTGGTTAGATAAAAAACAAATTAGGGCCGGGAGCAGTGGCTCACGCCTGTAATCCCAGCACTTTGGGAGGCGGAGGCCAAGGCGGACGGATCACCTGAGGTTGAGAGTTTGAGACCAGCCTGACTATCATGGAGAAATTCTGTCTCTACTAAAAATACAAAATTAGCCGGGAGTGGTGGCACATGCCTGTAATCTCAGCAACTCAGGAGGCTAAGGCAGGAGAATCGCTTGAACCCGGGAGGTAGAGGTTGTGGTGAGCCAAGATCATGCCATTGCACTCCAGTGTAGGCAACAAGAACCAAACTCCGTCTCAAAAAAAAAAAAAAAAGAACAATTTAGAAAATATTTACAAACCATTTCCCAGGCCAGGCGTGGTGGCTCATGCCTGTAATCCCAGCACTTTGGGATGCTAAGGTGGGTGGATCACTTGAGGTCAGGAGTTTGAGACCAGCCTGGACAACATGGTGAAACCCCGTCTCTACTAAAAATACAAAAATTAGCCAGGCATGGTGGCACATACCTGTAATCCCAGCTACTTGGGAGGCTGAGGCAGGAGAATCACTTGAATCCAGGAGGTGGAGGTTGCAGTGAGCCAAGATCACCCCACTGCACTCCAGCCTGGGTGACAGAGACAGACTCCACCTCAAAAAAAAGTTAACTTGTAACCTCAAAACTATAAATGTCCGTTATAGGAAATTAAAATTATTAAAATGTAAAAGAAGGAGTTATGTAATTCTTAAATGTCATAAATGGATATTTACCGTGACTTTTTTGTCTTTTCATAATGTTTTGTATTTTTCCTTTCAGTTTTTTTGCTATTAAAATACTATATATATGTGTATGTGTGTATATATATATGTATTTTTTTATTTTTTATTTTTTTGGTGAGACAGAGTCTCACTGTGTCACCCAGGCTGGAGTGCAGTGGTGTAATCTCAGCTCACTGCAACCTCCACTTCCTGGGTTCCAGTGATTCTCTTGCCTCAGCCTACCGAGTAGCTGGGACTACAGGAATGTGCCACCATGCCCAGCTAAACTTTGTAAAATACTATGTTTTTTGTCCAGGATGGAAGGCAGCTAAAAAGAGAAAAAAAAGTAGTAAAATACTGTATTTTATACAATTGCATTTTATAACTGATTATTGGGTTTAGGAATATTACTATTATTATAGTGATCTTGTATTCAGTAACTCTGCTGAACTAATTCTAAATATTTTCTTAGTTTTCTATCTGGACAAATCATGTTGTCTGCAATTAACAGCACTGGGTCTCTTCCTTGGCAACCTACGCTTCCTAATTACTTTTCCTTTCTTATTACATTGGCTAGGACAACTAACACAATTTGGAATAAATGTAATTATTATGGGCACATTTGTCTTATTTAAAAAGTTAATGTGGCTGGGCATGGTGGCTCATGCCCGTAACCCCAGCACTTTGGGAGGCCAGGGCTGGCAGACCACTTCAGGCAGGAGTTTGAGACCAGCCTGGCCAACATAGCGAAACCCCATCTCTACTAAAAATACAAAAACAATTAGCCGGGTATGGTGGCTCATGCCTGTAGTCCCAGTTACTCGGGAGGCTGAAGCAAGAGATGGAGCAGAGCCCAGAAGGCAGAGGTTGCAGTGAGTGGAGATCACGCCATTGCACTCCAGCCTGGGCTACAGAGCGAGACTTTGTCTCAAAACAAAAAACAAACAAACAAACAAAAGTTAATGTTTCTTTATTTTTGCCATCAAACAGGAAGTTTGCTCTAGGTTTTTTCAGATGCCTTTCTCAAGGTAAGGCCATTTCCTACATTCTCAGTTTGCTATAAATTTTAATCCTGAATTACTGATATATTTTATCATATCTCTTTTCTATCTACTAACATGACCCTGTAGTTCTTTTTAAAAAAAAATTTGTAGATACAGGATCTCACTATGTTGCCCAGGCTGGTCTTGAACTCCTGAGCTCAAGGGATCCTCCTACTTCAGCCTCCCAAAGTGTTGGAATTACAGGTATGAGCCATCATGGCTGGCTGAGTTCTTCTAATCTGTTAATATGGTTAATTCTGTTGGTATAATGTTCTGATTTTCAACAAGTCTTACACTCCTGCCATAAATCCTACCTAGTCATATTATATTATTTTTTTAATTCAGGGTTGCATTTAAGTTGTCATTATTTTATTTCAGATTTTGGAATTTGCAATTAGATGTAAAGTTAATCTATAATTTTCTTGTTCCTCATAAAATACATTAAATAGCTCTCTCTTTCTATTATCTGATATAGCTTGCATAAATGAATCTCAAGGATTTCATAAAACTCACCTGTAAAACTATCCTAACCTGGGACTTTGATGATTTATGATTTATTACCAATTAAATTTCTCTCCATGGTTAGTAGTCAGTCTCCTCACATCTTCTATTTCTTCGGTTTTTTTTTTTTTTTTTTTGAAACGGGGCTTCCTCTGTCACCCAGCCTAGTCTGTTTCTTCTTGGATCAACTTTGGAGACATATATATACAATTAATATGTTAATTAAACATATTATGTATTTAATTACCCATTTTTATGTTCTTTATTGGCACGAATTTGTTAACAGTGTTATCTATTATTTCTGAATTTCTACATTAATTTAATAATAATTGCTTTTTATTCCTAATTTTGTTTCACTCATTTTTTTCTTGATCATTCTTGCTAAAGATTTATCTTTGTAAATTTGTGAAGAAAATTTTCCATAAGTGTTTTGCATAAAAAATATTGTCTGTTTTTTCCCAGGAATTTATTTTGTTATTTGTAGTATCTATATTGAGATTTTCTCATTTAAAAAGTAATACTTGCTCAATATTTTAAGATTTTAAGAGTAACTGTTGAATGTAGCAAGTGACCTATTTGCTTATTTATCATTAGCTTTAAAAGTATGATCTTACAATACATACTGTCTTACACCTTGCTATTATCTTGTATATTTCGTTTTTCAAATAAAGATATTTTACTTACAGCCAGGAAGTTATTAGCCTTACTAATAGTAATTTAAACCTGAACTAAATTAACTAATCTGCTAACTTGTTATTTTGGCTACAGACATTAACCTTTGACCTGCAATATACATCACATTTAAGATGAATCTTACAATGCATGTAAACATTTAACTCTGCTGTTTTAATTTACAAGGATGAATAATACAAGACTTTCTTTTTCTTGGATTAGCTTAATAACAGCTCACATTTCATCCTTAAGTATATTGGTTTTGAATGTAATCCTTTTTGTTTTTAATGTAGCTACATTTTTTCATCTTAAAAATATTTATATTTAGCCAGGCGCAGTGGCTCACGCCTGTAATCCCAGCACTTTGGGAGGCCGAGGCTAGTGGATCACCTGAGGTGAGGAGTTCGAGACCAGGCTGGCCAACATGGTAAAACCCCATCTCTACTAAAACATGCAAAAAATTAGCCAGACGTGCCAGTGTAGGCCTGTAATGCCAGCTACTCGGGAGGCTGAGGCAGGAGAATCAGTTGAACCCGGGGGACCGGGAGACAGAGGTTGGAGTGAGCCGAGATTTCACCATTGCACTCCAGCCTGAGTGACACAGCAGGACTCCGTCTCAAAAAAAAAAAAAAAAAAAAATTGCATTTCTCTTTTCTGGTTTGAAAGCCCCTATATAAGCTCCATGGACATCTGTCCTAGCTCTTCCAGAACAAGGACCTCAGGTCTTTCTGTTTATGAATCTCCAGCCTCCAGCACAATGCCTGGATCATTACAGATGATGACATTATTAATAACCACCTTTCATTGAACGCTTAGTGTATTCTAGGAACTATGCCAACCATTTTGCATGCATTATGACAATCTGATGAAAACATTTATCTTAAAAAATCAGGCTCTTTTATAACAGAAAGTAGAATGATGGTTGCCAGGGACTGCAGTGAGGGGCAAATGGACAGTTGTTTAAATGGGTACAATGTACAGAGTTTCAGTTTTAAAATATGGAAAAGTTCCTGAGATCTGTTGAAAAATGACATGCATGTAATAAACACTTTTTTTTTTTTTTTGAGACAGAGTCTTTCTGTCACCCAGGCTAGAGTGCTATGGCACAATCTCTGCTCACTGCAACCTCTGCCTCCTGGGTTCAAGCGATTCTCCTGCCTCAGCCTCCCACGTAGCTGGGATTACAGGCACCCGCCACTGCGCCTGGCTAATTTTTGTATTTTTAGTAGAGACAGGGTTTCACCATGTTGGCCAGGCTGGTCTTGACCTCCTGACCTTGTGATCCACCCACCTCGGCCTCCCAAAGTGCTGGATACAGGCGTGAGCCACCGCGCCCAGCGTAATAAACACTTTTATACTGTACTCTTAAAAATGGTTAGCATGGTAAATTTTAAGTTATGTTTTTTTTACCACAATAAAAGATTGTTTTTAAAATCAGGCCCTCCTAAATCAAAACCACGATGAGATATTACCTCACACCTGTTGGCATGACTATTATCATGGAAATAAAAGATAATAATTGTTGGCAGCTGGGTGCGGTGGCTCACACTTGTAATCCCAGCACTTTGGGAGGCTGAGGCAGGCTGAGGAGGCTGAGGAGGCTGAGGATCACTTGAGGACAGGAGTTTGAGACCAGCCTGGCCAACATAGTGAAAACCCGTCTCTAGTAAAAACATAAAAAAAAAAAAAATCAGCCAGGTGTGGTGGCAGGCGCCTGTAATCTCAGCTACTCGGGAGGCTGAGGCAGGAGAATCATTTGAACCTGGGAGGTGGAGGTTGCAGTGAGCAGAGATCGCACCATTGCACTCCAGCCTGAGTGACAAGAGCGAAACTCTGTCTCAAAAAAAAAGGGAGAGAAAAAGAAAATAATTGTTGGCAAAGACATAAAGAAATTGGAATCCAAATGTTGGTGGGCATGTAAAATTTTGTAGCTGCTAAGGAAAACAGTACAAAGGTTCCTCAAAAAATTAAAAATAGAACTACCATAGGCTCTAGTAATCCCATTTCTGAATATAAGTCCAGATGCAACAAATTCATTATCTTAACCCCTACAGTCCTCCTCTTTACCAGCTAAGTTATCAAAGAGCATCAAATTCATTATCTCAAAGAGATGTCTGCACTTTCATGTTAATTGCAGCATTATTCACAATAGTCAAGAAGTATGTATTAGTCTATTATCACACTGCTATAAAAAAATACCTGAAGCTGGGTGCTGTAGCTCATGCCTGTAATCCTGGCACTTTGGGAGGCTAAGGAGGGTGGACCACCTGAAGTCAGGAGTTCAAGACCAGTCTGGCCAACATGATGAAACCCCATCTCTACTAAAAATACAAAAATTAGTCCAGGCGCGGTGGCTTACGCCTGTAAGTCCAGCACTTCAAGAGGCTGAGGTAGGCAGATCACTTGAGGTCAGGAGTTCGAGACCAGCCTTACAAACATGGTGAAACCCCATCTCTACTAAAAAAAAAAAAAAAAAAAATTAGCCGGGCGTGGTGGCAGGTGCCCATAGTCCCAGCTACTCGGGAGGCTGAGGCAGAAGAATCATTTGAACCTGGGAGGTGGAGGTTGCAGGGAGCCCAGGTCTTGCCACTGCACTCCAGCGTGGGCAACAAAGCTAGACTCCGTCTCAAAAATAAACAAATAAATACAAATAAAAATATAAAAATCAGCTGGGCATGGCGGCACGCGCCTGGAGTCCCAGCTACTCAGGAGGTGGAGGCAGCAGAATCACTTGAACGTGGGAGGCAGAGGTTGCAGTGAGCCAAGATCACGCCACTGCACTCCAGTCTCGGTGAGAGAGCAAGACTCGGTCTCAAAAAAAAAAAATTAGCCAAGCGTGGTGGCAAGCACCTGTAATCCCAGCTATTCGAGAGGCTTAGGCAGGAGAATCACTTGAACCTGGGAAGTGGAGGTCGCAGTGAGCTGAGACTGCGCCACTGAACTCCAGCCTGGGCAAGAAAACAAAGACTCCGTCTCAAAAAAAAAAAAAAGAAAGAAAGAAAATAGTATACACATACAATGGAATACTATTCAGCCTTAAAAAGGAAGGAAATTCTGGCTGGGCACGGTGGCTCACGCCTATAATCCCAGCACTTTGGGAGGCCAAGGCAGATGGATCACCTGAGGTCAGGAGTTCGAGACCACCCTGGCCAACATGGCGAAACCCTGTCTCTACTAAGAATACAAAAATTAGCCGGGCATGATGGCACGCACCTGTAATCCCAGCTACTTGGGAAGCTGAGGCAGGAGAATCGCTTGAACCCGCGAGGTGGAGGTTGCAGTGAGCCAAGATCGCGCCACTGCACTCCAGCCTGGGTGACAGAGTGAGACTCTGTCTCAAAAAGAAAAATAAATAAATAAAGGCAAGAAATCCTGACAAATGCTACAACATGGATGAGCCTTGAAGACTTCATGGTAAGTGAAATAAGCCAGTCACAAAAAGACAAGTACTGTATGATTTCACTTATAAGAATTACCAAGAGTAGTCAAATTCATAAAAATAGTAGAATGGTGGTTGCCAGGGGCTGGGGGATGGAGAACAGGGAGTTGGATATGGAGTTTGACTTTTTTTTTTTTTTTTTTTTTGAGATGGAGTTTCACTCTTGTTGCCCAGGCTGGAGTGCAATGGCATGATCTTGGCTCACTACAACCTCCGCCTCCCGGGTTCAAGTGATTCTCCTGCCTCAGCCTCCTGAGTAGCTGGGATTACAGGCATGAGCCTCCATGCCCTACTAATATTGTATTTTTACTAGAGACAGGGTTTCACTATGTTGGTCAGGCTGGTCTCAAACTCCTGACCTCAGGTGATCTGTCTACCTTGGCCTCTCAAAGTGCTGGGATTACAGGCGTGAGCCACCGTGCCCGGCCTTAAGTTTGATTTTTGCAAGAAGAGTTCTAGAGATCCACTGCACAGCAATGTGAATACAGTTACATTACTGTACTGTACACAGTACAGTATGTGTACATCCTGCACAGTACACTGTACAGTATGTGTACATCCTGCACACAGTACAGTATGTGTACATCCTGTACACATAATGTTGGCCAGGCTGGTCTCCAACTTCTGGCCTCAAGTGATCCGCCCACCTCAGCCTCCCAAAATGCTGGGATTACAGGTGTGAGCCACTGCACCCATCAAGGTGGGCTTTATTTTTACTTATTTATTTATTTATTGAGATGAAGTCTCACTCTGTTGCCCAGGCTGGAGTGCAATGGTTTGATCTCGGCTCACTGCCACCTCCACCTCCCAGGTTCAAGCAATTCTCCTGCCTCCACCTCCCAAGTAGCTGGGATTACAGGCATGAGCAACTTCGCCCGGCTGGGTGGGCTTTAAATGCCATCACAAGGGTCCTTATAAGTGAGAGCCAGTGGGGGATAAGAGATATGAGAAGGTGATGTGAAGACAATGTGAATACAAAGGCAGAGCTTGCAGTGATGCAGTCACAAACCCAGGAATGCTGGCAGCCACTAGAAGCTGGAAGAGACAAGGAATGGCTTCTCCCCTGGATTATCCCCTAAGGAAGTATGGCTTTGCCAGGTTTCAGACTTCTGGTCTCCAAAACTGTGAGAGAATAAATTTTTGTTGTTTAAGCCATGAAGTTTGTAGTAATCTATTACAGCAGCCTCAAGAAGCCAAATAAAGATATTTTTATCTGTGCCCTGCTTACCCTCAATGTTAACTGAAATTGACTACAAATAAGCAGTTGATATGCCAGGATTGTCTACAAGGTAATTTATAAAACATCTTCATGGCCAGAGGGGAAAAAAAATCTAATCGGATCTCATAATCAGAACATCAAAAATCAGTGCATGTGTTATGAAATGCATTTCCCCTGGCTTCACAGAAGTTCTTGTAACAATGGTTGAAGCCACAGGAGTTGTGCTCAGAATAAAGCTCTGGCCAGGTGCAGTGGCTCATGCCTATAATCCCAGCACCCTGAGAGACCGAGGCCACAGGGTCACTTGAGGCCAAGAGTTTGAGACCAGCCTGGGCAACATAGTAAGACCTCATCTCGATTCATTAAAAAATTTTTAAAAAATTAAAAAAGAAGAAAGCTCTGCAAAGAAAACACATTACAGCTTGCATCCTTTGGGATCAGTCAACAAAAGACAAGGATGAGTAGTCAGGACATTACTACAGACTTCAGTGTTACCATTTTCAATAGAATTTCTGATGCCAAGTACCAACCTTGGCTGTGTCCTGAGATTATGCAATTCATGCCCAATCTTAGGGCATGTGCCTGTAATCCCAACACTGTGGAAGGCCAAGGTAGGAGGATTGCTTGAGGCCAGGAGTTTGAGATCAGCCGGGGCAACAAAGCAAGACCCTGTCTCTACAAAAAATGGGAAATTAGCAAATGTCTTGCAAAATGGCAGATGGGGAGAGAGTGGAGAAAGGCCAACAGCTAACAAGTATTTGATTGTTGGCTTGGATAGACAGTAGACCAAGGTGAGTAAAAATGCATTAGTCAGACGGCAGCGCTCCCACCTGACCTCCTTGAACCACCATTTTCCCACAAGACCAAAGGCTTCTGATGTGAAAGAGGCAAAGTGTGCAGAAGCCAATGGAATTCAATAGAGGTGTTAACTTTATTATATTAGCAAGGCATTAAGATAGCTTATGAACTCAAGGTTAGCAGTAGGCTGGATGCAGTGGCTCACGCCTGTAATCCCAGCAATTTGGGAGACCAAGGTAGGAGGATCGTCTGAGGCCAGGAGTTCGAGACCAGCCTGGGCAGCATAACGAGACCTCATTTCTTTTTCTTTTTCTTTTTTTTTTTTTTTTGAGATGGAATTTCACTCTTGTCACCCAGGCTGGAGTGCAATGGTGCGACCTCGGCTCAGCATAACCTCCACTTTCTGGGTTCAAGCAATTCTTCTGCCTCAGCCTCCTGAGTAGCTGGGATTACAGGCACATGCCATCATGCCCAGCTTGAGACGGAGTCTCACTCTGTTGCCCAGGCTGGAATGCAGTGGCACGATCTCGTCTCACTGCAACCTCCGCCTTCCCAATTCAAGTGATTCTTCTGCCTCAGCCTCCTGAGTAGCTGGGATTACAGGTGCGTGCTACCATACCCGGCTAATTTTTGTATTTTTAGTAGAGAGGGGATTTCACCATCTTGGCCAGGCTGGTCTTGAACTCCTGACCTCATGATCCACCCCCCTCGGCCTCCCAAAGTGCTGGAATTACAGGCGTGAGCCACCGCACCCAGCCTTTTTCTTTTTCTTTTCTTTTCTTTCTTTTTTTTTTTTTTGAGACAGAGTCTCTCTCTGTTGCCCAGGATGGAGTGCAGTGGCGCGATCATGGCTCACTGCAACCTCCGCCTCCCAGGTTCAAGCAACTCTCGTGCCTCAGCCTCCTGAGTAGCTGGAATTACAGGTGCAAGCCACTAGACCCGGTTAATTTTTGTATTTTTGGTAGAGACGGGGTTTCACCATGTTGGCCAAGCTGATCTCTAACCCCTGACCTCAAATGATCCATCCCCCTCAGCCTCTCAAAGGGCTGGGATCATAGGTGTGAGGCACCTCGCCTGTCCCAAAAGATATTTTTTAAAAATTAGGTGGCTGGGCGTGGTGGCTCACACCTGTAATCCCAGCACTTTGGGAGGCCAAGGCGGGCAGATCTCCTGAGGTTGAGAGTTCAAGACCAGCTTGACCAACATGGAGAAACCCCATCTCTACTAAAAATACAAAATTAGCCAGGCATGGTGGCGCATGCCTATAATTCCAGCTACTCGGGAGGCTGAGGCAGGAGAATGGCTTGAACCCAGGAAGCGGAGGTTGCAGTGAGCCAAGATCAGGCCATTGCACTCCAGCCTGGGCAACAAGAAACTCAGTCTCAAAAAAAAAAAAAAAAAATTAGGCATTGTGTCATGCGCCTATAGTCCTAGCTACTTGGGAGGCTGAGGCGGGGGGTGGGATTGCTTGAACCCAGGAGATTGAAGCTGTAGTGAGCCATCATGGCGCCACTGCACTCCAGCCTGGACAACAGAGCAAGACCCTGTCTCCAAAAAAAAAGAAAAAAAGAAACAAAAAACCGAAGTTAGCAGTCAAATGATGCACTTTGAAATCTATTCAAGACTGTAGAGTGGTTAAGGAGGAGGCAAAACCTTTTTTTTTTTTTTTTAGACAGAGTCTTGCTCTGTTGCCAGGCTGGAGTGCATTGGCATGATCTCGGCTCACTGCAGCCTCCGTCTCCCTGGTTCAAGGGATTCTCCTGCCTCAGCCTCCGGAGTAGCTGGGATTACAGGCACGTGCCACCACGCCCAGCTAATTTTTGTACTTTTAGTAGAGACAGGGTTTCACCACGTTGGCCAGGATGGTCTCAATCTCCTGACCTTGTGATCCACCAGCCTCTGCTTCCCAAAGTGCTGGGATTACAGGCATGAGCCACCATGCCTGGCCAGCATAACCTTTTTGTTAAAGCAGGAATCTCTGAATTGAGATTGGAGCTGGAAGAGGAAAATGGGCAAAGAGTGAACTGGAGCAAGAAGTCATTTTCCAAGGGTAGTGAGAATCCTTGTAGAGAAAAAGATCAGGAGGGGAGGCTGGGTACTACTTGGAGTGAAGAGTGGAAAGGAATTGAAGGGTTACTGTTGACTCCCAGGGTCTCAGCAAAGGACTTCCTAGGTAATTATCACTTCTTCCCAGGATTGACAGGGAGAAAGGAAACACATCTCCATCTTGCGTGGAAAGTTGCCTTGGAGAGAAAGAACTGTGCATGGGCTCTGTGTGTGGGGATTTGGACGTGGGCAGGGGTGGGAAAGGGAGCTGCCTAGATGCTGCCATCATTAAACAAGGAGCACAGAGCCCCTCTTCTGAGGCTCCACACTTTTGAAATAACAGTAAGGATGAGCTTTCGATCCTCCTGCCTCAGCCTCCTGAGTAGTTGGGACTACAGGTGTGCACCACCACACCCAGCTAATGTTGTTTATTTTTTTGTAGGGACAAGATCTCACTATTGCCCAGGCTGGTCTCTAACTCCTGGGCTCAAGCAATCTACCCGCCTCAGCCTCCCAAAGTGCTGGGATTATACGCATGAGCCACCGCACCGGACAGAAGACTATTCTTTGTTACCTACATTTTCGGGTCACAAAAAGTACGTTGAATTGTGGGCAAGTTAGTAAACTCTATTTACCTAGAATGGAGGATTGTACAATGAGGCTTTCTTCATCAAGAAAGCAGAGGGGGCCGGGCACGGTGGCTCATGCTTGTAATCCCAGCACTTTGGGAGGCCGAGGCGGGCGGATCACGAGGTCAGGAGATCGAGACCACGGTGAAATCCCGTCTCTACTAAAAATACAAAAAAAAAAAAAAATTAGCCAGGTGTGGTGGCGGGCGCCTGTAGTCCCAGCTACTTGGAGAGGCTGAGGCAGGAGAATGGCGTGAACCCGGGAGGCGGAGCTTGCAGTGAGCCGAGATTGTGCCACCGCACTCCAGCCTGGGCCACAGAGTGAGGCTCTGTCTCAAAAAATAAATAAGGAAAAAGAAAAAAAGAAAGTGGAGGGGAGGCTAACAGCTTTTGAGTGCCAGGTTAAGTGTGTTTATGTTCATTCTCCTTTGATAAAAAAATACCAAACCTCAGCTGGGCACGGTGGCTCACGCCTGTAATCCCAGCACGTTGGGAAGCTGAGGCGGGAAGATCATCTGAGGTCGGGAGTTTGAGACCAGCCTGATCAACGTTGAGAAACCCCCATCTCTACTAAAAATACAAAATTAGCCTGGTGTGGTGGCACATGCCTGTAATCCCAGCTACTCAGGAAGGCTGAGGCAGGAGAATCTCTTGAACCCAGGTGGCGGAGGTTGCGGTGAGCCGAGATGGTGCCACTGCACTCCAGCCTAGGCAACAGGAGCAAAACTGTCTCAAAACAAAACAAAAACAAACAAACAAACAAACAAAAAAATACCAAACCTCTCTGAATATCATCCCAAAGTTCCATGCTTATAATTTACGGTAACATTTAGTTAACTCCCGAATCGCATACATCCTTGTCAGATTATGTTTTCTCACTTCCACGTCAACATTTTTTGGGTGCCCGTCCAACCTGATGCATATAACTCTTCATTTCCCATTGGAATGTACCCAGAAATATTCAGCATTAATGGATCATTTGTTCATGTCTTATGCTAAAATTTGTTTAAGATGAGTAGGTGTCTTGTTTGTTCTGTCATTAGAGAGACCATATGTTAGCATAGCCATATGTGGGAGTGTTTTTATTCTTTTAAGAGTTCAAAACAGGGCATCTCCTAAGAAGCCTTAATTGCGTATCCAAGTACAATATAAAAGCAAAACAATAACTGATGTCCTAGTCATTCCAAACAGCTATTTATTTTATTCCATTTATTTCCAACATTAAGCTTAATGTCTAAAAGCAAAGCAAAACAAAACAAAGCAGAAACTAATTTTATTATACAGTTAGACACTGTATAATCTTGGTGCCTAAGAAAATTATACCTGCATATTTTCGAACTCCAGAGCTCAAAGCTATCCACCCACCTCAGCCTCCCAAAGTGCTAGGATTACAGGCAAGAGCCAGCACACCTGGCCAATACTTGCATATTCTGAGCATAATAGCGACTCTAGGCAGGGCACAGTGGCTCACACCTGTGATCCCAGCACTTTGGGAGGCCGAGACGAGAGGATCGCTTGAGCCCAGGAGTTGGAGACCAGCCTGGGCAACTTGGCAAGACCCTTTCTGTACAAAAAAACTTTTTTTTGAGACAAAGTCTTGCTGTTGTCAGCCCGGACTGGAGTGCAATGGCATGATCGCGGCTCACTGCAACCTTCACCTTCCAGGTTCCAGCAATTCTCCTATCTCAACCTCCCAAGTAGCTGAGATTACAGGCACGTGCCACCACGCCTGGCTAATTTTTGTATTTTTAGTAGAGACGAGGTTTCACCATGTTGGCCAGGCTGGTCTCAAACTCCTGACCTCAGGTGATCCACTTGTCTCGGCCTCCCAAAGTGCTGGGATTACAGGCGTGAGCCACCGTGCCCAGCCAAAATTTTTTTAAATTATCCAGACATGGTGGCACATGCCTGTAGTTCCAGCTATTCAGGAGGCTGAGGTGGGAGGATCACTTGAGCCTGGAAGTTGGGAGGTTACAGTGAACTGTGATCATGTCATTGCACTCCAGCCTGCACGACAGAGCCAAAGTGAGATCCCATCTTTCTCCCTCTCAAAAAAAAAAAAAGCAATTCTATAAGCCTAATCAAATGATACACTAGTATAGCAGCCAGACCCCAAAATAGGATTATTTCCTTTCCATGCAGTGAAAAAAAAGGGTTTTTTTTTTGAGTTTCTGTGTGTGTGTGTGTGTGTGTGTGTGTGTGTGTGTGTGTTTTAAAGAGTCAGAGTCTCCCTCTATTGCCCAGGCAGCCTCAAATTCCTGGGCTTAAGCAATCCTCCCACCTCAGCCTCCCTAGTAGCTGGAGCTACAAGTGTGCACCACCACGCCCAGCTAATTTTTGTATTTTTTGTAGAGAGAGGGGTCTCCCTCTGTAACCCAGGCTGGTCTTGAACCCCTGGACTCAAGAGAATCTCCTGCCTCTGTCTCCCAAAGTGCTGGGACTACAGGTGAGAGCCACTGCGCCCGGCTTAGAATTGTCTTAACATGGAGAAGTGTTTATTGTCCTTTGATTTGATAACTGGCTTTATCTTCAACACTACTTATAAATTTTTTAAGTGTATAATAACTTTCTCAAAGTAAAGCCTCCATTTAAACATAAAATAATATATATTTCTTACAATGCACAAGTTATTTTTTAGAAAATAGAGACCCATTTTTTGAGGACTTTTCAAACTAGATTTCTCTGATGATTTTTGTAGTTCTCTCCTTTCAAAACATTTATTCTTTACCCTTTAAAAGGAATTTATGCATCTGCTGTTTTGAAAACATCTCAAGGTCTACTTGAGAATACACATATTATACTCTGAAACCTTGAAATAGCTGGAGTTCTGGGATGTATACCCAAATTACTTAAATTCTTAAGATGATGAACTCTAATTTTCTCAATTTTTGCAAGTTTTCAATTCTTATGGTCCTGGGCTTCTAAGTATCATATTTTAATCTGTGACTTTCCTCCCTCGGTGTAGCAGGTTGTGATATTATGGAGTTAGAGTCACTGCTGAGAAATATCTTTCAGGCCAGGCATGGTGGCTTACACCTGTAATCCCAGCACTTTGAGAGGTTGAGGCAGAAGGATCCCTTGAGACCAGGAGCCTGAGCAACATAGTGAAACCCAGTCTCAAAAAAAAAAAAAAAAAAATTAGCTAAGAGTGGTGGTGTGCACCTATAGTCTCAACTACTTGGGAGGCTGAGACAGGAGGAACACTTGAGCCCAGGATACTGAGGCTGGAAAACAGAGGGAGACCCTGCCTCTAAAAATAAAATAAAATAAATCTTCCTAAGATTTATCTTTAAGCCTTTGAAATGCTCAGGCTAAGGTTTATCTTAAGCCTTTGAAATGCTCAAGCTAAGGTTTCTCCTCATTCAAAACACAGAAGAGTGAAAGCAGAGGTTGTTGCAAGAGGGAGTCTTTCATTTGTGCAGTTTTTCAGTCATTTATGTGCTAAAAAGGTTAAAACTTCTAATGCTCCGAACGTGATGCCTCCTCGTTGATCTAACTTAAGGGAATTAAATGTTTCCAAAGGAGTTTGTTCAAGAATACACAGATCTATGTTTTGGGATAGCTATGGCTAATTAGTATTCCTTGTGTGGCTGTAGGATGGTTTATTCAGTAGTTTCCTATTGACATGTAGATTGCTCCCAAACTTTTGTTTGTACCAGTAATGCTCACTGGCAGGGCGCAGTGGCTCACGCCTGTAATCCCAGCACTTTGGGAGGCCGAGGCGGGCAAATCACCTGAGGTCAGAAGTTCAGTGAGGTCAAAAGTTCAAGACCAGCCTGGCCAACATGGTGAAACCCCATCTTTACTGAAAATACAAAAATACAAAAATAAATAAATAAATAAAAATAAAAATCATCCAGGCATGGTGGCAGGTGCCTGTAATCCCAGCTACTTGGGAGGCTAAGGCAGAAGAATCGCTTGTACCAGGGAGGCAGAGGTTGCAGTGAGCCAACATGGTGCCACTGCACTCCAGCCTGGGTGACAGAGCGAAACCCTATCTCAAAAAAAAAAAAAAAGCTCAATAAATAACCTTGTGCATATGTTACTTCAAATCTGTTCCGGTGTAATTTACATTTGCCTTTTGTTTATTTTTGTAGAGATGAGGGTCTCGCTATATTGCCCAGGCTGGTCTTGAACTCCTGGCCTCAGGCAATCACCACCCCTCACAAACTGCCCTTCCCCCCCTCCTCTGCTCACCGAAGTGCTGGAATTACAGGCGTGAGTCACCATACCCTTCCAATAATTCACAATTGATTTGTAGAAGTGGAACTTCTGGGCCAAACTGTGAACACGTTTGCATTTTTGCTAGTTATTGCCCCTGCTGCCCCTTCGCCCCATCCCCCCCTCCACTGTTTTAACACCTTAAGCCCTGCATAAAACTCTTGGTATAATTTCATTGTATGTTCTTACACCTCCACAGTGATACTACTGCACTGGGCTACTCAAGGGGACAATGTTGGTGTCACCTCTGGGAAGGACAGTCAGGTATGACCACCAAGGTGACCAGACAACATTTGCCTGCCCTCCTTCTCCATTGCCGTCTTCCTCTGTCACTGTCACTCTCTTCAGAGCCTTTGTGAGGCCCCAGAGGTTGCTCCCCAGGAAACCCTGGCAGTGCCTCATCCATCCCTGCCCTCTCTCTAGTGTCTTAGAATGATCTCACATCATCAAGAAGCATCTCCTACATCCCCCGGGTCCTTCTCTGAAGATTTATAAATAATCCATCACAAAGTTTTAATGACATCATGAATTACTGAATGGGGATTTCAGTTTAACACTGCTTTACCCAAAGGACCAAGCCTAATGGTGGAAATTTCCATACCCAAGGCAAGCCTAGTGATAAGTCACTGCTCTGCAGGGAGCCTTTGCTGATGCTCCACCGCCACCCCCTCTGTCCCCTTCCCCCAAGGCAAGGTGCTGAGTTTTCCCCTCCCAGACTTCTCTTTTTTTTTTTTTTAGACAGTCATACTCTGTCACCCAGGCTGGAGTGCAGTGCCGTGATCTTGGCTCACTGCAATACCTGCCTCCTGGGTTCACGCGATTCTCCTGCCTCAGCCTCTCAAGTAGCTGGGACTACAGGCGCGTGCCACCATGCCCAGCTAATTTTTTGTATTTTTAGTAGAGACAGGGTTTCACCATGTTGGCCAGGCTGGTCTCGAACTCCTGACCTCAGGTGATACACCTGCCTCAGCCTCCCGAAGTGCTGGGATTACAGGAGTGAGCCACCGTGGCCCACCGAATGATATCTAACTTAACCTACTCCATCTTGCCTCTGACTTCCAAGCTGTCCTTGTTCATTCTTGAGCATAGGCTGAACTAAATTTGGGAGAAACTTTACAGCTTATAGTTTATAGTTTAAAACAAAGATGATAACAGCCCTTTCCCAAAGCAGACTTCCTTCTTGCTTGGGGACTGGATTGCCTCTGTAGGACTAACATTAGCCACAAGATTAGAAATTATGGTTTAGGAGTCATGCAGCAGGAGTCTACAAGATTCTGACTCTCCCTAAACTGCTCCTAAGACCAGTGCTTGAGATATTTTGCAGACCCTGCCTTTGATGGATCAGCTGACACCACCCAGATTGAAACACTGGCTCATCTGATCTTGTGAGCCCCACCCAGGAACTGACTGAGCACAAGAAGACAGCTTCGACTCCCTATGATTTCATCCCTGACCAATCAGCACTCTCGGCTTACTGGCTTCCCATCACCCACCAAGTTGTCCTTAAAAACTCTGCTCCTCGATTTGATTTGAGTAATTTGAGTAATAATAAAACTCCAGTCTCCCGCACAGCCGGCTCTGAGTGAATTACTCTTTCTCTATTGCAATTCTTCTGTCTTGATGAATCGGCTCTGTCTAGGCAGCAGGCAAGGTGAACCCATTGGGCAGTTACAATAATGGCTCACTGCTGCCTCGATCTCCCGGGCTCAAATGATCCTCTTGCCTCAGCCTTCCTAGTAGCTGGGAATACAGGCATGCTCCACCACGTCTGGTTATTTTTTTGTAGAGACAGGGTCTTGCTATGTTACCCAGGCTGGTCTCAAACTCCTGGGCTTAAGTGATCCTCCTGCCTCGGCCTCCCAAAGTGCTGGGATTCCAGGTGTGAGCCACTGTGCCCGGCCAAGTCTAAACTCTTAATAAGGTCAACCCATTGAATGATAGTTTTCTGATAGGGTTATGGTCAGTTTATTCAAAAAAAGAACCTCAGACCACTCTCTTTTACCAGGCTCCCGGCTGTATTTCTATTGTCCGACTTAAAAATCCAGGACTTTTCTCAATATGAGTAAAGAGTAAGGAAACAAGTGATGCATCCCTTGTATAAGCCTGTGGTTAGAGAAGCCTGTGAGGGACCAGGAGTGGTGGCTCACACCTGTAATCCTAGCACTTTGGGAGGCCGAGGCAGGTGGATCACCTGAGGTAAGGAGTTCGAGACCAGCCTTGCCAACATGGAGAAACCCTGTCTCTACTAAAAATACAAAATTAGCCAGGCATGGTGGCGCATGCCTGTAATCCCAGCTACTCAGGAGGCTGAGGCAGGAGAATCGCTTGAACCCAGGAGGCAGAGATTGCAGTGAGCCAAGATGGCCCCTGCACTCCAGCCTGGGTGACAGCAAGACTCTGTCTCAAGAAAAAAAAAAAAGTTAGATCTCATTCCCTGTCTCAGTCATAATTTTGCAAAGGTGGTTTCATTATCGCACCACTGCACTCACACCTGGGAGACAGAGTGACTCCCTGTCTCAAAAAAAAAGAAAAAAAAGCTTAGACTTGATGACTGGTCAATCGGCAAATTTCCACCCAAGAGAGACAGGAGACAATGAATCAATTCATTCCTCTTTGTTGTCCCTGTCTCCTGCCCCAGCTTCCTCCTGCTTCCGTCAGCTAGAGAAGTCCTGAGACAGAGTTTATGGGGCTTCTCTGGGGCACAGTCCCACAGATTGAGCAATCATATTGCATATAAAGATGGCCAGCTTGATAACACACCATTTCATTGGCTGTCCGTCCTTCTCTGCTTTGCTCCCCCAATGGGGAAACAGCATATATGTCCTCTGCCTCAGGCTTTGCTTTCTGAGGAAATCAATCTGGGATATAAAAAGAAAAAAGAGTGATAGGAGCTATAGTGTAGCTAAAATCTCTGATTCTAATTGAGAAAGGCTGATAGAGAGGAGTCAGACATTGGTGAGCAATCATTCAGAGTAGAATATAGCTCAGCATAGACTCAGAGAAGGATATAGGCCAGAAAGGCTTCTTAGGCTGGGAAGCATCAACAGTCCTTTTGTGTTAAAAATTGAAAAAAGACCAGGTGCGGTGGCTCACACCTGTAATCCCATCACTTTGGGAGCCCAAGGAGGGCAGATCACCTGAGGTCAGGAGTTCAAGACCAGCCTGGCCAACATGGTGAAACCCCATCTCTACTAAAAGTACAAAAATTAGCTGTGCGTGGTGGCATGCACCTGTAATCCCAGCTACTCAGGAGGCTGAGGCAGGAGAATTGCTTGAACCCAGGAGGCGGAGGTTGCAGTGAGCCAAGATCGTGCCATTGCACTCCAGCCTGGGTGACAGATCGAGACTCTGTCTCAAAACAAACAAACAAAAATAATAATAATAATTGAAAAAAATGTTGGGGGGGCATGGTAAAAAACCATAGACATGGACAAAAGAAATACAAGAAACAAAAAATTTGCAAATTATAATTATGTTGCAAAAGTTCTTAACAATTGAGAAGAAAAAAAACAAATAGAAAAATCAGTGAAAGACATGATCAGAGGGTTCATAGAAAAAGAAAAGCAAGGAGTCTCAAACATGAAAAAATGTTCAACTTCACTCATAATAAGGGAAATGCAACTGATCGGTACACTGAAATACCATGTCTTGTTGATCAGATTGGCAAAAATTCAAGTTTGAAAATGTACTCTGATGGTGAGCCTGTGGAGAAGTAGGTAGGCATTCTCATTCATTGCTGGTTGGAGGGCAAAATATTACAGCCCCTATGGAGGGGAATTTGCTCATATTTAGCAAAAAGGCAAATGCGTTTACAGTTTTTGACCCAGCAATCCCCCTTCTCAGAAACAAATGTAAATTATACCTGGGCATTATCTGCACAAACAAAAGTTTGGGAACAATTCACATGTCCATCAATAGAAAATTGATTGAATAAACCATTGTACAGGCACAGAAGGATACTATTCAGTCATAAAAAACAAAAAAGCATGAGGAAGGTCTCTGTATTAGTTTATTGTGACTGCTGTAACAAATTGCTATAAATTTGGTGGCATAAGACAAGAGAGCTTTATTATCTCACAGTTCTGGAAGCCAGAAAGCCAAAATCAAGGTATCAGCAGAGTTGATTCCTTCTGGAGGCTCTGAAGGAGAATATGTTCCATGCTTCTTGCTTCTGGTGGCTGCCTGCAATTCTTGGCATCCTTTAGTTTATAACTTCATCACTCTAATCTCTACCTCCATCTTCCCAAGGCCTTCCGCTCTGTCTCAAAACTCCCTCTCTTTTTTTTTTTTTTTTGGTTTTTGTTTTTCTTGTTTGTTTGTTTTGAGGTGGAGTCTTGCTCTGTCACCCAGGCTGGAGTACAGAGGCACGATCTTGGCTCACTGCAACCTCTGCCTTCCGGGTTCAAGTGATTCTCCTGCCTCAGCCTCCCGAGTAGCTGTGATTACAGCGCACACCACCACCCATGGCTAATTTTTGTATTTTTAGTAGAGATGGGGGTCTCACCATGTTGCTCAAGCTGGTCTCGAACTCCTGACCTTATGATCCACCCACCTTGGCCTCCCAAAGTGCTGGGATTACAGGCATGAGCCACCGCACCCAGCCAAAACTCCCTGTCTTTTCTCTTATAAGGACACTCCTAATTGGATTTAGGGCTCACATTAATCCAGAATGGTCTTGTCTTTTTTTTTTTTTTAATTTTTGAGGCAAGGTCTGGCTCTGTCGTCCAGGCTGGACTTCAGTGGTGCCATCTCGGCTCACTGCAACCTCCACCTCCCGGGTTCAAGCGATTCTCCTGCCTCAGCCTCCCAAGTAGCTGGGATTACAGGCACGTGTCACCACACCTGGCTAATTTTTTGTATTTTTAGTAGAGACGAGTTTTCACCATGTTGGCCAGGATGGTCTCAATCTCCTGACCTCGTGATCCTCCCGCCTCGGCCTCCCAAAGTGCTGGGATTACAGGCGTGAGCCACCACGCCTGGCCTTATAAAAGGCAATTTTTAAGCAATTGAAGACATTTGCAAAGGAAATCGGTATTAGGTAATAGTAAGAAATTATTGCTCATTTTCTTACATTTATAGTATTGTTGTGGATACATAGGAGAAAGTTATTTATTTACAGATTGCTACGGTCTGAATGTTTGTGTCTCCCCAAAATGTATATGTTGAAATCCTAAACCCCAGTGTGATGGTGTGAGGACGTGAGGTTGTTGGGAGGTGATTTGGCCATGAATACTCTACACTGTAAGGGATTAGTACCTTTATAAGAGACTCCAGAGAGCTCCCTTTCCCTTTCTACCATGTGAAGACACAGCAAAGAGATGGCTCTCTGTGAAATAGGAAGAAGGCACTCACCGAATCTTCTTGATCTTGGATTTCCCAGCCACCAGAACTATGAGAAATAAATTTCTGTTGTGTATAAGCCATACAATCTATAGTATTCTGCTAGCGCAGTGCAAAGGAACTAAGAAAGAAAAAAAAAATTTTTTTTAAGACAGAGTCACCCTCTGTCACCCAGGCTGGAGTACAGTGGTGTGATCTCAACTCACTACAACCTCCACCTCCCGGGTTCAAGCAATTCTCCTGCCTTAGCCTCCCGAGTAGCTGGGATCACAGGTGTGTGCCATCACTCCTGGTGAACTAAGACAGAGATTAATGCTAAAGTTTTCAGAAGTGAAGTATCACGATATCTGTGCTTTAACACAGTGCAGAAATGAAGCAAATGTGGCAAAAGGTTAATGATTTTTCAAACTAGTTGGTAAGTACAAGGATGTTCAGTTTCCTGTTCTTTCTGCTTTGCTTTTTCTTTTGTTGTTGTTGTTGTTTTTTTTTAGAGATGGGGTTTTACTCTGTGGCCCAGGCTGGAGTACAGTGGCTATTCAAAGACCCAACTGAGTCTAGCTCACTGCAGACTGCATAGCACACTGCAGCACTGAATTCCTGGGCTCAAGTGGGCCTCCTGCCTCAGCCTCCTGAGTAGCTGGGACTAACTTTGCTCTATTTTTGAAATACTCATAATAAATAATGAGAATAAAATGAATCCTTATGTATGGAAGCTCCATGGACATCTCATTGAAAATAACATTGACTTACAAAGGTAGCTTCTTTCATATTTGTTTCCTTTTTTTATTACCCTTCATAATACCCCAATTTCAAAATGGAAGTTTATGAAAATTAATGGTGATCAGACCGGGTGCAGTGGGCGGCTTATGCCTGTAATCCCAGCACTTTGGGAGGCTGAGACAGGCAGATCACTTGAGGTCAGGAGTTTGAGACCAGCCTGGCCAACATGGTGAAACCCAATTATCTACTAAAAATACAAAAATTAACAAGGTGTGGTGGCAGGTGCCTATAATCCCAGCTACTGGAGGGGGCTGAGGCAGGAGAATCGCTTGAACCTGGGAGGCAGAGGTTGCAGTGAGCCAAGATTGTACCACTGCGCTTCAGCCTGGGTGACAGAGACAGACTCTATCTCAAACAAAACAAAACAAAACGAAACAAACAAAAAAGAAAATGAACGGTGATCAACTCATAATGATATAATAATCTGTATTCAATTTCATTAATAACTTTTAAGTGATACACCCATCTAACAGCAACCTAGTGACAGGAGTGGCCATGGTGATGGTCTATTAATTCCTGAGTATCAAATAATTAAATGAAAATTCAATATTTTTGTTTGTTTTCTTTTTACTTTTCCATGAGCTTTCAACTCTGAAAAAAAAATTCTATTAAATTAGACAAAACCTATGTATGTAAAAAAGTTCAAGTGGACTGCTCCCCAGAGTCAAATAAGTCATATATGGCCCTGGGGCCCAGGGTATTTTTCAATCACATAATTGTAATAGAATTGGAAGATTAAATCTTATAGCTAGTGGCAGAATTGAAATGAGAATATTTAGGTATTCTGAATACCAGGTATATTTATTACTCAATGGCCCTCAACAGGTGGGCCCCCACCTAGGGAACACTTGGACATGTGTTATAGATGGGAATGTTTTGGGTTGTCATAATGACTGAGAGTTGCTTATGGCAATTAGTACCTAGAGGCTATGGATGCTAAAAGTGAAGCAATTTCAGAGAAAGACTCACATAATAAAAAACAAAACAAAACAAAACAAAACAAACTGTCCTAATTCAAATGCCGCTAACTCAACTTCTCCCACTACATCACCACACACTGAGAAATTGGTACCCAAATACAACTTAATGTCAATTTGGCTGATTAAAGGCACAATGTAATAACGAAGAAAATTCAAAACAGACAGAAAAAAGACAATTTCTTTTTAGCCATTGATATTTTTAAGAATCAAATTTTACCGGGCACAGTGGCTCATGCCTGTAATGCCAGCACTTTGGGAGGCCGAGGCGGGTGGATCACCCAAGGTTAGGAGTTTGAGACCAGCCTGGCCAGCATGGTGAAACCCCATCTCTACTAAAAATACAAAAATTAGCCAGATGTGGTGGCAGGCGCCTGTAATCCCAGCTACTTGGGAAGCCAAGGCAGGAGCATCGCTTGAACCCGGGAGGCAGAGACTGCAGTGAGCCGAGATCGTACCATTGCACCTCCAGCCTGGGTAACAGAGCGAGACTTCGTGTCAAAAAAAAAAAAAAAAGAATCAAATTTCATTCCCACTGATAGCTGTTTCCTGTTTGTGTTAAACTTTACTTGGATTTTTAAGTCAAACATCAAATGAAAGAATTATGACATCCTGAAGTACACTGAAGAAATCTTGAGATTAAAACTAATTCACATGAAATTTACACGTTGGCATAAGCTGAGAACCAAAATTAAAATGAACTGAACTAATTTACTAAGGAGCAAAAGCAGTAAAACAAACAAAAGCAAAAATTTAAAAACCAATATAGTGAGCTGATTTGACTTGAAAGTGAAACTCCTTTTGTTTTCCAAACTCAGCAAACTGGAAGGGAAAAAAGAACCATAATATACTCAAAGCAAACCAATATTTGATTCTTTTCAAGACCATCTCAGTGAACAATATGTGTCAAAGAGCTGTGGTTAATTGAAATCCATGACTGTACTGTATATTGCAGCAGACCTCTGTATTTTTTTTTTTTTTTTTTAAACAAGGTCTCTTTCTATTGCCTAGGTTCCAGGCTGCAGCCTCACCCTCCCAGGATTAAACAATCCTCTCACCTTAGCCTCCTGAGTGGCTGGGACTACAGGTGCATGCCACCACGCCTGACTAATTTTTAAACTTTTTTGTGGAGACGGGGTCTCACTATGTTACCCAGATTGGTCTCGAAACTCCTAGGCTCAAGTGATCCTCCCACCTCAGCCTCCCAAAGTTCTTGGATTACAGGCATAAGCCACCGCACCTGGCCTTCTTTACTCTTAATAGTAATATAGCTATCACCTTTTGCTCTTATCTTGCCAACCAGTGTTTAGCAGATATACTTTAACTGATTTTAGAGATAAATATATGGAAACAGAGAATGCATAAAATGTTACAGAATACACTTTGTGGTCCTGAGATGCTGTGGGATATCCATTAATTTAACTTTTGGCTGAGTACCTGCTATGTGCCAGATTCTATCTAGCACTGTAGTAGGTACTAGAAATAAAGTGTCTTTTTTTTTTTTGAGACAGAGTTTTGCTCTTGTCCCCCAGGCTGGAGTGCAATGGCGCGTTCTCTGCTCACTGCAACCTCCATCTCCTTGGTTCAAGCGATTCTCGAGCCTCAGCCTCCCGAGTACCTGGGATTACAGGCGCCTGCCACCAGGCCCGGCTAATTTTTGTATTTTTAGTAGAGACAGGGTTTCACCATGTTGGGTTTCACAATATTGGCCAGGCGCAGAGGCTCACGCCTATAATCCCAGCACTTTGAGATTACAGGCCAAGACGGGCGAATCACCTGAGGTCAGGAGTTCAAGACCAGCCTGGCCAACACGGTGAAACCCCGTCTGTACTAAAAATACAAAAAACTGGCGCACGCAGTGCTCACGGCAGCAGCGGTGGTGGTGGGAGTTTCGGTTGTTGCCCGTTGGCACTCGGCGGCCGCCATTGCAGTTTGTTTTCACTTGCTTTTTAAAGACAGAAAGCTCATGGTGCAAATTGTTATTTCTTGGGAATCCCTGTGCTGATCGTGGGGCATCATATCCTGAATGGGAAAATCATCCACCTGGAGAAAGCTTTTGCAGTCCTTGTCAAACACACTCCTGGATATCAGGACTGTGATGAGCTTGGCCGCGAGACTGGCACTCGGTACCTGGTGAGAGCACTCATCAAAGACAAGATCCTTTTCAAAACCTGCCCCAAGCCCATTATCACCAACGTCCCCAAGAAAGTGTGAAAGAGCCTCGGATTTTCCCTAGAGAGCGGCCAACTTCTTGGACTCGTGCTCCGCTGCCACCTCAAGGACGGCTGGACGGTTCCCTGGGACCACAGGGGGGTCCTGTTCTGAACACAGGCCACCCACTGGGTGTGAACTCGGATCCCTTCCTTATGGCAGCTGGTTTTCTTGGTGGAAATCTGGCCCCATTTCCAAGGAACTCATCTCCTTTTCCAGCTTCATCAGGCTCATTGGCTTCAAATCCAGCACCTTTCCCGGCTGCTGCTCGTGACCCAAGCATGGCTTCTTTTCCAAGAGGGATGAATCCCACTGGCACAGGTGCAGTTTCTTTCCCAAGGCCTGGTGGCTTCTTGGGGCCAGGCCCGGGACGAGGCCCCACCCTAAACCCTAGGACAGGGGCTCTTCCAGGCCCGGGGCCTCTGCCTAACCCCAGGTTAGGGGGTCTCCCAGGACCGGGTCCTATGTCCAACCTAAGGGCAGGTGGTCTCCTGGGAGCAGGTCCTGACCCCAGAAGTGGTGGTCCCATGGGCCCTGGATCTGGACCTAACCTGAGAGCAGGTGTTCTGTTGACCTCTGGGAATGGTCCTCCCAATCCTAGGCCAGTTGGCCTGGGCCCAGGACCAAACCCCAATCTGAGATCAGGCTTTTTAGGGACAAACCCTGCCCCCAGGTTAGGTGTGTTTCCAGGCCCAGGCCTTGGGCCCAACCCAAGACCAAGTGGCCTGGGCCCGGGCCCTAATCTAGATGCCAGAGCAGGTGGCCTCTTGGGCACAGGACCTGGTCTTAAGAATAGCTGGACCTCAAGGCCTCGATCTTGTCCCCATTCTAAGAGCAGCAGGTCTTTTAGGAGCAAATTCAGCTTGTCACAGGCTTCTGGAAACATGGGCACAAGCCCATCTTCCATGGCAAGAGTACCTGGCCCCATGGGCCCAAACTCGGGTCCTGGCCCTCGGGGAATTGGCCTTCCAGGGCCAAATCCATCTCCCATGTCAAGGGCTCCTGGCCCCATAGGCCCTAATTCAGCTCATTTCTCAAGGCCAGGGGGCCCCATGGGGGTAAATGCCAATCCCTTTCCCAGGGGAGCGGGTTCATCTGCCTTCTCTCAGTCTTCCGGCACATTGGCATCAAACCCAGCTATCTTCCAAAGGTCTGTGGCCTCCAGGGCTCAAATCCAACAGTTTTCCCAAGAGCCTCTGGGCCACTTGGCCCCAACCCAGCTAACTTCCCAAGGGCCGCTGGCCTGCAGGGTCCAAGTCCGACTACCTTCCCAAGGTCTACTGGCCCATTACGCCCCGGTCAAGTTACTTTCTGCAGGTCTGCTGCCGGGCACCTGGGCTCTTCTCCAGCAGGCCCTGTGGGTATCAACCCAGCTCCTTTTGCAAGGCCAGCTGGGACCCTGGGTCTCAACCCAGCTTCCTTTCCAAGGATGAATGGCCCTGCAGGCAAGAGTTTGGTCCCATTTCCTAGAGTGGGGAGCCTCCCTGGCACAAACCCAGCTGCTTTCCCCAGACCAGGGGGTCCAATGGCTGCAGTGTACCCAAATGGAATGTTACCCCCTTAAACACCGTTTTTCCTCCAGGACCACCTTTGTTTCTAGGCGCTGTGGTTCTTGGCAGGGGCTGTCTCTTAGGTAAAAGGGTAGAGCTACAGTCTGAAGAACATAGCTGGGGCTCAAGTTCAAATAAGCCATCTTTTTCCTCTGCGTTTTTCTTGACTGAAGGTGAGATGTTATTTGTGGCACATGAACTGTGGTGGGTGAGAATAATCCTGGCCTTGAGAAAAAGAATCTCCAGCCTCCCAGAAGCCTGCTGTGCTTTCATCACACAGCTTTCTGCCCATTGTTTCTTACTAGTTTCTTGAATTGTGCTTGTGGACTTTTCCTCAGGGATGCATTGGCCTGCGGGTCCCAGTTCACATGTAGTTCCCTGCTCACCATTGGAGAATCAGCTCGCTGCTCTCTAGAAACGTGGCGTTGGTGAACTGACCATTCTTCCGTAGGTCTGACCTGGGCACCTTGGACCTGGTCATCCTCTACTGCCATACCTTTCCCTGGGGGCTTGAACACAGAACAGGGAGATGGACAACCACTTCAAAGACCCACTAAATGCAGTTTCTGCTTGACTGACTGGGCCTGTAGCTCCCTTCTCCTGGGACTTAGGGGTAGCCAGATTTAAGGCTTCTCTACCCATCCAGCTTCCTCTTCACTGGTACTCCCAATCAAAGAACCTCAAAATTTAAACTGATGTGGATGGGTATATGGGAATTGGGGTGAGGGTGGGGGAAAGAAGGAAAGAAATCACTGTGCTTCGTTCAGCCTGGTGTGAAAGGATGGTTGGTGGTTTTCCTGCGTTGTATCTTTTCTTACTGTTTCTTTAATAAATGGGATGAGAGGGCAAAAGAAAAAAAAAAACACTTAGCCAGGCATGGTGGTGCACGCCTGTAATCCCAGCTACTCGGGAGGCTGAGGCAGGAGAATTGCTTGAACCCAGGAGGCAAAGGTTTCAGTGAGCCAAGATTGTGCCACTGTATTCCAGCCTGGGCGATACAATAAGACTCCGTCACAAAAAGAAAATAAAATAAAAAATGAAAATAAAAATAAAAAATAAAAAAAATAAATCAGCATATCATGGTGGATCACAGACCACATTCCGGGCTCAGGGAGATCTGGGTTCAAATCCAGCTCTACCAGCTCATGACTATGAGTTATAGCCAGATAAAAATAGAAGATATAGGATAAAATAGAATATTTAAGGAATTCAGAGCCCAGTTAGGGGTAAAGAGAGTTTAGTCTGCCACTTCAGTAGGGTTGCAGATTTCTGGTTAACCCAATCAGGTAACTAAAACTTTATAGCTAAAAGGTATAGCCTTATGCCCTCCCATGAGCAAAGTGGCGATTTTTAAAAAAGGGGGGTTCCTCACTTTTGCTATGAATAAAATTATTGTGACTAATTTTGTAAGAAAAATATGATATGGTTCATTAGTTTTTTAAAACCAAGCTTATTGACATAACAATAAACTGCCTCTATTTAAAGCATAAATTTTGAGGCCAGGAACAGTGGCTCAAGCCTGTAATCCTAGCACTTTGGGAAGCCAAGGCAGGTGGATCTCCTGAGATTTGGAGTTTGAGACCAGCCTGGTCAACATGGCTAAAAATCGTCTCTACTAAAAATACAAAACTTAGCCGGGTGTGGTGGCATGTGCCTGTAGTCCCAGCTACTCGGGAGGCTGAGGCAGGAGAATTGCTTGAACCTGGAGGATGGAGGTTTCAGTGAGCCAAGATCACACCACTTCACTCCAGCCTGGGCAACAGAGCGAGACTCCATCTCAAAAAAAAAAAAAAGTTTAAGTTTTGATATATGTATATACTCTTAAATTCATGTCCACCCTCAAGGTAATGAACATATCTATCCCCCTATGGTGGTCTCTCTCTTCTCCTTGAACCCCCATCTGCTTTCTGTCACTACAGATTAGTTTGCATTTTCTAGAATTTAATATAAAAGGAATTATATGGTGTGGATTCCTTTTTGATTGGTCTCTTCCATTTAGCATAATGATTTTGAGATTCATCCCTGTTGCAGTATGTATCAGTAGTTCTTTCTTTTTTATTGCTGAGTAATATTCCATTGTATCAGTACATCACAATTTGTCTGTTGATCTGTTGATGGACATTCGGTTTGTATGCAGTTTTGGGCTATTACAAAGAAAGCTGCTATGAACATTCATGTAAAAAAAAAAAGCGGGGGTTTCCTGTGTACCCTGTGACTAAGATAGAATAATTCAGGAAGCATGAGGCTCTTAAATTCTATGTCTGGGTCTTGAATCTCTAACTATACAAACACATCCTGAGGGGAAAAGCCACTTTCTGACTTCAGCTCAATTCACCTGTTATAGTAAATCTACTACCCTTATTTGAGTAAGTGACTTTTCAACCCTGGGGAGAATTTAGAATCATATGATGAAGTAAATAGCCATAGTAGTAACACTTTTTATAAATTAAAAACAATTTCTTTGTAATGTTTAAGAGAATCTAGCGTTTTAGGAAATCTGTTAGATTAGCCTTGAGCAACTGATTTTGACTTGTAATTTCACATAGAAAAGTATAAGAGATTTTCACAAGCGTATTAACAGTATTGAAATGTTTATGAAAGCTCAAGATTCAACAAATTTATAGGCTTAATTTATTATCTTCACCAGAGTCATTTAACCAACTGGTAGAATTTTGTTTGTTAGGATTATACTTACGCCTTGTCAGGCAATTGAAGGGCTCGAAAAGTTCAAATATATTAAATTTATGAGTGTAGTTTAAAAAGGAGAAATAAATAAGTTTATAAATGGGATTAATTGTTTAAAGTGACTTTAATCTGTTTGAACTGTGTTGACTATTAACCAAAGAATAAATGAAAGTAATTGCTCTTATTTTATACAATTACAAGATTTATAAATAGCATAACTAATAATATTCATAAATTGTGTTTAACACTTTAAAAAAACTAAATATGCAAGTTAGAAATTGCATATTACTATAAAACCCAACTAACTATAGATAGTCCAAGAAATCCCTAGTTATGTCACCTTTGGATGAGCTTCAGTAGCCTCACCTGGAAAATTTCTAGAGTGTTTGTGAAGACAAATAAGATAATATGTCCAAATCACTTAGTCCAGTATCTCTCATAAGGTTTCACTTGACAGATCATTCTATATTTAAAAGTCTCCAAAAATATGGATTTAGGCTGGATGCGGTAGCTCATGCCTGTAATTCCAGCACTTTGGGATGCCAAGGTGGGCGGATGACTTGAGGTCAGGAGTTCGAGACCAGCCTGGCCAACATGGTGGAACCCCATCTCTACTAAAATTACAAAAAAAAATTAGCTGAGCATGGAGGCAGGGGCCTGTGATCCCACCTACTCAGGAGGCTGAGGAAGGAGAATTGCTTGAACCCGGGAGGCAGAGGTTGCAGTGAACAGAGATCACACCACTGCACTGCAGCCTGGGCAACAGAGGGAGACTCCGTCTCAAAAAAAAAAGAAAGAAAGAAAAGAAAGAAAGAAAGAAGCAAAGAAAGAAAGAAAAGAAAGAAAAAGAAAGAAGAAGGAAGGAAGGAAAGAAAGAAGAAGGAAGGAAGGAAAGAAAGAAAAAGAAAGAAAGAAGAAAGAAAGAAAGGAAGGAAGAAAGAAAGAAAGGATGGATTTAAATATGTGGATTCACCGTCAGGTGGAAGAGGAGCCAAATGCATTCTGTAATGACCTGGAGAATGGAGCTGGTAATACCATGAAGATAGAGACTACAACAATACAGATCCATGGATGCTGGGTACTTAACTACGTTCCAGGCACTGTAATTAGTGCTTTACGCAGATTATTTCATATATTTGTCACAATGTACTGGTATCATTGGGGTTTGATCAGAGAAGCAGAGCCATTGTGAGTTAAATAAGAAATTTAGCTTATAGATCAGACCTTATGAATATTGAGAGCTGTGTAGTTTGTGTATAGCTCTTGCTTCTGCATCTGGTTTTTGGCCTGAAGTCAGCATCTCCAGGAGTTGGGAAGGGAAAATGGGTGTAAAGTGGAAGACAGCAAGAAAGAGCTGAAATTCACATCTGTCTTTCATCAGAACTTACGATGGTCACATTGGTATCACACTGGAATCTTCGTCGGTCTCTCACTGTCTCTAAGCCTCTGACTTTAAAGATGCCAGTGACCTGTAGAGGAGCTGGCACACTTCACCACGGAACTTCACACAGAGTTGGCCCAGGATCCAGAGATGCTGAAGAAGAGCTGGCCAGGGCTGGAAGAGCTGCAGGCCCAGTTGGTGCCCTACATGAATAATGCAAACCAGATCTATGCTGATGTAGGGAAACTACAACAGCAGTGGCCCTATACCCTACTTCCTGCCTTACTTCTGCCCTCCAGTTTCCCCTGTGGTCAACTCTAACCCAGGACCAAACAAGGAAGGGAATTTTGGGAACCTTGGTTCCAACTTAGCTAAATTGATACAATGCAAAGCTACCGTTATCCACATTTTACAGAGAAACAAACTGGTTTAGAAGGTTAAATAACTTGCACAAGAGCACACAGATGGTAAGTGGGAGAGCAGGAACCATGAACAAAGACAGTCTGGCTCAGAACCGGAATCTTGACCACTGCCCCCTACTGCCTTTCCCTAATGCGTGAAAATTAGAAGAAAGCAGCCAGACTCAGTGACTCATGCCTGTAATCTCAGCACTTTGGGAGGCCGAGGCAAGTGGATCACCCGAGGTCAGGAGTTCGAGACCAGCCTGGCCAACATGGCGAAGCCCTGTCTCTACTAAAAATACAAAAAATTAGCTGGGCGTAGTGGCATGCACCTGTAATACCAGCTACTCGGGAGGCTGAGGCAGAAAAATCACTTGAACCCAGGAGGCGGAGGTTGCACTGAGCCAAGATTATGTCACTGCACTCCAGCCTGGGCAACAGAGCAAGACTCTGTCAAAAAAAAAAAAAAAGAAAGAAAAAGAAAGAAAGAAAAAAAAGAAAGAAAGAGAGAAAGGAAGAAAGAAAGGAAGAAGGAAAGAAAGAAAATGAAAATTAGAAGAAAGCAAGTTTCAGCTCAATGGCAAAATGATCAGTTTAGCAGTATGAGCTAGCCCACAGTGGAACAAGCTGCTTTGCAAAGCAGAGGGTTCCCTGTCCTAGATGATGCTCAAACACAGGCTGGGTAGCCATCTGTCAGAGATATTACACAAGAGGGTACCCACTGGGAGGGAGAATGAACTATGTGGCTACTCACAGCACTTTCAACTCCAAGATTCTACGTTTCTAGAACATATAGTTCAGGGAAAGGACTGGAACTCACAGTGTACAAGGAACATAACAGAAGGGATGGAGAAGACAGAAATGCTCAAGGGTGGGCTAGAAAGAGACTTAGCCAAGCTGTGCCAAATGGTGCCAAAATCCACCGTGAGAAAAATAAAAATTATAGTCAACCCAAGAATTGTTTTTCACACACGTGGTGCCACATTAAAAAAAAAAAAAAAAACTCTTTAGTGGTGTTTTTTTTTTTTAATTCCATTAATCGACTTGCTCTCACTGAATTGACAGGACATTTTTGTTGTTGTGTAGGTGTGATCTTTAAAAAACCTGTGGAAAGACTGCAAATTAAGACATGCTATCCATTGACTCTTTAAAATGAAAGTTTAATCAATTGAGGGCATGACAAAAAGTTTGAAGCAAATATCCAGATACTTCAAAGAATGGCTTAGAAAAGAATTTTCACATTTGAATCTCTGCCAACATAAACACATAATAGTGAACCTTATGTCTCGGTTACAGTTTAAAAAATTAAAAGAAAAAGGCAGTGACTACTCCAATGTTTCTGTAGCAGATACATCCTAATAGCATCTTTCCAAAGCAGATATTACAATAATTTTCTTTTCTCCCCTCAAACTCTACACAAGCTGGTTCACCAACTATACACATTGGAGGTCATGAAAAATCAAGGTAAAGTTATTAGATGAAATTGACTTCTCACCAAAAAAATTACAAATCTGTAAAGTTTATGGAATAACAAAATCTCAAAGCCAATAGATATAAATGAAATCCCAAGAGAAAGGTTATTGCAGGCCGGGCGTGGTAGCTCACGCCTGTAATCCCAGCACTTTGGGAGGCTGAGGTGGGCGGATCACGAGGTCAAGAGATTGAGACCATCCTGGCCAACATGGTGAAACTCTGTCTCTACTAAAAATACAAAAATTAGCCGGGCGTGGCAGCACGTGCCTGTAATCCCAGCTACTCAGGAGGCTGAGGCAGGAGAATCGCTTGAACCCAGGAGGCAGAGTTTGCAGTGAGCAGAGATAGAGCCACTGCACTACAGCCGGGCGACAGAGCAAAACTCCGCCTCAAAAAAAAGAAAAAAAAAAAGAAAAAAGAAAGGTTATTGCAGTGTAGCAGATGTCTCCCTCCACCCTTCTCTGCCTGCTCTCTACCCAGGTGGCTGACTTGAATGGAGCACAATTAGTGGGCATCATTGTTCTCTGGTTTCCAGTGGGGTTTAGCCAATGCGCAGTCCCAGAAGAAGATCAGAGGGAGGAAGGAGAGTCAAGCTATGGTATTTATTCTCCTAACATTCTTCGTTCAAGGTCACCTTGGGCAACAGAAGATAGTGTTATTTATTTATTTATTTATTTATTATTTATTTATTTATTTTTGAGACAGAGTCTTACTCTGTTGCCTGGGTTGGAGTGTAGTGGCAATCTCAGCTCACTGCAACCTCTGCCTCCTGGGTTCAAGTGATTTTCCTGCCTCAGCCTCCCGAGTAACTGGGATTACAGGCACACGCCACCACGCCCAGCTAATTTTTGTATTTTTAGTAGAGATGGGGTTTCACCATGTTGGTCAGGCTGGTCTCGAACTCCTGACCTCAGGTGATCCGCCCCCCTTGGCCTCCCAAACTGCTGGGATTACAGGCGTGAGCCACCATGCCTGGCCAGATAGTGTTGTCCTTAAGACATCTCTCTCTCTCTCTCCACCTCTCTCTCTTTCTCATCCCATTGTTAGTATAAACGGTAAAGGCTCTCCACTGTTAAGAGACTCAGGGGACTACACTCTCCTTTGTGGCCTCCCTACTCCCTGCCCCACACCTTTGTAAGCAGTCGGTTATTAAACCCTCCTCAAGTTATGTTAATTAGAGAATGCCTTCTGTTTCTTGCTGGGCTCCTGACTGATACACACAGAATTATTAAAATACTAGTAATTGTCAGATCTCAGCGTTAGTGCTGTGTCCACCATTTTCAGAAAGTTAGATTCTCACATTTCTTTTTTTAATGTCTCTTAAACATTTTTTCACAAAGATTCTCACATTTCTATTTCTGAAAATTCTAATTATGAGTGAGACGGTTACACCTAGAGTTTGATGTTGTTAATATTTCACACTCTGGAGCCAGAATGCCTGGGTTGAATCTCAGCTCTAACACATACTAGTTGTGTAATTTGGGCAAATCATCTAACCCAGTGATTTTCAACCTGGGGATAGTTTTGCCCCTCAGGGAACATTTGGCAATGTCTGCAGACATTTGGATTGTCGCAACTGGGGTGGAGGGGTGTTGTTATGGCGCCTAGTCATGGATAGACAGCAGAGATGTTACTAAACATCATAGAAATGCACAGGAGAGCCCCCCACCACCAAGAATTATATGGTCTGAAATGTTAATAGTGCCAATAGGTTGAGAAACCCTGATGTGACCCTTCTGTGCCTCCATTTCCTAATCTATAAAGTGTAGTTAACATTAGCACATACCAGCCGGGCGCGGTGGCTCACGCTTGTAATCCCAGCACTTTGGGAGGCCGAGGCGGGCGGATCACGAGGTCAGGAGATCGAGACCATAGTGAAACCCCGTCTCTACTAGAAATACAAAAAAATTAGCCGGGCGTGGTGGCGGGCGCCTGTAGTCCCAGCTACTCGGAGAGGCTGAGGCAGGAGAATGGCATGAACCCGGGAGGCGGAGCTTGCAGTGAGCCGAGATCGGGCCACTGCACTCCAGCCTGGGTGACAGAGCAAGACTCCGTCTCAAAAAAAAAAAAAAAAAAAAAAAACATTAGCACATACCTCATGGGATTGTCTGAGGGTTCAGTAAGCTAATACATGCAAAGCACTTAGAACAATGCCTGGGATACAGTATGCGCTCAATAAATGTAAGCTGACATTGTCATCTTCACCATCATTATCAGGCTCTCTAGATCTCCTAGTACAAAGAGGACTTGCTCAAAGGCAGGCAGTTAGAAATTCATTATGAAAGACAATTCACTAAAGCACTGCAAAAGCAGAGATCTTGTCTGGCTTTATTCTACTGTATCCTCTGCACCTCAGTGTCTAGCATCTATTTTATTTGTTGAATATATTGCACCGACTAGAATTCCTTACACACACACAGTAGGTGCTCAATGGTAGTGGTGGTTGTGGTGGTTATAATGGATTTCATGACAGTGTATCTTTGGAGCCTGAAAACAAGAACCAGTGGGTATCTTCTTTCACTTTCTTGCTCAAATCTTTTTAATTTTGTTCAACAACTGTTCAACAACTCAAGGCCAAGAAGAAATTCACAGAAAAGTTAACATGATTTCTAAAATTGCAGAATGCATATTTATATTTTCCACATATTTTAACAAGGTATTGATTTAGAATTATCTTAAGTGGCACTTTTTAAATTTTTTTATTTTTACCTTGCTTCAGTCCAACGAAAGAATTAGAGTTGGATGACAATGTCTAAAAATTAAGCAAGATGATAAGGCAAAAGCGAAAATGAGGATAGAAAAAAATAGATGAAGCAAAGAGTTAGGTTAGAACCCCCCAAAATACCCTGTAAGAATCTAGCCCCCTGCTAGAAGGTCACAAATTTGGCAGGTAAATGCAGAGTAACACCTGACCCATCACGTATTTTGCACATTCATACAGTAAAGAACTACAAGAAAGGAACAACTATTCTTTGTAATGACACATGAAAGTTCTCCCTACACAGAGCATACTGAAATGATATTAATCTCTCCAGTGGCGTCTTTATAGGGAAGTCAATAGTTTATGGGACTATTCTTTATAACGTCCTGCGGTGTACACCAAAGACATGATGCTAAAGCACAGTCCAATAAAAGTAACTCTACAAATGGGTAAAACGACACAATTTGTGTATAAATCTTTCTAGTAGTCTCCCCTAGTCCTGGGCTAACAGAGCGCTGTAAGGAATGGCCTCCCCAAGCTGAGCTGCTCACCCACAAGCTCAGGTATGTCTGTGACAAAACACATTTCACATTTATGAGCTATTTTCTTGCGCCAGTCATTGTCCCAAGGGTCTTAGAAATATAAGCCATTAGGGCTTTCCAGCACTTTAGGAGGCTGAGGCGGGTGGATCTCTTGAGGCCAGGAGTTCAAGACCTGCCCGGCCAACATGGTGAAACCCCGTCTCTACTACAAATACAAAAATTAGCTGGACTTGGTGGGGTACACCTGTAGTCCCAACTACTCGGGGGGGCTGAGGCGGGAGAATCCCTTGAACCCAGGAGGTGGAGGTTGCAGTGAGCTGAGATGGCACCTTTGCACTCCAGGCTGGGTGACAGCAAGACTCCGTCTAAAAAAAAAAAATATATATATATATATATATATGTATATATATTCCTACAACTTCATGGTGGGAGTATAATTAGTAAATCTCTCATTTTGCAGATGAGGAGACTGAAGAGGTAAAGTAAATACTTGCAAAATGTTATCAAGCTAATAAATGACAGTACAAGGAACTGGGCACAGGCAGCTTACATGTATGAGGTCTATATCACCTGCAGCCTAAGAAGGGACAATGCTTCCTCCTCGCCCCCACACTTTGCCAAGTGGTCTAGGCCTCCAAGGTCAACCCAAGTCCTACTTACTCCAAAGCATTGCCACTGGTTTTAGTCCACATCAATCTTTTACTCAGTTTTTGTTTGTTTGTTTGTTTGTTTTTTGAGACAGAGTCTTGCCCTGTCACCCAGGCTGGAGTGCAGTGGCTCACTGCAACCTCCGCCTCCTAGATTCAAACGATTCTCCTGCCTCAGCCTCCCAAGTAACTGGGATTACAGGCACCCACCACCACGCCCGGCAAATTTTTGTATTTTTAATAGAGACAGGGTTTCACCACGTTGGCCAGGCTAATCTCGAACTCCTGACCTCGTGATCCGCCCACCTCGGCCCCTCAAAGTGCTGTGATTACAGACACGAGCCACCACGCCTGGCCAGTTTTTTATTTCAAGAAAATCTGCATGCGCCGCAGGGGCAGGAAGGCAATTGTTGCGGCTTTCAGACAACAGTCTCTGCCTTCAAGAGGCAAAATGGGATCCCCAGACAATCCAGAGACTCCAGAATCTCAAAGCCTAACTGTCAGATTAGTGTCCCAAACAGGAGATGAGAGAAGGAAGACCTAGACGAATGAAAGCTATTGCATCAGGGGCCTCCACATACAGGAGGGGTCTCCAGGTGGGCTGAGAAAGAAGGAAAGAAGGAGAGAAAGAAAGGGGAGCAGAGAAAGCCAACTTGGCAGGAGGCAATATACTAACTGAAGGCTTCCAAAACCATGTATGGCACAGTGCCAGGAACTATTCGAAGTGCTTTACACATATTAACATATTAATGTTCACCACCACCATGCATGAGGTAGGGATTATTATCATTCACCTTTCATATGAAGAGAGTAAGCACAAATGGGTTAAGCAACTTGACCAAGGTCACACAGCTAATGATAGGCAGTCTGTCTCCAGAGTCATTGCTCCTAATATCTATGCTGTACTGCTTCTCTAGAAGGAAAGCTTCCTGCAGTGGAGCATGCAGAAATGGTGATGGCAAGGTAAGTAAAAGCCAAGGCAATGGAGAGCCTTGGAGGCCAGATTAAGGAGTTGCTAACTATGGATGCCGTAAAGGGCAGAAAGTCAAGTGTCAGGAGAGCTTCAAGCCAGAAGATCCCCAATATGGGTACCCTGCTATTGGGTCACGGGAACTATTGTTGCATAACAAACCATGCCCCAAATTAGTGGCTTAAAACAACCATTTATTTGTTCACAATTCTGCAGTTTGACTAGAGACTGGTAAGGATGACATGTCTCTGCTCCGTGTGATGTTATCTGGGGTCAGTCATATGGCTACACTGATTTGGGAGCTTGGCTAAAGCTGGAACATCCAAAATGGCCCCAGTCATGTCTGGCGCCTCAGCCTGGGTGGCAGTAGTGACTGGACACCTGAACTCTTCTCTATCTGACCTCTCTCTCTTCTTCCATGTGGTTGTGCATCATTCAGAAGTCTAGCCCAAGCGTCTTTATGTAACAACTGGCTTCTAAGAGGGTGACAGCTGAAGGTGCCAAGTTTCTTCAGGTCTAGGTTTGGAATTGGTACAGCATCACTGTAACTGCCCAAGGGGTTCACCTTGCTAGCTGCCCAGACAGAGCCGATTTATCAAGACAGGGGAATTGCAATAGAGAAAAGAGTAATTCACACCCAGCTGGCTGTGCGGGAGACTGGAGTTGTTTCTTTCTTTTTTTTTTTTGAGATGGAGTCTCACTCTGTTGCCCAGGCTGGAGTGTGATGGCGCAATCTCGGCTCACTGCAACCTCCACCTCCCGGGTTCCAGTGATTCTCCTGCCTCAGCCTCCTGAGTAGCTGGGACTACAGGTGCACACCACCATGCTCAGCTAATTTTTGTGTTTTTAGTAGAGACGGGGTTTCACCATGTTGGCCAGGCTGGTCTCGAACTCCTGACTTTATGATCCACCCACCTCAGCTTCCCAAAGTGCTGGGATTACAGGCGTGAGCCACCGCACCCGGCTGAGACCGGAGTTTTATTATTACTCAAATCAGTCTCCCTGAGCATTCGGGGAGCAGAGTTTTTAAGGTCAACTTGGTGAGTGGAAGGAAGCCAGTGAGCTAGGAGTGCTGATTGGTCAGGGATGAAATCACGGGAAGTCAGTGCTGTCTTCCTGTGCTGAGTCAGTTCCTTGGTGGGGGCCACAAGATCAGATGAGCCACTTTATCAGTCTGGGTGGTGCCAGCTGATCCATCAAGTTCAGGGTCTGCAAAATATCTCAAGCACTTATTTTAGGAGCAGTTTAGGGAGGGTCAGAATCTTGTAGCCCCCAGCTGCATGACTCCTAAACCATAATTTCCAATCTTACGGCTAATGTTAGTCCTACAAAGGCAATCTAGTCCCCAGGCAAGAAGGAGGTCTGCTTTGGGAAAGGGCTGTTATTGTCTTTGTTTTATTTTTATTTATTTATTTGTTTATTTTTGAGACAGAGTCTCGCTCCGTTGCCCAGGCTGGAGTGCAATGGCGCTACCTCAGCTCACTGCAGTCTCCGCCTCCCGGGTTCAAGCAATTTTCTGCCTCAGCCTCCTGAGTAGCTGGGATTACAGGTGCCCACCACCACACTTGGCTAACTTTTTTGTATTTTTTTTTTTGGTAGAGACACGGTTTCACCATCTTGGCCAGGCTGGTCTCGAACTCCTGACCTTGTGATTCACCCGCCTTGGCCTCCCAAAGTGCTGGGATTACAGACATGAGCCACCACGCCCAGCCTATCATCTTTGTTTTAAACTATAAACTATAACTAAGCTTCTTCCAAAGTTAGTTCAGCCTATGACCAGGAATGAACAAGGGCTGCTTGGAGCTTAGAAGCAAGATGGAGTCAGTTAAGTTAGATCTAGTTCACTGTCTCAGTCAATTTTGCAAAGGCGGTTTCATCACTTCTGCCATATTCTACTGGCCAAAACAAGTCCTAAAGTCAGCCCATTTTTAAAGGGAGGTAAATAGACCTCACTACTTGATGGGAAGTGCCGGAGGCATAGAGTGGGATGGGCGGGATTGTTAGCAGCCATCTTTACAAACAATCCGCCACGATGACACCAGAGATCTCGGGTTTTGTTGCTCTTGTTCTCCCTTTAATGCTCTGTCATAAATGATATTCTCTCCACAGATCCCCAGGACATCATAGCAACATTCCCTATGCACTTACTCTCATCCAAATGACATGCAAGCTAAGGAAATTGTATGTCCAGGGTGTCATCAGGGAAAGTCATTTTAGACATCGCAGGGGTCCCATGGGAAAAAACTCCACTCAGGTCAGAAAGAACCAGAGCACCAAAGGTCACCAAGTACTCCATGGCTTGAGGTGATGGTACACTGCAAGGACTCTAATTTTCCTCCAGGAAATGAGTGGGTATACTGGGATCCTGTGGCAAAATCTTGCCACTCGCCCTTTCAGTAGACAGTTTTATTGCAGCACAGCCATGCTCATGCCTTCAACTATTGTCTATGGCTGCTTTAGCATTTAAACAGCAGAGTTGAGTCGTAACGACAGGACTGCACGGTCCCTAACACCTAAAATATGTGCTGTCTGCCCCTCTACAGAAGAAGTTTACCAAGCATGGCACCAGGAATAATGGTCAGTAACTGTACTCTTTCTCATACTTATTTTATTTCCAGAAATTACACTGACCCCAGGGCTCACATTTTAACTGGCAGTAATAGGCAATTCTTGGGCTGGTCCATACAATTCCTTGAACAGGCAAGAGAATATAAAGCTTTCAGTAATAAAATGTTAAGGTGCTTTTAAAGTCAAACTAACTTGTGCCTTAGCACTTTTAGAACCGATTTTCAAGCCTTCACTGGCATACTCCCTCTATGAAAACCTCACATTCTTCCCAGAACAGAGAGTTGCAGGAGATTTTGAATGCTCAGAGGTTATTTTTTTTAAATAGTAGGCAAATTGGTCATCCTCAGTGGATAATCACTGTGCCAATTCACAATCAAGAAAACCCGACAGAGCTCTCAAACTCTGCTAACTTAGTAGTACTTGAACTTTTTGAAAAATTCAAGGTAATTATAGAGGACTGCCCTTTTGTCTTCACTTGCTTGTATACCTGAAAGATTTTCAAAATACCTACTTTTAAAAACACATTTAATACTGTAAAATTGTGTTGTTTATGAGAAATGATTTTGACCACGTTTTCATATACAAAATAAAATCAAAAGATTAAATCCAACCTACTGTTTCCCTGGAACCCTTGAAGTTTTGCTCCCATGCCTATCAAGACTATATTTTTGAAATTTTATGTTTAAAAAGCTTTCAGGGAGCTCTTTCCTTTTGCTGCTGCGGCCGCAGCCGTGAGTATACTCAGTCTTCAGAAGAGGCTCATCTCTAGTGTCCTCCACTGTGGCAAGAAGAAAGTCTGGTTGAACCCCAGTGAGACCAGTGAAATCTCCAATGCCAACTCCAGTCAGCAGATCTGGAAGCTGATCAAAGATGGGCTGATCATTTGCAAGCCTGTGACTGTCCATTCCCAGGCACAATGCCAGAAAAACACCTTGGCCTGCCGGAAGGGCAGGCACATGGGCATAGGTAAGCAAAAGGGTACAGCCAATGCCTGAATGTCAGAGAAGGACACGTGGATGAGGAGAATGAGGATTCTGCACAGGCTGCTCAGAAGATACCTTGAATCTAAGAAGACTGATTGCCACGTGTATCCCAGCCTGTACCTGAAGGTGAAGGGGAATGTGTTCAAAACAAGCAGATTTTCACGGAACACATCCACAACCTGAAGACAGACGAGGCCCACAAGAAGCTCCTGGCTGACCAGGCTGTGGCCCGCAGGTCCAAGACCAAGGAAGAACGCAAGCACCATGAAAAGCGCCTCCAGGCCAAAAAGGAGGAGATCATCAAGACTTTGTCCAAGGAGGAAAAGATCAAGAAACAGAAGCTCCCCCTTTGTCTTTACATACTGGCCTCCATGATTACACAGATCAGCCATTAAAATAAAACAAGCCTTTATCTGCCTGGAAAAAAAAAAAAAGCTTTCAGCCGGACACGGTGGCTCATGCCTGTAATCCCAGCACTCTGAGAGGCTGAGGCAGGCAGATCACTTGAGCCCAGGAGTTCGAGACCAGCCTGGGCAACCTGGAGAAACCCCTTCTCTACTAAATATACAAAAGATTAGCTGGGCGTGGTGGTGCTCGCCTGTAGTCCCAGCTACTCAGGAGGCTGAGGTGTGAGGAAAGCTTAAGCCCAGGAGTTAGAGGCTGCAGTGAGTTATGATCACGCTACTGGACTCCAACCTGGGTGATAGAAAGAGATCCTGCATTTAAAAAAAAAAAAAAAAAAAAGAGATTTCAAGGCCAGGTGAGGAAGCTCAAGTCTATAATCCCTTTGGGAGGCTGGGGTGAGAGGATCTCTTGAGCCCAAGAGTTCAAGACTACCCTGGGCAGCATAGCTAAACCTCATCTCTACAAAAAAAAGAAAAAAAAATTGCTGGGCATGGTGGTGCATGCCTGTAGTCCTAGCTACTTGGGAAGCAGAGGCGGGAAGATCACTTGAGCCCAGGAGTTAGAGGCTACAGTGAGTTATGATCATGCCACTGCACTCCAGCCTGGGTGACAGAGAGAGACCGTGTCTCAAAAAAAAAAAGATTTTAAACACACATACTCACCGACCCAGCAATTCCAACTCTAGAATTTTTTCTAAAGTTCGTGATATGGTATAATTCAAGATTATTCACAGCAGAATTGTTTGCAATAGCAGGAAAGTTTAGTAACCTAATATCCATCAGTAAGGGACTGGTATTGTTATCAGTAGAAGGTGTCCAGGTTCTTGGCTTCTCGAACAAAGAATTGGACAAAACTCACAATATGAAAGCAGTCAGCCATAAACAATACATAAACAAATAAGCATGATTGTGTTCCAACAATTTAATTGCAGTACATCTCCATGTTGGATTAAAAGGAATGGAGAGAGGCCGGGCACAGTGGCTCATGCCTGTAATCCCAGCACTTTGGGAGGCCAAGGCGGGCAGATCACCTGAGGCCAGGAGTTCAAGACCAGCCTGGCCAACATGGTGAAACCCTGTCTCTACAAAAATACAAACATTAGCCGAGCATGATAGCGGGTGACTGTAATCCCAGCTACTCAGGAGGCTGAGGCTGGAGAATTGCTTGAACCCAGGAGGCAGAGGTTGCAGTGAGCCGAGATTGCACCATCACACTCCAGCCTGGGCAACAGAGTGAGACTCTGTATCAAAAAAATAAAAAATAAAAGGAATGGAGAGAATCTTTAGAACTGTATATAGAACTCCAGGATTATTGCTAATGAAAAAGCAAAGTGTTGGATAGTGTATATAATATGTTATCATTTGTGAAAAAAATAAAAGGGACAGAATAGATATAATTTGCTTCTATATGCATAAAATATTCTGGAAAGATACACACAAGAAACAGATAATAGTATTTCGTTCAGAGGGAAATTAATAGAAGAAATTGGTTACACAGTTGATAAAGAGTTAGGACACCAAATAGAAGATTATGAATTAACCTTGAAGTTATTAATAGCAAGAAATGACTACCAGCCTTACGGATGAAGGAACACAGGGAGGAGGTGTTGTTACCAGATCCCAGAAGCTGGGCCAATTCAGCAGTAGTAGAACCATGGTGGGGGCTGCCCAGAGGGGAGCTGGAGCCAAGAAGTTGCAGCAACTGCGGGAAACCCTATGCAAAGCATGAGGAGACAGAGAAATACCTTGGCTCTGCCTTTCTTGCACCCTCCAGTCTGTAACAGTGCCTGCCCTTCCCCCATTGCCTGAAGCTAGCCAGAAGCCACCAAGCAAAGGAAACTGGGAAATGTAGTTTCCTGCACTAGAAAGCAGAGCTGACAAAGAGCAGGGAATGGATTTGTGAAGAAACAGGCAAATACATGACAAGCCCAGAAGGAAATATGTTGACCTGGGAGATAGCAGTGGCAGGAGGATATTTTAATGTTTACCCTCTTGTGCTTCCTGAATTTTGAACCCTGTGAATATATTGCCTATTAAAATAAGTATAATTAAAACAAAGAATATGTGAAATAAATACATGTCTAATGGAGTGTACTTTTTTTATTAGAAGAGGAGATTTCAAAGAAATGTCAAGCTAGAAACAACTGAATGATCAAGGGAATGGTGAAAGTATGGTGCATATGCACAATTAAATAACATACAGCTATTTAAAAGAATGAGTCATAGAATACCTGTGAAAAGACACACGAGAAAATAGTGGCTGGGTACGGTGGCTCACGCCTGTAATCCCAGCACTTTGGGAGGCTGAGGCAGGCAGATCATTAGGTCAGGAGTTTGAGACAAGCCTGACCAACACGGTGAAACCCCATCTCTACTAAAAACACAAGAATTAGTTGGGCGTGGTGGCACACACCTGTAATCCCAGCTACTCAGAAGGCTGAGGGAGGAGAATTGCTTGAACCTGGGAGGTGGATGTTGCAGTGAGCCGAGATCACACAACTGCACTCCAGCCTGGGTGACAGAGTGAGACTCCCTCTCAAAAAAAAAAAAAAAAAA
>NW_026652282.1:39811857-39812457 GCF_009828535.3 Hylobates moloch
AAAAAAAAAAAAAAAAAAAAAAAAAAAGTGGTATCAACTGATACTCAACGGAGATGATGAGTAGATGGGTGGTTGTAGGACAGGTGAGAAGACTAGATGACAGGAAAGGCCCATAGTGAAAACATTGTATGCCTTTTTGCATTTTCTGATTTTGGTAACATGTGTACGTATTGTCCATTCAAAATAGGAATCAAGATTTTTTCTCCCCCTTACCCTTTTTTTTGAGACAGGGTCTTACTCTGTCGCCCAGGCTGGAGTGCAGTGGTACAATCCTGGCTCACTGCAGCCTCAGCCTCTTGGCTCAAGTGATCCTCCTACCTTAGACTCCTGAGTAGCTGGAACCACAGGTGCACACCACCATGCCGTGCTAATTTTTTCCCCTAACAAAAATTTAACCAGGCCGGGCGCAGTGGCTCACGCCTGAAATCCCAGCACTTTGGGAGGCCGAGGCGGGTGGATCACAAGGTCAGGAGATCAAGACCATCCTGGCTAACACGGTGAAATGCCATCTCTACTAAAAATACAAAAAATTAGCCAGGCATGGTGGCGGGTGTCTGTAGTCCCAGCTACTCGGGAGGCTGAGGCAGGAGAGTGGCGTGA
>NW_026652282.1:39827317-39867139 GCF_009828535.3 Hylobates moloch
ATGCCACTGTACTCCCACCTGGGTGACAGAGCGAGACTCCATCTCAAAAAATAATAATAATAAAAATAAATAAAATTGTATACTTTTATTTATGAAAATCCTATGAGATATTTTTGTTAAATTTATTTCAAAGAACTTTTCTTCTCTAGCTATTTTAAATGTTATCCTTTTCAAAATTACGTTTCAGTTTTTTGATGCTGGTATGGAAGAAGGCAAATGGTTTTGTATTTGAATTTTACATCTAATAACTTTGTTGAACAATCTCATTAGTTCTAATAGTTTGTCAATTCTATAAAGATAATTTTATGATCTACAAATAACAAGTTTTGTTTCTTTCTTTTTTCTTTTTCTTTTTTTTTTTTTTGAGACGGAGTCTCACTGTCGCCTGGGCTGGAGTGCAGTGGCAAGATCTTGGCTCACTGCGACCTCCACCTTCGGGGTTCAAGCCATTCTCCTGCCTCAGCCTCCCGAGTAGCTGGGATTACAGGTGCCCACCACTACACCCACAGGCACCCGCCACTATGCCCAGCTAATTTTTGTATTTTTAGTAGAGATGCGGTTTCACCATGATGGCCAGGCTGGTCTCAAACTCCTGACCTCAGGAGATCCACCGGCCTCGGCCTCCCAAAGTATTGGCATTATAGGCGTGAGCCACCACACCCGGCCAACAAGTTTTGTTTCTTATACATTTTAATAATTTTTCTTTTCCTAACTCACTGGCAAGAATCATTAATACAGTGTTATATAAAGTAGTGATAGTGGAGATCCTTTTCTGTCTTAAGTTTAAAGAGAATATTTATAACGTTTTGTGTAACAGTCAGGGTTCAATCTGAGAAGCAGAGCCACTAGGAGATATATATTTATTATATATTTGTTATAGAAATTTGACCTTACAAAATAGTAAGAGCTGGTTAAGCAGTCTCTCTGGGGCTTCATGCTGGAGCTTGAAGTCCACAGTGGGGAAGGGAAGATGGATGTAAAGTGTAGGAAGATTAAGGAAAAGATTGAACCCATAAGCAAAAATTGGAGCCCATGATGACTATTGGAAACTTGTATCAGCGCTTGTCCCTTCTGACCTTGATGGTCAGGGCTCCTTGTTACAGACACCTTGCCCTGGCATCAGAAAAACCCCACCAGGTAAAGAACCATGACCAGCTGAGGAGCTTGCTGAAGGCAAAAGGAAGATGTGATGGGTAGTGGAAGAAGATAGTGATAAACACCAGCTATGACCAAGTGACCAGTTGTAGAAACAAGGACTGTGATAGTTATGAGTATTTCTTCCTTATTTTAATGTGAATAAGTTTATATATATTAGCCAAATATTTTTGTTTTCTTCCTTTCTGGGTCTCAGCTACCAGAGAGCTCAGATCACCCTCCCCCATCCCAGTAGCTACAGTGGCCCTTATTATTGGCATAGTTGTGGTCTCCCTTTTTGTCTCAATCATTTCCTCATGATTGCATTTGTCTCTTTTTATTAACCAATCCATATATTTTTGGGAGGGAAGAAGAAGAAATCAAATAAACAAACAATGACTCTAGTAGTAATCAGCTTTTGGATATTTCCTTTATTTTCCTTTTTACATAATACACATTTATAGTGGTACTACACATTTTTTCCTTGGGAACACACACACACACACACACACACATATATATATATATTTTTTTTTTTTTGAGACAGAATTTCACTCTTGTTGCCCAGGCTAGAGTGCAATGGTGCAATCTCGGCTCACCGCAACCTCTGCCTCCCAGGTTCAATCGATTCTCCTGCCTCAGCCTCCTGAGTAGCAGGGATTACAGGCATGTGCCACCATTCCCGGCTGATTTTGTATTTTTAGTAGAGACGGGGTTTCTCCACCTTGGTCAGGCTAGACTCAAACTCCCGACCTCAGGTGATCTACCTGCTTCAGCCTCCCAAAGTGCTGGGATTACAGGCGTGAGCCACCGCACCTGGCCAGGAACATATTGTATGTAATAACAATGAAACAGGGGCTGAAGAAAGTTTTTTTCCTAAAGGGGCTTTATCAGTCAAAATTAAATCAGAGAAGCAGAACCATCAGGAAAAAAATACATATAAAATATATACATGCTATTTTATACACACACACACACACACACACACACATATGAATTTGCTACAAGGATTTAACCTTAGGTGGTAGGAGATGGTAAAAAGTCTCTGTAAGGTTACTGTCTTCACATCTGATGCTGGAAATTCAAGTCCACAAGGCGAGCAGTTGGCAAGGGAAGATGGATGTAAAGTAAGAAAGAGCAAGGGTAAGTCTGAGCCCACAAGCACAAGCTGAAGCCTGTGAGAACCAACCAAAACCCACGTATATTATTAGTCTGTTCTCATGTTGCTAATAAAGACATACCCAATACTGGGTAATTTATAAAGGAAAGAGGTTTAATGGACTCACAGTTCCACATGGCTGGGGAGGCCTCACAACCATGGTGGAAGACCAAGGAAGAGCAAAGGCATATCCTGCATGGCGGCAGCCAAGAGAACGTGTGCAGGGGAATTCCCCTTCATAAAATCATCAGATCTCGTGAGACTTTATTCACTATCACAAGAACAGCATGGGAAAAACCCACCCCCATGATTCAATTACCTCCCACAGGGTCCCTCTTATGACACATGGGGATTATTACAATTCAAGGTGAGATTTGGGTGGGGACACAGAGCCAAACCATATCACCAGGTTAGTTATTGTTGACCTTGACTTTGATGGAGTTTTGCAGCCACTGCCTCACACCAACAAGGTGAACCAGAAGACAAGCGACAATACATGTGATTTACAAAATAGATGCTGTTTCACTTCCAGCCTCCAAATCTCAGACAAGAATCTCTCTTATGGCTCCCACTAACTGGAAACACAGGAAGAGGAGTACGGGGAAGTGTGGGTCAACTCAGCCAAGCTGACAAATTGCAAACCCATCACAAACTCTTTGTTGTTGTTTTGTTTGTTTGTTTGGTTGGTTTTTGAGACGGAGTTTCACTCTGTTGCCCAGGCTGGAGTGCAGTGGCATGATTTAGGCTCACTGCACCCTCTACCTCTTGGGTTCCAGCAATTCTCCTGCCTCAGCCTCTTGAGTAGCTGGGATTACAGGTGCCAGCCACAACGTCTGCCTAATTTTTGTATTTTTAGTAGAGATGGGGTTTCACCATGTTGGCCAGGCTGGTCTTGAACTCTTCACCTGAAGTGATCCACCCACGTCGACCTCCCAAAGTGCTGGGATTACAGGCATGAGCCACTGCGCGCCACCGCTTTGTTGTTTTTTAATAGCAGCTTTATTGACATGTAACTTACAACAGAATGTGCCCATTTTAAGTGTACAATTTGATGAGTTTTGATCATTGTTATTGATTATACCCATATAACCAATAACCACCAGCACAGTTAAGATATAGAACATTTCTATCCTCTGTTGAAAGTTCGTCGTGCCTTTTTGTAGTTAATTCCCCTCTATCATCAGCTTCAGGCAACCACTGGTCTGCTTCCTGTCGATACAGATTAGATTTGGCTGTTCTGGAATTTCCTATACATGAAATCATATGTTTGTCTATTTCACTCAGTTAAATAATTTTGAGTTTCACATATGCTGTTGCATGTATCAATAGTTCATCCTTTTTATTGCTCAGTAGTATTCCATGGCGTGGATATATCACAATTTGCTTATCCAATAACCCGTTAATGAACATTTGACTTATTTCCACCATTCAGCTATGATGAATAGAGTAAATTCATGTATGAGGGCATTACATGGACATATTCTTTTCCTTGTATAAATGCTTATGAGTGAAATTCTCGGTCTATTCAAAAATTTTCCCCATTTGGCAAATTTGATTTGTTATTGTTCTTATAATTGAGTTTCAAGACTTCTTTATATGTTCTGGATACAAATCCTTTGTCAGATATATGAATCATAAATATTTTCTCCTAGCCTGTGGCTTGCCTTTTTATTTTCTCAAAGATGTGTTTCAAATAGCAGCAGTTTTAAATTTTGAAGTATAATTGGTTAATTTTTTTATGATTAGTGCTTTTTGTGTCCTAAGCAGTATTTTCTTACCTCAAGGTGTATAATTTTCTCCTATGTTGTCTTTTGTACATTTTATAGTTTAATTTTCACAGTTAGATCCATCATCCATTTGCAGTTAATTTTTATATATGTGGTGAGCACTGATGTCTATTTGAAAAACACAGATAGGCCAAATGCCATGGCTCACACCTGAAATCCCAGCACTTTGGGAGGCCAAGCTGGTGGACCAGTTGAGGTCAGGAGTTCAAGACCAGCCTGGCCAACATGGTGAAACCCTGTCTCTACCAAAAATACAAAAATTAGCTGGGTGTGGTGGCGCATGCCTGTAATCCCAGCTACTCAGCAGGCTGAGGCGGGAGAATTTCTTGAACCCTGGAGGCAGAGGCTGCAGTGAGCTGAGATTGCACCACTGCACTCCAGCCTGGGTGACAGAGCGAGACTCCATCTCTAAATAATTAAATAAATGCATACATAAAATAAAAAACATGGATAGTCAGTTGTTCCAGCATTACCTTGTCACTTTTCTCAAATATCAATTGACCAATTGATCGATTGATCAATTGATCAATGTGTAGGTCTATTTCTGGACTCCATATTCTGTTCCATTGATCTACATGTCTATCCTTAGGCCAATATCACACTATCTTCATAGCTGTAGCTTTATCATCAGTACTGTAAGACCTCAAAGTTTATTCTTGTTTTCCAAAATTGTTTGGCTATTTTTGGTCCTTTTGTATTTTAAATCATTTATCAGATACATTTTAAATCATTTATCAATTTCTGTTAAAAAGCCTGCTGGGATATTGATTGAGATTACATTGCATCAATAGATCAATTTAAGGAGAATTTCTATCTTAACAATATTGGATGTACTAAATCAGAATCATATTATTTCTTTTTAATTATTTATGTCTTCTTCAATTTCTCACAATAATGTTTTACCATTTTTAGTGCAGAGGTTTTGCACATTTGTTAGGTTTATTCTTACATATTTCAATTTTTTGTTGCTATTTGTAAACTGTAGCTTTTAGAATTTCAATTTCTAATTGTTTATTGATAATGGTCTCTGTTCTTATATTTATTATTTCCTTTCTTTCAGTTTCTGGGTTTTTTTGTTTGCTTGTTTGTTTGTTTTTTGAGACAGAGTTTCACTCTGTCACCCAGGCTGGAGTGCAACAGCGCAATCTCGGCTCACTGCAACCTCCGCCTCCCAGATTCAAGCAATTCTCATGCCTCAGCCTTCCAAGTAGCTGGGATTACAGGCGTGCATCACCATATACCCAGCTAATTTTTTTGTATTTTTAGTAGAGACGGGGTTTCACCATGTTGGCCAGGCTGGTCTCGAACTCCTGACCTCAAGAGATCTGCCTGCCTTGGCCTCCCAAAGTGCTGGTATTACAGGCGTGAGCCACCACGCCCAGCCTCTTTCAGTTCCTTTGGGTTTAGTTTGCTCTTCTTTTTCTAACTTTGTATAGGTGGAAGTTTAGATCATTGATTTTAAACCCTTCTCTCTTTTTTTCTAAAATAAGCATTTATACCTATAAATTTCTCTCTAAGCACTGCTCTGATAGCACCCCACAAATTTGATATTTTACTTTTATTTTTATTCAGTTAGAATGTCCTTTGGAGAATCTCTTTTGGAGGATACAATGAGAACATGGCAGTTTGACAGCCCTCACCAGAACCAAACCATGCTGGCACCCTAATCTCAGACATCCAGTCTCCAGAACTGTGACAAATTTCTGTTGTTTAAGCCACCTATCATACTTAGTTAAAGCAGCTCAAACTAAGACATTCATCTAAACATTTGCCTTGGCGTTTATTTATAAGAGCCTAGAGTCTCATGAATGTGTCATTATAAAACAATTTCAGAGTTTCAGGCCGAGACTTAACATCTAGTTCAACATCCAAATAGGTCAGAAGTTTTCCCAATAAACAGACCACAAATAAAAATACAGATGGCAAACGTCTGGGGTAGCAGGTAGGGTGACCCAGGTATAGCAGCTTCTACTTTCCCAGGAAAAATCATTTTATTATTGCTGTTATAAGCAGTGCTAAGACAATGCTGTCGTTTTAATATTAATTTTGAATATTGTCTTGTTTTAGGCTAATTTAAGAAACAATTCTTTAGAATGGCTATGACCCACTTGAAGAAAACACCCATGGAGATTACTGGAGCCCCAGTACCAGGTCTTAGGAATCCTAGGGGTAGATTGGAATCACTGAGAAGAAGGCCTCTTGTGCAATTATACTGTATAGATCAGTATTCTCCAGTATCTTTATTACAGTTTCCCCCAGCTGGTAAAATATTCTTTCCTCCAACCTCTCCATGCATAAACACTCGACCTAAGCAAATTTTGGCTTTGCAATATCAGGATCAAAGAACAAATGGTAAGACCATAGAAGCATCATGTAGAGTCCCAGGAATATGTCTCTACTTGTGCCGGCAGAGACTTCCAAGATCTCAAACCCGGTTGCAGGCTTAGTGAGGTTGTCCTAAAATGTGAGATACACATAGTATTGGCAAGGTATGAAATGTATCACGGGTTTTTCCTTCTTCTTCAGAATTATGGCTCTCAGACAGGAGGAAGACAAATGCGACATGAGCTCTGAATTATTCTTTTTTATTTATACACTTCAGCAGTTCATTGTTGCCTTATCTCCTGGAGGCTGAAACTAATGAGAGGCTGAATAATTTCATGTAAGTCAAGAAAATGGAAATTGGATATGTTTGGAATAGTCGTTATATAAAATATGGTTGTTTTTATTACTTTTAACTTTTGAATGGTAGACTATCTTGTTAAGTCAATAAAAAAATTTATGAAGGTGAATAAGTAATGTTTGTAAGTTTCTCTAAGCTCTTTGGATGAAAGGTGCTATATAAAACCAAAGTATACTGTGTTGCGTTATTATTTTATTTCATAAGCTCTGCAGCATAAAAAGCTGCAAATAAAATCTCCCACTGGGTTGGGGAAGATGATTATTATCTTCCTACTCCTGGAAATAGATTTTTCAGGCTTTTGTGAAAGCAGCAACTCCTGTTTTTTGTTGCTGCACAAGCTTTTTATGCTCACAGGCAGATATTGACAGGTCAAGTTTCATACGAGTTGTGTGGACAGCACGCGTGTGTGTGCGTGTGTGTGTGGGTGTGCACATGCAGTGGGCATGTGCATTCAAATGGGAAATCAGTCATGCCAAGGATGAATCAGACATTTGATTAGGTGTCAGTTCATGTCAATATTTATTTCTGATGCTAGTGTGTGTTGCATTTCTGAAATTGGTATATTATTTTAAAAGTAGGCAATTTGGGAGGAATTTATTTTCAGGGTCCAGAAAGTGAAAAGAAAAATTTGTGCTTTGTCATCTTGTGACAGCACTGAAATTTATATGTCATGCTCCAGAATTCAATCACTCCACAAAGATAAATTGAGTGCACTTATGAAATTCTCACATCATAATCCCAAGCTGTGTTTGATGAATTAGGAAGTTTAATAAACGTTTAATAGCTTGACTACATTCAGGAAGCAACGAAGGGAGGTAAAGTATATGTGCATCAAAAGTTTAAAAACTACAAAAGACAATAGTATATGCCAAAACATGCAAAATGAGTCATCTGAGGAGTAAAGGCTGTGTATTCAGAGGCAGGAGATGCAGCAAAAAATTAGAGGTAAATGTGACAGCAGAGTCATCAGAGGGACTGGCTGCTGGAATGGAATTTTCAGAGAGATAATGGGGGAGGTGAGGTTGGAAATTTAGCTTGATAATACGACAAATTGAAATAATATCCTAAATAGTTCTCCATTTTCTCTCTCAATTGTAATTATCTACAATTGTTTTGTCCTTGATTTAAATCGGTACATGTGAATATGCCTGCTGCCCAGGATGGAGACACACAGTTGGTCTTGCTTTTCCAATAAGTACAAAAGAACAGGCAATGACAAGCATCTTGGTTGATGATGATAACGTTTAAAATATTTTATTTAACAAGTTTTTATCCTAACTCTTCTTCATCCAACAGGCTCACATCACTGTCAGCAGCCCTGAAACACTTTATATGGTTGCTGCATCTCTATTTCTTTCCATCTTAACATCCTGGATCGGCTGTCAGCAGTCTTGAAAGTTTGATTTAAAGCAAAATCAAACAGATGTGGAAAAATTGGAATCCTCATACATTGCTGGTAAGAATGTAATGGTGCAGCCACTATGGAAAACAGTTTGGCAGTTCCTGAAAATAGTAAATACAGAGTTATTAAATACCTCATGACCCAGAAATTCCTAAGTATATACCCAAGAGAAATGAAAACATGTTCACACAAAAACTTGTAGGTGAATGTTCATAGTGTCATTATTCATAGTAGCCAAAAAGCAGAAACAACTCAACTGTCCGTCAGCTGATTAATGAACAGGTATAAAAAGCAAGAAGTATCGATACGTGCTACAACATAGATAAACCTTGTCCACGGGGAGTTGGACAATGGGAAATGACTGCTAAAGGGCTTTTTTGGGGGGTGATGAAAATAGTCTAAAATGAGATGGGAGTAATGGTTGCATACTGTGAATATGCTCAAAACCATTGACTTGTATACTTCAAGTGGATGAATGGTATGTTATATGAATTGTACCTCAATAAAGCTGTTTTAAAAATCAAACACGGCCAGGCACAGTGGCTCACGCCTGTAATCCCAGCACTTTGGGAGGCCAAGGCAGGTGGATCACGAGGTCAAGAGTTCAAGACCAGCCTGGCCAACGTGGTGAAACCCCGTCTCTACTAAAAACACAAAAAATTAGCTGGGCGTGGTGGCGGGCACCTGTAATCCCAGCTACTCGGCAGGCTGAGACAGGGGAATTGCTTGAACTCGGGAGGCGGAGGTTGCAGTGAGCCGAGACCACGCCACTGCACTCCAGCCTGGGTGACAGAGCGAGACTTCATCTCAAAAAAAAAAAAAAAGAAAAGAAAAAGAAATCAAACACAGAAAGGTTTTTGTAAAAGCAAGAAAAGAAAGAAATAGAAATTTGCTTTTTTGTTATTGTTGTTTGGCTCTTCCTCTTGACGGTCTTGTTCTCCTGCTTATGGTCATGCAATGGCTGTTATTTTATGCCCTGCATAATTTCTCTGGACCACATATTTTGAATCTAGGCAGTTCTGGAATTTTCTTGGCAACTTTTTTTTTTTTTTTTTCTTTTAGACAGGGTCTCATTCTGTTGCCCATGCTGGAGTGCAATGGCACAATCAAGGCTCAATGCAGCCTGGACCTCCTGGGTTCAATCGATCTTCCCACCTCAGCCTCCTGAGCAGCTGGGACCACAGGTGTGCGCCACTATGTCTGGTTAATTTTTTTATTTTTTGTAGAGACAGGAGTCTCACTATGTTGTCCAGGCTGGTCTGAAACTCCTGGGCTCAAGAGATCTGCCCACCTCAGCCTCCCAAAGTGTTGGCATTACAGGCGCCAGCCACAGCACCCAGCCATTGGTGACTATCTTAAGGTTTGATTTCTCTTCTGCATCAAATGATAAAAAGGAAACAACTGTGCTGTTATAAATTCCTCTTTATGCTTGGAAATAGAAATTGGTTTCTTACCAAATGTGATATCAGGGAAATGACATCATTTTTTAAACTGAAAAGCCAATGTTTCTGATAAGAGCTGAGAGTTGATTCTTTAAATGAGATAAGACCATAAAATTATGTGTGTGTTTTCTAAAATGAACCCACTAGATTGTACATTTCCAAGAAGTTCTAGCACTTTCCAGGTAGTCTCTTTATGAGGCTTTGCATTAATGCCAAGATTGATAAAATCATTGCACATTGAAACTCTTATATTGTTATGTTTTCTTCCAAATCCATGATACGTGATTTTTAAAATATCCTGAATGACAATACATTTCTGTCCTTTCATGGTGATTTAATTTTTGGAAGTAGTCAAAAGTCGCCCATGTTTGATAAATAGGCCAAAGGATCAATCTGGAGAGCATTTTTTAATGTCTAAAATGAAATATGACTCTAAGGTAATGAAATTTTTCAGGATAACTCAAACTAAATTTGAAGGCACTTAAAAAATATGAGTTTCAAAAAATAATTTGAGTAGTGATAGTATTATTGGAATAAGCCTCTGGCTTCTCACCAGACACAATGCCAGGGATTTTACACAGATTATTCCAATAAATCCTTCCAATAGTTCTGCAGGGTAAAAATTATCCCCTTTTTACTGATAAGGAAATAAGATTGGAGATGCTCAACAACATGCCCAAGTAAACCCAGCTGTCTTGAGGCAGAACTGGTTCTCAGATCTGCAACCTGCTGACTCTTGATGGGGATGGAAAACCAAATATGGCATATTCTCACTTATAAGTGGGAGCTCAACAATGAGAACACATGGACACAGGGAGGGGAGCAAGACACACTGGGGCTTGTGGGGAGGAGGTGCAGGCAGAGGGAGAGCATCAGGATAAATAGCTAATGCATGCGGGGCTTAATACCTAGGTGAGGGGTTGATAGGTACAGCAAACCACCATGGCACACATTTACCTATGTAACAAACCTGCATGTCCTGCACATGTATCCCAGAACTTACTTACTTTCTTTCTTTCTTTCTTTCCTTCTTTCTTTCTTTCTTTCCTTCTTTCTTTCTTTTTCTTTCTTTCTTCTTTCTTTTCTTTTCCTTTTCTTTTCTTTTCTTTCGAGATGGAGTCTTGCTCTGTTGCCCAGGCTGGAGCGCAGTGGCGCAATCTTGGCTCACTGCAACCTCCAACTCCCTGGTTCAGGTGATTCTCCTGCCTCAGCCTCCCAAGTAGCTAGGATTACAGGCATGTACCACCACCCCGGCTAATTTTTGTATTTTTAGTAGAGATGGGGTTTCATCATGTTGGCCAGGCTGGCCTCAAACTCCGGAACTCAAATGATTCACCCGCCTCAGCCTCCCAAAGTGCTGGGATTACAGGCGTGAGTCACTGAGCCCGGCCGTGGAACTTTAAATAAAATTAAATTAAAAAAAATTTTTAAGTCACTTTGCTTCATTCTCAGAGTAGTTTACAGTTTTTATGTCCTATTTCTACATGCTGTGTGCATGTCCAAGCTTGAAATTGGGCCAAGTCTTCCTCAAAGATCTGGGACTTTTCTGCCCTTATTTTTTCACTCTGTCACCCAGGCTGGAGTGCAGCGGCATGATCTCGGCTCACTGCAGCATCAACCTCCGGGGCTCAAGTGATCCTCCTACCCCAGCCTCCCGAGTAGCTGGGATTACCGATGCAAGCCACTACACCCTGCTAATTTTTGTATTTTTAGTAGAGACGGGGTTTTGCCATGTTGGCCAAGCTGGTCTTGAACTCCTGCCTCGTCCTCCCAAAGTGCTGGGATTACAGGTGTGTGCCACCACACCAGCCTCCTTTTTATCCCCTCATTTCAGATCTAGAACTACATATTGAGTTTAACTTCACAAAATTTGAGCGCAGCACCTTTCTCCTATAATAACACCGAGAACTTCTCATTTACCCTCTGTGTAAATTATCACAAATTCAAAGTCAATGGAGTCCAAATTAATGAGGACTTGCAACGTTTCCTCCCTGAGCTCCCTGGAAGGCCCCCACACCATATATCATCCAACTCTGAGCTTTTTAGCTTATAAAATCTGAAAACATAGCCTGAGGGAGCAAGGCCATAGAAAAGTATCAGGAGGATAATGTTAACACCTGTAATAAAATTAAAACCATGAATACAACTAGGGGAACTGTCCATCCATGAAATGAGCATATTAGTGTAAATGAATTAAGAATTAGAAATCAATGAGCTCTATTAATTGAGTTGATTCCTGTAATCTGGTAAAATTCAAATAGCATCTTCTTTTTATTGGCCCATGGACTGCCTGAATGAACACCATTAGAACCTTTGGAAAGCAAGACTAAAAATAATCCAATGCTTAAAAACTTTCAGCAGGGCCATGCTGAAGGTAGCTTAAACCACCACTTGGCTTTAGAGCTGTAGGTTGCTAGAATTCGTAAGAGTAATAATAATAATGACTACTTACATAGTACTACTGTAGTATTCTGTTCTCATGCTGCCAATAAAGACATACCGAAGACTGGGTAATTTATAAAGGAAAGAGCTTTAATGGATTCACAGTTCCACATGGCTGGGGAGACCTCACAATCATGGCAGAAGACCAAGGAAGAATGTCTTACAAGGCGGCAGGCAAGAGAGAAATGAGAACCAAGCAAAAGAGGTTTCCCCTTATAAGACTATCAGATCGGGCCGGGCACGGTGGCTCATGCCTGTAATCCTAGCACTTTGGGAGACTGAGGTGGGCGGATCACTTGAGGTCAGGAGTTTGAGACTAGCTTGGCTAACATAGTGAAACCCCGTCTCTACTAAAAATACAAAAATTAGCCGAGTGTGATGGCAGGCGCCTGTAATCCCAGCTACTCAGGAGGCTGAGGCAGGAGAATCACTTGAACCCAGGAGGTGGAGGTTGCAGTGAGCTGGGATTGTGCCACTGCACTTCAGCCTGGGCGACAGAGTGAGACTCTGTCTCAAAAAAAAAAAAAAAAAAGCAAAAAAAAAAAAAAACCCATCAGATCTTGTGAGACTTATTCACTAACCATGAGAACAGTGTATGGGGGGAATCATCCCCATGATTTAAAATCTCCCACCAGGTCCCTCCCACAACACGTGGGAATTATGGGAGCTACAATTCAAGATGAGATTTGGACGGCGACAGAGCCAAACCATATGAACTACCTATGTGCCAAGTACTGTTATAAGTTTCCTCACTTAATCTTCACAGTTGTGCAGTGGGTGCTATTATTATCCCCCTCATTTTACAGGTAAAGGGATCAAGGCACAGGTTAAGTGATTTGCTCAGGATCACACAGCTAGGAAGTAATGAAACTAGAATTTAAATAGTTCTAAATCACTACACTGCACTGCCTCTCTTCATGCTATGCTGCCTCTAATGTGAAGTGGCTTGGCAGAAAGGATAGGGCTGGCAATGAAGGACAGTCTCTTTTTCGTGGGCCAGAAAGATGTTGTCTGGCAGTGTATTCATAAACTCATCTGAAAAAAAAAAAAAAGGAAAGTGTAAATCTTCAAACACAGATAATTGGAACAATTTGCCTTCTAATGAGGGGGAAAAAAAAACAGCCTTTCTCCCTTTGCTGATTGAGTCCCCTTTGGGGTGCATCACATTACTATTCCCATCTCTTTCTCCCTTGCTATATCCATATCCTTTGCCTGGTAACTTTGCAGTTCTTCCTGTTAGAGGTGGAGTCTGTTTCTCCGCTCCTAGGCTTTAGGCTCAGCCATATGATTCGCTTTGGCCAAAGGGATATTAAGCCAAAGTGATGTGAGCGGGAGCTTGAAATGTGCTTGCGCAGCTGGGTTGCTTTTCCCCTCACTTGCCATCGCCGTGGGAATTGCATGTTCTGGCAAGCCTTCTGGTTGAAGGAGGATGAGCAATGTGTGTGGAGCAGATCTGCGCCCAGCCCGGGCTTCTAGCCAACCTCAGCTGAGCCCAGCCCACACCAGCTGACCCCACAGCCAACCTGCAGATGTGGGAGTGAAAATTAATGACTGTTGTTTTAAGCCACCAGGTTTTGATGTGGTTTGTTTTACAGTAAGAATATGGCAATAGCTGAGGAATAATCTACTCCATTGCTTTTCTGCTTTACGTACCAATACCTCCCACCCATAAACACACCCAGACACATTCACTTATATTTAATTATAGTAAATCCCCACAGCCCTCTTTCCCTCCTCCATCACCTTTGTCTTTATTATCTTTTTACTATCACACTCATCTTTTACTATCACACTCATCTTTTTTTTTCTTCATAGCAATTTTTTTTTTTTTTTTTTTTTGAGACAGAGTCTCTGTCACCCAGGCTGGAGTGTAGTGGCATGATCTCGGCTCACTGCAACCTCTGCCTCCCAAGTTCAAGCGATCCTCCTGCCTCAGCCTCCCAAATAGCTAGGATTACAGGTGCCTGCCACCATACTCAGCCAATTTTTGTATTTTTAGTAGAGATGAGGTTTCACCATGTTGGCCAGGCTGGTCTCGAACTCCTGAGCTCAAGCGATCCCCCCACCTCGGCCTCCCAACGTGCTGGGATTCCATAGTACTTTTGACACACTTCTGTCTGATCCACAACCACCTCTGTGACTGGATTGGTGGCACTGGGACAGTGCAGATAACACAACTGATCACCATTCCTTTCTACTCTTATGCATACTGTGATCTTATTGGTTAAATTAATACAAATGAGCCAGGCGCAGTGGCTTACGCCTATAATCCCAGCACTTTGGGAGGCCAAGGTGGGCAGATCATCTGAGGTCAGGAGTTCAAGACCAGCCTGGCGAACATGGCAAAACCCCATCTCTACTAAAAATACAAAAATTAGCCATGGCCGGGCATGGTGGCTCACACCTGTAATCCTACCACTTTGGGAGGCCGAGGCAGGTGGATCACGAGGTCAGGAGATGAGACCATCCTGGCTAACACGGTGAAACCCCATCTCTACTAAAAATACAGAAAATTAGCCGGGCGTGGTGGCACGCGCCTGTAGTCCCAGCAACTCGGGAGGCTGATGCAGGAGAATCGTTTGAACCCGGGAGGCAGAGGTTGCAGTGAGCCAAGATAGCACCACCGCACTCCAGCCTGGGCGACAGAGTGAGACCCCCATCTCAAAAAAAAAAAAAAAAATTAGCCAGGCATCGTGGCAGGCACCTGATACTCGGGAGGCTGAGGCAGGAGGATCGCTTGAACTTGGGAGGCAGAAGTTGCAGTGAGCCGAGATTGTGCCACTGCACTCCAGCCGGGGTGACAAAGACTCTGTCTCAAAATAATAATAATAATAATAATAATCCAAATGAGTATGACCAGCAGGAAAATAAAGAAGCCAGTTTTCGAAAGCCTACAACTCACCGATTCTCTTAGTTTGATTTATTAAGTGATTCTACAGGACCATACGTGATTTCCAACTAGTCTGGATTTAATCAATGGCTACCTGTCCCTTTTCAGTATATGCGCCCATAGCAATCATCTACATGTTGGCAGAAACTTTTCTTCTGAAAGGATATTGTACTTAAGTCACTCTTCCAAAAGTATTTACATTATTATATTAAATCAAAATTAATTATATTGAAATAATTTCAAATATACTCAGAAAAGTTGCAAGAATGTACAATGAAATCCCAAACATCCTTTACTTACATTTAGCAATTAACATTTTGCCACATTTGCTTTATCATTTTCTTTTTTTCTGTATTTTTATTTTTTTAACCTTTATTTTATTGTTTTTTTGGCTTTTTTTTTTTTTTTTTTTTTTTTGGTTTTTTGAGACAGTCTCACTCTGTCGTCCAGGCTAGAGTGCAGTGGTGTGATCACAGCTCACTGTAGCCTCTGCCTCCCAGACTCAAGCCATCCTCCCACCTCAGTCCCCCAAGTAGCTGGGACTACAGGTGCACACCACCACGCCTGGCTAATGTTTTTGTATTTTTTTGTAGAGATAGGGTGTTTTGTTTGTTTTGTTTGATGGAGTTTTGCTCTTCTTGCCCAGGCTGGAGTGCAATGGCACAGTCTCGGCTCACTGCAACCTCCAACTCCCAGTTCAAGCAATTCTCCTGCCTCAGCCTCCCGAGTAGCTGAGATTTCAGGCACCCACCACCACGCCCGGCTAATTTTTGTATTTTTAGTAGAGATGGGGGTTTCACAATGTTGGCCAGGCTGGTCTCGAACTCCTGACCTCAGGTGATCTGCCCACCTCGACCTCCCAAAATGCTGGGATTACAGGTGTGAGCCACTGTGCCTCGCTGAGACAGGGTTTGGTTTTGCATGTTGCCTAGGCTGGCTGCAAACTTCTGGGCTCAAGCAATCCTCCCACCTCAGCCTCCCAAAGCACTGGGATTACTGGGTATAAGCCACTGCACCTGGCCTTTTATCTTTTTTTTTTTTCCTGAACCATTTGGGAGTAAACTGCAGACATCATGCTCCTTTCCTTCTAATCTTCAGTTTGCATTTCCCAGGAATGAAAACAATCTCTTACATGATCACAGCTCAATTACTAAAATCAGAAAATTTAATGTTGATGTAATGCTATTATCTGATATATAATCCGTATTCAAATTTTGCCAATTGTCCCGGTAATATTCTTTATGGCATTTTTTCCCTCTTCCTTGATCTAGAATCCAATTCAGGATCACAGATTACAATTAACTGGCATCTCTTTTTTTTTTTTTTTTTTTTTCTTTTGAGGCAGGGTCTTGCTCTGTCTCCCAGGCTGAAGTGCAGTGGTGTGATTCTAGCTCATTGCAGCTTCAAACTCCTGGGCTCAAGCGATCCTCCTGCCTCAGCCTCCCGAGTAGCTGGGACTATAAGCATACACCACTATGCCCGTCTATTTTTATTTTTATTTGTAGAGACAAGGTCTCGCTATGTTGCCCAGGCTGGTCTGAAAGTCCTGGGCTCAAGAGATCCTCCCACCTCAGGCACATCTCTTTAGTCTCCTTTAATCTGGACCAGCTCCTTAGGCTTTCTTTGTCTTTCATGACATTAACATTTTTCAATAGTACAGCCCAGTTATTTTGTAGAATGTCTTTCAATTTAATATTGAGATTTCCCCACAGGGAGATTCAGGTTATGCATTTTTAGCAAAAATACTACATAGGTGGCAATTACATTTTAAATTCTATTTCTATGTGTGATGAAAACAATATTTAATATGTTTTTCCCTCTGACTACATGTAAGTCAGATGTAATATAATCTAAGGACTCCATCAGATGAAGAATTATTTTTGAGCGAGGGAGAAGTTCAGTGTGCTACTGATATTTGAAGCCAATATTATATCTCTGTGGTATACTTATTGTGATATAAAAGAACAGTATACTTTAACAAGAGCTTACTGTAATTACTGTCATGCAGAAATTACAAGAAGATTTTGGCTCTATATGAAAACGTTCTAACTTTTAGAACCACATAAAAATGGCTTCAATTTTGTGAACTCGCTAACTCTGAAAAATTTTACTGGGGAAGGTAGAGAGATCATTTAGGCATCAGACAAGGGCTGAACTAAATTGCTTCTAAGGTACTTTGTAATTCTGGTCTGTGTTCCAGAAAGCCCGATGTCTGGGCTCACTCCAGCTTTCTAAATGCTGGCAAGGATGTCACTCTTTGAATGAACAGGGAATTTTGTACATTAAGAGTCTACATGTCATGTGAAAAGATGCTCAATTTCACTCAAAATTAAAGAAATTAAATTAAAACTATGATAAGATATCTTTTACCTACAAGACTGACACAAATCTAAAAGTTTAATAACACGTTCTGTTGGTGAGGATGTTGGGAAACAGACGCTTTCATGTATTACTGATGGGAATGTAAGCTGGTATAGAAACTCTTTGGAAGGTAATTTAGCCAGAGCTATCAAAATGATATTCATTTACCCTTAAATGAGCAATTAAATTTTAGGGAATTCATTCTACAGATATACTTGCACTCATGGAAAATGACATAAGCACAAGGTTAATCAATGCAGCACTGTTTGTGATTGCAAAAGATTAAAAACAATGCAAATGTCCATTAATAGGAACTCGTTCAATAAATGTTTACATATTCATCCAAAGAAACACCACGCAGATGTTAAAAACAAGAGGGAGAAAGACTTCTCTTTGCACTGATTTAAAAAGAACTCTGAGGCTGGGCATGGTGACTCATGCCTGTAATCCTAGCACTTTGGGAGGCCGAGGTGGGTGAATCACCTGAGATCAGGAGTTGGAGACCAGCCTGGCCAACATGGTAAAACCCCATCTCTACTAAAAATACAAAAATTAGCTGGGAGTGGTGACACACACCTGTAATCCCAGCTTCTTGGGAGGCTGAGGAAGGAGAATCGCTTGAACCAGGAGGTGGAAGTTGCAGTGAGCCGAGATCGTGCCACTGCACTCCAGCCTGCACGACAGGAACGAGACTCCATGTCAAAACAAAACAAAACAAAAAACTCTGAAATACATTAAGTGCAGGCCAGGCACGGTGGCTCACACCCGTAATCCCAACACTTTGGGATGCCGAAGCAGGTGGATCAACTGAAGTCAGGAGTCTGAGACCAACCTGGCCAACATGGTGAAACCCTGTCTCCACTAAAAATACAAAAATTAGCCCAGCATGGTGTCACACGCCTGTAGTCCCAGATACTCGGGAGGTTGAGGCAGGAGAATTGCTTGAACCTGGGAGGCGGATGTTGCAGTGAGCCAAGATCGCACCACTGCACTCCAGCCTGGGCGACAAGAGCAAAACTCCATCTCAATAATTATAATAATAATAATACATTAACTGAAAAAAATGCAACAGTTTGTATATGCAGATCAGTTTTTACAGTATTCTGTCTTTGGTATAAAGTGGAGAGGGGGGCTAAAACTTTATACTCACATTTGCTTTCGTGTCCACACATAAACTAAGAAAAGTAGTAAAGGAGATGTCTTGGCAGATGAGAGACAAGGATGAGCAAGAGGCTTTGTACTGTATATCCTATTGTACTTTCAAGTTTTTTTGTTTGTTTTTTGAGACAGAGTCTCTCTCTGTTGCCAGGCTGGAGTGCGGTGGCATGATCTTGGCTCACTGCAACCTCTGCCTCCAGGGTTTAAGCGATTCTCTTGCCTCAGCCTCCTGAGTAGCTGGGACTACAGGTGTGTGACATCATGCCAGGCTAATTTTTGCATTTTTAGTAGAGACAGGGTTTCACCATGTTGGCCAGGCTGGTCTCGAACTCCCAACCTCAGGTGATCCACCCGCCTCGGCCTCCCAAAGTGTTGGGATTACAGGTGTGAGCCATCGCACCTGGCCACTTTCAAGTTTTTGAATCATAAGACTGTATTACCTATTCAAAAACTGAATTTAAAAATAAATAAGCCAGGTGCAGTGGCTCATACCTATAATTCCAGCACTTTGGGAGGCTGAAGCAAGACGATTGTTTGAGGCCAGGAGTTAGAGACCAGCCTGGGCAACATAGCAAGACCCTACCTCTACAAAAAAGAAAAATAAATACATAAACAGAATGAACAGAAAATGGTAAAACAAACCAAAATGAGAAAGAATGTTTCCCTTCCTGTCTACTGGGAGTTATGAACTCCAGAGGCAATTTCCTAGCATTTAGGTATTTTTCTCTATTAAATGTGACTCACGGGGGCCGGGCGTGATAGCTCATGCCTGTAATCCCAGCACTTTGGGAGGCCAAGGTGGGCAGATCACCTGAGGTCAGGAGTTTGAGACCAGCCTAGCCAACATGGTGAAACCCCGTCTCTACTAAAAACACAAAAACTAGCCGTGTGCGATGGCACGTGCCTATAGTCCCAGCTACTCGGAGACTGAAACAGGAGAATTGTTTGAACCCGCGAGTCAGAGCTTGCAGTGAGCGGAGATCATGCCACTGCACTCCAGCCTGGGCGACAGAGACTCCATCTCAAAAAAAAAAAAAAAAAAATTACTGACAGGTATCAAAAGACATTCTAATTCTCAGCAGTGTTAGAGAGAGAGGTGCAATTTTTCTCCCAAGAAACCAAATCCCCATGCATTTATAGAAGCACGGTGGTACTCTAAACAAATCCCCTTGGAACCCTTTTACATTTTCTATGAGCCCCCACCTCCTAGCTTCTGTGTGTGGCCTGCACCTGTGACACTCTTTGGAGGCCTTCTCTTGGCCTGTTAGAACTACTTTGCCCACTTGTACAGAGAGCTGGAAATGCCTGAGAGTTTACTTCCCCTCGGGCAGCCTTAACCAATGACTGACCGACCAGTGCAACAGTAGGAAATCCTAGCTCCTTGCCTCTGCAGCTTGGAGGTATAGTTTTTTCAGAGCTTTCCATGGGATCAGGCTGAAGCTGGGACTTGGCTTGAGAGTGCAGTCTTATTTGCTTCTTCCCTTTCCATGCCCTACCTCTCCCACTCCTTTATCCTTTATTGGTTTCTCCTGCGAGTACTTCCTTAATAAATCATTTGTATTTGAAACCCGTCTCAGGGTCCCCGTCTGGAGAACACGACCAAAGACATATGATTTATTGGATTTGGAATGGCTGTAACATGACATCAAAATTTGATTTTTCCTAAAAGATAGGTTTGAGAAATTGAGGTATCATTATCATCAGTTCCCACCCCACCTTTCATACATTGCTAATACCCTAGATTATACCTCATTACACAATTATTTTATGATGCATAATAATTTTAATACCTTGCTTCTAGGAGCAAATGGGCTTTCCCACACACCGAATCATATTACCAATTTAGTTAATGTAAAAGTCCTGCCCCTAGGGACTAGTATTTTAAAAGACTGTAAATGGAATCTACAATGTTTCAGGTAGACCAAGATGAAGGTAACAAAAGAAAAAACTCCTATATCATCTTAGGTTATCTGTAAACCTCCTGAAGCATGAGATCAGATTATTCCTGTCGTTATTTTTACCTGCCTACCTCAAGATGCCATTAAAGCTCAAAATAGAATGCAGCTGATTTAACAACTACACGTTTGCATTCTCCCCCATAAAAGCTCATTTTCTCGAATATAACCCATCTCTGCGCTTACAAAAGGACCAGTTTCCTGAGCAAATTTTTCTATTTCCTCCTTCCCCATAAACATCACCTTGACGTCTAGAATCTTCCTACAGGTAAGTGCTTTGGTCAAATGTTTAATCATTTAAGAAGCATCCACAAGGCGCCAAAAGTTGGAAAGAACATTCTTGCCCTTTTCAGGTTTCCAGTCTGAGACAAAAGGGATTAAGATTTAGATTAGGGGCTGAGTGTGATGGTTCACGCCTATAATCCCAACATTTTGGGAGGCTAAGGTGGGAGGATTGCTTGAACCCAGGAGTTCGAGACCAGCCTGTGCAACATAAAGAGACCTTGTCTCTACAAAAAGTTTAAAAATTAGCCAGGTGTGAAGCCGGGCGCGGTGGCTCATGCCTGTATTCCCAGCATTTTGGGAGGCCGAGGTGGGCGATCATTGGAGGTCAGGAGTTCGAGATCAGCCTGGCCAACATGGCGAAACCCTGTCTCTACCAAAAATACAAAAATAAGCCGGGCGTGGTGGTGTGCGTCTGTAGTCCCAGCTACTTGAGAGGCTGAGGCAAGAGAATCACTTGAACTGGGAGGTGGAGGTTGCAGTGAGTCAAGATTGCACCATTGCACTCCAGCCTGGGTGACAGAGTGAGACTCCACCTCAAAAAATAAAAATAAAAATAAAAATTAGCCAGGTATGATGACGGGTACCTGTAGTCCCAGCTACTCGGGAGGCTGAGGTGGGAAGATTGCTTGGGCCCAGGAGGTTGAGACTGCAATGAGCTGTGCTCACGCCACTGTGCTCCACCGTGGGCAACAGAGCAAGACTGTCTCAAAAAAAAAAAAAAAAAAAAAAATTTATATTAGGCATCTGCAATCTACAGACTACGGGCCAAATCTACCTGTTTTTTTTTTGTTCGTTTTGTTTTGTTTGTTTGTTTTTGAGATGGAGTCTTGCTCTGTCGCCCAGACTGGAGTGCAGTGGCGCGATCTCGGCTCATTGTAACCTCCACCTCCCGGGTTCAAGCGATTCTCCTGCCTCAGTCTCCCGAGTAGCTGGGATTACAGGTGTGCACCACCAAGCCCGGCTAATTTTTGTATTTTTAGTAGAGACGGGGTTTCACCATGTTGGTCAGGCTGGTCTCAAACTCCTCACCTCAGGTGATCCGCCTACCTCGGCCTCCCAAAGTGCTGGGATTACAGGCTCAAGCCACCGCACCCAACCAAATCTACCTGTTTTTGTACTGCCCCATGAGCTGAGAATAAATTTTACATTATTATTATTATTGAGACAGAGTTTCCCTCTTGTCGCCCAGGCTGGAGTGCAATGGCACGATCTTGGCTCACTGCAACCTCCGCCTCCCAGGTTCAAGAGATTCTCCTGCCTCAGCCTCCCAAGCAGCTGGGATTACAGGCACCTGCCACCATGCCTGGCTAATTTTTATATTTTTAGTAGAGACGGGGTTTCATCATGTTGGCCGGGCTGGTCTCAAACTCCTGACCTCAGGTGATCCACCCGCCTCAGCCTCCCAAAGTGCTAGGATTACAGGCGTGAGCCACCACGCCTGGCCCTAATTTTTACATTGTTAAGTTGTTAGAAAAAAATGAAAAGAATATTATTTTGTGAAATGGAAAAATAATGTGAAATTCAAATTTCAGTGTCCATAAATAAAGTTTTATCAGATCACAGCCTCACTCAAGTGTTTACATATTTTCTAGGACTGCTGTCACACTACAAGGGCCCCACTGAGTATCTACAACAGAGACAATATGGCACTCTGTGGTAGGGAGCATAATGGCCCCCCTCAGCCTTATCCCTGGAACCTGGGAATATATTATCTTACATGGCAAAAGGGACTTTGCAGATATAGTTAAGGTTACAAAGCTTCAGACAGGGAGAATATCCCAGATTATCCAGGTAGGCCCTATCTAATCCTATAAACTCTTAAAAGCAAAGAACTTCCTCCAGCTGGAGTTAGAGAGATCCAAAGCATGAGAATGATTTGAAGTGCCATTGCTGGTTTGAAGATGAAGGGGGCAATGTGACAAGGAACACAGGCTGCCTTAAGGAGTGAGAGAAGCTGACAGCCAGCAAGAAAATGAGGGCCTCCAGCCACATTGAACTGGATTCTGCCAGCAACCTGGCTGATCTCGGAAGCTGATGCCCTCCCCAGAGCCTCCAGAAACTGAGGTTCTGTCAACACCTTGACTTTGGTCTTTTGAGACACTAACCAGCTGAGCCCCACAGTGCTAGACTTCCGACCAAAGAAGTGTGAGGTTATAAATGGGTGTTGTTTTAAGCCTCTAAATTTGTAGTAATTTGTTACGGTAGCAATAAGAAACAAATACACCCTCAAAGCCTAAAATATATGCTATCTGGCCCTTTCCAGATAAATTTTACCAAAGCCTGATCTGGATCCTTGTTACTCAAATTGTGGTTTTCAGGCCAGCAGCATTGGTATCACCTGGGAGCTTGTTGGAAATGCAGAATCTCAGACCTCACCAAGACCTACTGACTCTGAATCTGCATTTTAACAAGCTCTACAAGGGATTCTTTTACACACGAAAATCTAAGAAGCACAGGTCTGGATTTGTCTTGCTGTTGTCTTAGGCTGGGCGCGGTGGCTCACGCTTGTAATCCCAGCACTTTGGGAGGCCGAGGCGGGTGGATCACGAGGTCAGGAGATCGAGACCATGGTGAAACCCCGTCTCTACTAAAAAAATACAAAAAATTAGCCGGGCGTGGTGGCGGGCGCCTGTAGTCCCAGCTACTCGGAGAGGCTGAGGCAGGAGAATGGCGTGAACCCGGGAGGCGGAGCTTACAGTGAGCCGAGATTGCGCCACTGCACTCCAGCCTGGGGGACAGAGCGAGACTCCGTCTCAAAAAAAATAAAAAATAAAAAAAAAAAATAAAATAAAATCTAAGAAGCACAGGTCTGGATTTGTCTTGCTGTTGTCTTAACAGCTGGAGTGCACTGGTGCGATCTCGGCTCGCTGCAACGTCCACCTCCTGGGTTTAAGTGATTCTCCTGCCTCAGCCTCCCGAGTAGCTGAGACTACATTCACACAGCACCATGCCGAGCTAATTTTTGTATTTTTAGTAGAGATGGGGTATCATCATGTTGGTCAGGCTGGTCTCAAACTCCTGACCTGAAGTGATCCTCCTGCCTCAGCCTCCCAAAGTGCTGCGGTTACAGGCATGAGCCACCGTGCCCAGCCCATTTGTATCTTGATATCACCCTTCTTCTCTGTATCTCTAATTGTCCTTCATAATGTCTTGACAGTGTCTCAAAATGGGGAAATGAGCAAAGGATAGAGGGTTTTAAGGCACAGGGTGGGTGATTTTGAGAAGAGTCTCACAAGGCAGAGTATTGGTTGAGTTTGGGCAGAGTTCATGACATAATCGATCTAGATTAGACTGACAGCGAGGAGAGCCTGAGTGGTCACTTAGCAGCCTGGGTTTCCACAAAGATAAGCCTCAGACTCCGTCTTCTGTACAATGAAAACCTTGCTGGAAGGCACGCAAATGTGGTGTTTCTAGCCACTGGTACCTCAACAGAAATGGGCTTGTCTGACAGCTTTCGGAGAGTTCAGTTTGATAGGGAAAGATGAGTTTGAACCAGGATCCAGGCTAAAGAAGGAGGAAACCTCACAGTTGTTTCTTGCCTTGATTCTGCATTTGGTTATCCAGCCCAGCTATGTCTTTCCCTGCAGTACAGCAAAATTCCTGCCTCTCATTCTTCAGTTGGCGCTACTAATATATTAGATGTAACTACAGAAAAAAAAAGTATGCTCTATCCACTACTTTATGTTAAATCGTTTTCTTATTTATGATCCTTTTTTCTACTGAAACATATTCTTCCTTGGTAAAGGGACTTTGTCTTGTTCACCATTCTGTCCCTAGAACTGTGCCTGCCACACATTAAGGGCTTGATAAATATTTGTATTGCCATTTGGACAAATACATTAAACTACTGTAGGATATATATGGATATGGCAGTCAGGCAGATAAAGTCTCCTGCTCATTTATGTCTTGCTAGACAAATAAGTCAATTTCTAGATAAGATCTATTAAAATCCCACTGATTATGATAGTAAGGGTTTTGTGGAAGAGAAAGGTGGTAATAGAAATTTGAAATAGAAATATATATCATTCGGTTACTATTTTATTCTTAGAAGATTTAAGGTAGGGTGTACTGTAACAGCATCTAAACTGCAGGATAAAGATAAACCTCTGAAACCAAATCACAGCATTTATAATACAGGCTATTTTTCATTACAAAAATGGAAGCTAGGGTGCATGATCCTCGTTGAAGCAGCCAGTATATATTAAAGCAGAGAAAATTATTATGATGATTGGTTTTAATTTAGCACAACTGTGTCTTTAATAAATGAAATTTTCTCTTAAAAGAAATCTAAAATATCTTGAAGAGGTTGTCAAGAGAGGAGAGAGCTAAGCTTTGCAGGAAAAAAAAGATAGAACGATGTTCTTATGGGGAATTCTGAAGAGCATTAAATTGACTAATTCATTAGAAGAGCTTTTTGTGAGCTTATTACAGGTTCTTCATTATTGTAGGTCTTCTAAAAGAGCTTAAAGGACTTTTTTTTTTTTTTTTGAGACGGAGTTTTGTTCTTTTCACTCAGGCTGGAGGGCAGTGGTGCTATCTCGGGTCACTGCAACCTCCGCCGCCCGAGTTCAAGCAATTTTCCTGCCTCAGCCTCCCAAATAGCTGGGATTACAAGCATGCACCATCACATCCGGCTAATTTTTTTTTATTTTTAGTAGAGACGGGGTTTCACCATGTTGGTCAGGCTGGTCTCGAACTCCTGACCTCAAGTGGTCCGCCCTCCTTGGTCTCCCAAAGTGCTGGGATTATAGGCGTGAGCCACAGTGCTCCGCCTAAGGATTTTTTAATGCAAAATAAACTGTACATCTTGTTTCCACGTTTTCCAAATGCCTGACCTTTTGAACATAGAATAAGTAGATATAAAAAGCATACATATTTTCAGCTTGCTCAATGATTTTAAATGTTATTTTATATGATTCAGATAGTTCAGCAATTTGTTTATGGCTATTTTATTTTGTTCCATAAAATCATTATCTCATATCCTAAATATTTTTATTAGAATGCAAACATGCTTTATTAACTTCCAACGTACTCTAAGTTTATCATGCAATTAAATCTTCCAGTTTATTAGCACCAATCATAATTTCATCATTTTTTTGACGTGGCTGTGGTTTACTGTAAAACGATGCAGATGCAAAAAAAAAAGAAAGAAAGGGATATTTTTAAATTCACTGTATAGTTGCTGTTGGGTCCCCAGAGTATCTCATGCACTTAAGGCTATTTAAAAACCAGTCTTAAGTACAAACCTTGCATCTTCCCTTAAAAAGGTCTCAATTTATATCCTCCCAAAATGATACACATCCTTCATCCATTCATTATTTAAAAAGTAGATACAAAACTTGGAGACAAAGCAAAAGATAGGTGTAACATCCTTTCAATATTGCCTGAAGAAAGCTCACTCAAGGATTATTTAGGGCAATGTACCTTGTTTGCTCAGTCTATCATTGGTTAAAGGTCAGAGACTTAGCAGAGTTACATAAAAACTTAAAGAATTTTGTTCAGTAGAGATGCAAATCATTTCTGTCCAGCAGAAAAAAGAATTTAGGCCAGGCACGGTGGCTCACGCCTATAATCCCAATACTTTGGGAGGCCGAGGCGGGCAGATCACCTGAGGCAAGGAGTTCGAGGCCAGCCTGGCCAACATGGTGAAACCCTGTCTCTACTAAAAATACAAAAATTAGCCAGCGTGGTGGGGGTGGGGGGTGGCGGGGGGCGCCTGTAATTCCAGCTACTCGGGAGGGTGAGGCAGAGAATTGCTTGAACCCAGGAGGTGGAGGTTGCAGTGAGCTGAGATTGCACGACTGCACTTCAGCCTGGGCAACAGAGCAAGACTCCATCTCAAAAAAATTAAAAGATGGCTGAGCACTTTGGCTCACGCCTGTAATCCCAGCACTTTGGGAGGCCAAGGCGGGCAGATCACGAGGTCAAGAGATCGAGACCATCCTGGCCAACATGGTGAAACCCCGTCTCTACTAAAAATACAAAAATTAGCTGTGCATGGTAGCGGTCGCCTATAATCCCAGCTACTCGGGAGGCTGAGGCAGGAGAATCACTTGAACCCAGGAGGCGGAGGTTGCAGTGAGCTGAGATCGTGCCATTGTACTTCAGCCTGGCGACAGAGCGAGACTCCATCTCAAAAAAAATAAAAAATAAAAAAGAATTCCAAAGGTTATAGGTTTTTTTTCCCTGTAGAAAAGTTTTATATCTAACTCAGCCATTTTATCCTCATATTCCTTTATTAAATTGCCTGTGTATGCTTAGATCTTCACATGCACTTCAAACCAGTCTTAATATTCTACTGGTTCCTGAATAAATTAATGAGTTGAATAAAATCTTTGGCATACGTTCATTTTACATACGCATAAGAGTCATGATTTTACCTTTTTTGGAAATTATACCTTAGTGCCACTTAACACCTTGTATCCCCTCCGGCAGATAAGTGTTGTGGACTACCCCATGGGAAAGAAAGCAGAACACAGAGAACTTCAATATGAAAAACAAAATGAAAAATCACTGAAGTCAAGAAAAACATACCTTCGATCTTTGAAGAGAAAAAAAAACCAGTCACCATAGAAACCAACGTTTGTGTGATGGTAAAAATGACCTTTATTTGGTCCTTATTCTGTTCCTGTTCTCGGGAAAAGGGAAGGCAGTGGGTTCAAGCAGTGGGAAAGGATAAGGGGATGCATTGTTTGTAAACAAGAGGTATTTGATTTTCAGATTTGATTACAGATCTTTTCTCTCATTGAAACCCATGGGATCCCTTAGCTAACAGGCTGAGGGCACTTCATTTCCTTTTTGCTTATTAAAAAAATGCTAGCCGGGCATGCTGGTTCACACCTGTAATCCCAGCACTTTGGGAGGCTGAGGCAGGCAGATCACCTGAGGTCAGGAGTTTGAGACCAGCCTGGCCAATATGGTGAAACCCTGTCCCAGCTAAAAATACAAAATTAGCCAGGCGTGGTGGTGGGCGCCTGTAATCCCAGCTACTCAGGAGGCTGAGGCAGGACAATCGCTGGAACCTAGGAGGTGGAGGTTGCAGTGAGCCGATGGTGCCACTGCACTCCAGCCTGGGCGACAGAGTGATGCTCCGTCTCAAAAAAATAAAATAATGCTAAGTCAAGCCAGGCACAGTGGCTCAAGCCTGTAATCCCAACACTTTGGGAGGCTGAGGCGGATGGATCACCTGAGGTCAGGAGTTCGAGACCAACCTGGCCAACATGGTGAAACCCCGTCTCTTCCAAAAATACAAAAATTAGCTGGGCGTGGTGGTGCCCACCTGTAATCCCAGCTGCTTGGGAGGCTGAGGCAGGAGAATTGCTTGAACCCGGGAGGCCGAGGTTGCAGTGAGCCGAGATCATGCCATTGCCCTCCAGCCTGGGCGACAAGAGCAAGACTCCATCTCAAAAAAAAAAAAAAAAAAAAAAAAAATGAATGCTAAGTCATCACTCAATTTCCTGAGATCCAACTCTTATCTCCTTGCTCATCCCCATTTCCAAAGGTCACCCAAGTTATATTTCAGACTTGAACAAACATCTGGTTATTACCTGCTAGTGTCAAACAAGTGAGGACAAGCTGTGTCTCCCCACTTCCAGGAAATCACAGTCTCAGAGAGGGAGGAAAAAGAAGCAGAGTGGGCATAGATCAGTGGGGGACAGAGGGACAGCTGGAAGGATCTACTAGGATTTGTCTAAGTCTAGGAGTACCTAAGTCTAACATGACAAAAGAGGGGAAAAAAATGGCAAGTTTCAGCCTGAGGAATAAAAACAATAGGCTGAGTTCCAGTTGGGTTTTCAGTTATTTTTCTAAGAAATGAGCCAGGAACCTATGGATTAGGTAGTCTTAGTCCATTTTTTGCTGCTATAACAGAATATCACAAACTAGGTATTTACTTTTTTTTTTTTTTTTTTGAGACAGAGTTTCGGTCTTGTCACCAGGGCTGGAGTGCAATGGCACAATCTCGGCTCACTGCAACCTCTGCCTCCCAGGTTCAAGGGATTCTCCTGCCTCAGCCTCCCAAGTAACTGGGACTACAGGCACACATGGCCAGCTAACTTTTGTATTGTTAGTAGAGACGGGGTTTCACCATGTTGGCCAGGATAGTCTCGATCTCTTGACCTTGTGATCTGCCTGCCTCAGCCTCCCAAAGTGCTGGGATTACAGGCGTGAGCAACCATGCCCGGCCAACACACTCTTAAATAAAATGGCCTTATGTGCTAACTTTGGCCTCCTCTTCAATCTTCAGGGGTGAGGATGGGGAATCAAGTCCCTGGGGGCCTACCAATAGGACAGCAGCTTTAGAGAGGAGAAAAAGACCAGGCCTGTGACATGTAAGGAAGAGAAAGCCTGGGATTCGGTCTCGGGCAAGAAACATCCTTCTTGGGATACAAATAATTTGCTCACAGTCCCTCTGTTGTATGAGTGAGCTTGCCTCTCCTCTGCCATACACATCTCTCAGGTTGCCCAAGAGTGACTTCCTTCTACTATTGCCTCGAGGTTCCTTTTAACAAAACGATATGTTCATTTATTCTGATGTAAAAGTATGCGAACTAGGAAATAAAGAAAAACACAAAATAGAAATCTCCCTTAATACCACCTCACAGAAGTAACATTCAATATTTCGGTGTAAATTCTTCTTTCTGTGTACATTTTCTACATACCTGTAGCAGTTTGCTAAGGCCGCTGTAACGACATGCCGCAAACCAGGTGGCTTAAACAAACAGAAATGTATTGTCACACCGTTCTGAGGCTGAAAGTCCAAAATCAATGTGATGGCAGAGTTGATTCCTCCTGAGTGCTGTGGGGAAAAGATCTGTTCCAGGCCTCTCTCCTGAGCTTGTGGATGGCCATCTCCTTCCTGTGTGCATCTCATCACATCATCTTCTTTCTATCCATGTCTGTCTCTGTGTCCAAATTTCCCCCTTTTATGTATTTATTTACTTATTATTATTATTTGAGACACAGTGTCGCTTTGTGGCCCAGGCTGGAGTGCAGTGGTATCATCTCAGCTCACTGCAACCTCTGCCTCCTGGGTTCAAGTGATTCTCCTGCCTCAGCCTCCCAAGTAGCTGGGATTATAGGTGCCCGCCACCATGCCCAACTAATTTTTGTGTTTTTAGTAGAGATGAGGTTTCACCATGTTGGCCAGGCTGGTCTCGAACTCCTGGCCTCAAGTGATCCACCGACCTCAGCCTCCCAATGTGCTGGGATTACAGGTGTGAGCCACCATGCCCAGCCAAATTTTCCTTTTTTATAAGGACACCAGTCATATTGGTTTAGGGCCTGCCCCAGTGATCTCGTTTTAGCTTGATTGCCCCTGTAAAGACCCTATCTGAAAATAAGATCATGTTCTGAGGTACTGGAGGTTAGGACTCCAACATATCTTTTGGCAGGGGACACAATTATACTCATAACCATACCTGTCGTATTGACTGAGCCGATTGTTTACTGTCTGCCTGTGATTTCTTTTTTTGAAACAGAGTCTCTGTCTCCCAGGCTGGAGTGCAATGGTGCAATCTCGGCTCATTGCAACCTCAGCCTCCCGGATTCAAGTGATTCTCCTGCTTCAGCCTCCCAAGTAGCTGGGATTACAGGCACGTGCCACCAAGCCCAGCTAATTTTCGTATTTTTAGTAGAGACGGGGTCTCATCATATTGGCCAGCCTGGTCTTGAACTCCTGACCTCAGGTGATCCAACTGCCTTGGCCTCCCAAAGTGTTGGGATTACAGGTGTGAGCCACCGTGCCCGGCCTCTGACTCATTTCTCATCTCTTGGTCTTGTTCTGTGCCCGAAGAGGCTAACCTCTACAAATGACATTAATGGTCATCCAGTTGTGTTGGGCCTCTAGGAAGCAGTAGCCGACCAGAGGTCAGAAGGAGAGAGAAATTTGGTATTTATTTGCATCCTTTCAGCCCCTGCTTGGTGCTTCAGATCTAGAGGTAGTAAGGGTTTCCCACTGTTACTAGGCTCTGAAGACTCCAATATCTCTTTTCGGTTCTCTTTAACCCTACTCACACCTTCGAAGCAGTCTATTCATTAAATGCCCTTCAGCTAAGTCCTTTGGTGTGACATCAATTCCTGGGAGGATCCTAATACTTTGACATACAACAAATTTTATATAGTTGGCAGCTATGTGTTAAAAAATATATCCCAAACATTGCAAATAAGGCAAAGGGAAGGAGGCATGTCCTTTCAATGTCATACTGGGAACATTAGATAACAGAATTATTTAATTCTCTAGAAGACTGTATCCGTGTTTGACTTTGCTATTTACTTTTTGATTAGAGCTCAGACACTGTAAAGTTATATGTTAACTTGTAGGTAATTTCTCTCCAGTAGAAAAGATAACCCCAAAGGTTATGGTTTTATTGCTCTATGACTCATTAATCAGTTTTGTATTTTACCTAGCCCCTTATTCGAACACTCTTTTCTATTAATGCCTATAAGTAGCCAGTTCATTAAATGCTCTTTGAACCAGCTTTATCATGTCACTGATGCCCTCACTAATAAATTGAAGAAATCTTTTATATATGTTTATTCCATATTTAGATGAGTTTTGATTTTCCTTTTCTGAAAATTGTTTCGACATACTTCACACAGTTTTACATTATATGTTTTACACCTACCATATCAGCAACTAATTCCACTCAACCATTCCCCAAATGTTGGGGATTTAGGTGGTTTCCAGTCTTTAACTATTATAAACAAGCTTTGCTGGTCATATTCACTTTTAACTGGATTTCCCATGCAGGCAAATGTCTATGGGAAGGAGAACGGTATAAAAGTTTGTACTGGGCCTTCAACTCCTATGCTCAGGATGGTCCTGCCCCGCCTTTCTTCCCTGCTCTACCTTCATCCATTCCACTGCACCCCCACCACAGTCACCAAGATGTCCATGTGGGACTTATAGCCAGCTTGAGGCATAGTCATCATGCCTGAGCATACTCTTTTTTATTGTTTTTTGGTTTTTTGGTTTTGAGACAGAATCTCGGCTCTGCCGCCAAGACTGGAGTGCAGCCACGTGATCTCGGTTCACTGCAACCTCCACCTCCTGGTTTCAAGTGATTCTCCTTCCTCAGCCTCCTGAGTAGCTGGGATTACAGGTGTGCATCACCGTGCCCAGCCTTCCAGTGGCTATTATTCCGCACTCTATGTCCATGCTGAGCACACCCTTTGCTAACAATAGCACCTGTACTGCGTCTTTGCTATATACAGACACTGTTGAGTACCTGATATGCATGATCTCTTTGGGTCTTCATGACTTCTAGTCAGCCAAGCCCTGTTATTATCTCCCTTTTCTCTCTATGAGGAGGCTAAGTTGGGATTTAAACCCAGGTCTGATCATAAAGTCTATGCTCTTAAGCACCGAGACAGAAATTGACTAGATATGTATTGCATACCTGGGTGAATGAATAAATGAATGATCAAAACCCTCCTGAGAGGGCTCAGCTGGGGGACCAAAGTAACAGAATCACACAAGCTGGACACAGTCCTGGCTGGGGCTGCTTTCTCAGGCTTCTTTTTGGCTCCTCTATTTACAGACCTCTACATGTTCTGCTGACCTGTCTTCTAGCTCAGGGGCTGGCAAACTTTTTCTCCAAAGGGCCTGATAGTCAATATTTTAGGCTTTGTAGGCCAAACATAGTCTCTGTCACATATTTTTTTAACCCTTTAAAAATGTGGGTCAAAGCTGGGCACGTGGCTCACGCCTGTAATCCCAGCACTTTGAGAGGCCAAGGTAGGCAGATCACTTGAGGTCAGGAGTTCGAAACCAGCCTGGCAAATATGGTGAAGCCCTGTCTCTACTAAAAATACAAAAATTAGCTGGGCATGGTGGTGGGTGCTGGTGGGCGCCTGTAATCCCAGCTACTTGGAAGGCTGAGGCAGGAGAATCTGTTGAACCCAAGAGGTGGAGGTTGCAGTCAGTCGAGATCCTCCACTGCACTCCAGCCTGGGTGACAGAGCAAGACTCTGTCTCAAAAAAATAAATTAAATTAAAATTAAAATGTGGACCGGATGCGGTGGCTCACGCCTGTAATCCCAGCACTTTGGGAGGCCGAGGCGGCCAGATCATGAGGTCAGGAGTTCAAGACCAGCCTGGCCAACATGGTGAAACTCCGTCTCTACTAAAAATACAAAAATCAGCTGGGCTTGGTGGCAGGCGCCTGTAACCCCAGCTACTCGCGTGGCTGAGGCAGGAGAATCTCTTGAATCTCTGGGAGGCAGAGGCTGCAGTGAGTTGAGATCGGCCGCTGCGCTCCAGCCTGGGTGACAGAGCGAGGCTCTGTCTCAAAAAATAAAATAAAATAAAAATAAAAATGTCCAGCCTGGCCAATATAGGGAAACCCTGTCTCTATGAAATATACAAAAATTAGCCAGGCGTACTGGCAGGCGCCTGTAATCCCAGCTACTCAGGAGGCTGAGGCAGGAGAATCACTTGAACCCAGGAGGCGGAGGTTGCAGTGAGTCGAGATCACGCCATTGCACTCCAGCCCAGGCAACTTTGTGAGACTCCATCTAAATAAATAAATAAATAAATAAATAATAAAATTAAGATGTGGGTCAGACAAAAACAGGCCATGAGGCCAGGCGCGGCGGCTCACGCCTGTAATCCCAGCACTTTGGGAGGCTGAGGCGGGTGGATCACGATGTCAGGAGTTCAAGACCAGCCTGGCCAACATAGTGAAACCCTGTCTCTACTAAAAATACAAAAATTAGCCGGATGTGGTAGCATGCGCCTGTAATCCCAGCTACTTGGGGGGCTGAGGCAGGAGAATTGCTTGAACCCAGGAGGCGGAGGTTGCAGTGAGCCGAGATGGTGCCACTGCACTCCAGCCTAGGCAACACAGCGAGACTCTCTCTCAAAAAAAACTAAATAAATAAAACAGACCATGAGACAGATTTGGCCCATAGGTGTTAGTTTACTGATCCTTGTTCCAGTTTACTGATTCTCCCTGCAGATTTGACTAACCTACTATTAAATCCAGCCACTGCATTCTTAATTTTGGTTATTGTATTTTTTCGGTTCCACAGTTTTTATTTTTATTTTTCATTTTTCTTGAGACAGAGCTTCGTTCAATAGAGCTAATAGCCCAGGGGAGTGCAGTGGTGCAATCTTGGCTCAGTGCAGCATCGAGACTTCTCCAGCTCAAGCGATCCTTCTTCTTCTGCCTCCCAAGTAGGCGGGACTATGGGCACACGCCACCACACCTGGTTAATCATTTTTAAATCCTTAGCAGACACAAAGTCTTGCTATGTTGCCCAGGCTGGTCTCAAACTACTGGGCTCAAGTGATCCTCACACCTCAGCCTATTTGGTTCTTTTTAATAGCTGCCAGTTTCCTCCCAAAACCCATAATTCTTCCTTTTATCTCCATGAACATAGGAAGAAAAATTAAAATACGCGTCTCATAATTCTAATATTTGTAGCCAGTGTGAGTCTTTTTCTATTTTCTATAACTTCTGCTGTTTTTTTATTTATGGCATCTTTCCTTCTATTGTGTCTCATTACTTCTCATTGGATGCTGGAAGTTGTATTTGCAAATTTGTAGAAGTAATTTGATGCATGGGTGTTCTCTTCCTCCAGAGATTTATGCTTGCTTCAGTATGGTGTCTGGGCATGCCAGCAGTTTGGAAAGTACAGCAGCACTAACACACTGGAATTTGCTTAATCCAAGTTCAGTGATTGAGATGATTGCAGGCTGAGCTATAGCCCCTTGGGAGAATCTATTTCTGGTTATAAGATGTAGATCTTGGCTGGGCGTGGTGGCTCATGCCTGTAATCCCAGCACTTTGGGGAGGCCAAGGCGGGCGGATCACGAGGTCAGGAGATTGAGACCATCCTGGCTAACACGGTGAAACCCCGTCTCTACTAAAAATACAAAAACTTAGCCGGGCGTGGTGGTGGGCACCTGTAGTCCCAGCTACTTGGGAGGCTGAGGCAGGAGAATGGCGTGAACCCGGCAGGCGGAGCTTGCAGTGAGCCGAGATGGTGCCACTGCACTCCAGCCTGGGCAACAGAGCGAGACTCCATCTCGAAAAAAAAAAAAAAGATGCAGACCTTTGGGGTAAAGACTCAAGCCTCCCCTATTTCCTGGACAGTTTCCTTAGGGTGGCCAGCCTGTGAAAAGCGCTACTTGGCCTTTGCACTTCTCGGCTTCTCTGCTGGAATTAGGATGAATGCCCAAGGAAAAAGCAACTTCCTGGGCTTCCTTCTTCTCCTAGATCCTGGGCAGGAAGATCTAGTTAGCTCTCGAACGCCTTCACACAGACTTTGTCTATTTCAGCCACCTTTTCTACTTATACTAAAGTCATATACTTGGGCCAAATCACCTAGTCCACCATTCCAGAAGTGGGGGTCCAGAGATAAATTCTCTGTGCAAAGGAAACTGGACCTTATCATTGAAAGAGATATTTGAAAAGAGGCTTATATTGTCCTTCAAAAATCCCAAATGAGATAGATCATGCAAACAAAGAAAACTCACTAACACATGCTTGTTATTTTGGTTTAAATTTCCTACTATAGTATATTTCAACATACAACAATTGCTAGAATCTTTAAAAAAAAACATTTCTAGGTTACTATTAATTATCTATCTTGTAATATACTCTAAAATCAACAAAATTCACTGCATAATTTGAAGACTTTGAGGAAAAATTAAACAAAACAAATGAAAATACATTCCTTTGTGAAACGTAATTTTGAACTATAATTTTAACAGATTCTTGAATTTTAAAAGATTAAAGATTCTTGATTTAAAAAAAAAAGGATTCCATATTAAAGACCATTTTTGTCTACTCCCCCAAATATAGGCTATTCATATATTCTCCGGCCTTGCTATACTGCCTGGACAGGTTTTGCTTCATAAAGTCCTTTTCTCTGTGCACAAGTAAAGTGGGCTGTTCTAAGGATATAACAAGACTTTTTTTAAATGTTACACTCTATTTTTTTCTTTTCTTTCTTTTTTGAGACAGAATCTCACTCTGGTACCCAGGCTGGAGTGCAGTGGCATGATATTGGCTCACTGCAACTTCCACCTCCTGGGTTCGAGCGATTCTCCATCCTCAGCCTCCCAAGTAGCTGGTATCACAGGCGTGCGCCACCACGCCTGGCTAATTTTGTATTTTAGTAGAGACAGGATTTCTCCATGTCAGTCAGGCTGGTCTCAAACTCCTTACCTCAGGTGATCCACCCGCCTCAGCCTCCCAAAGCACTGGGATTACAGGCGTGAGCCACTGTGCCTGGCCAAAATGTTATACTCTCTAATGTTACTGGGAGAAAAAAAGAAACACCTTCACTCCCAAATCCAGGTGAGGCCCTGATTAGGGAGCAGTGTTTACCATACAGTTCTTGGGCACTCTCCAGCAAGGGCACCCCCAGGACATGGGAAGGAAGCCACATGGTTTCGGCCCAGCAACTGCTTACTCTGCCCGCTACCCTGCAGTTTTCTCTTTGAGGAAGACATAACAACTGCGGCCTTCATCATCATTGGCTGAAAGAAAATCTCTTTGTTTACAAAAATAAAGCCTAAGATAGAAGCTGTTACTTAAGGTCAGTGACCTCTTTCTCCTGGCCTAGCTCAATGATTGGAAGGAGGATTATGGAGGGCGAACCATGCCAATCTTCAGGGGAACAATTTCCAGTCCTGTGACCATCACCTGTCTGCCCTCATCTCCACTACCTGTTGTCTCTGAATATGATATACTGGCCAAAGTGGGTGAATATGGCTATTGCCAGGTAGCTGATTTTTTTTTTTTTTTTTTTTTTTTTTGAGACAGAGTTTCGCTCTTGTTGTCCAGGCTGGAGTACAATGGCACAATCTCAGCTCACCACAGCCTCCGCCTCCCGGGTTCAAGCAATTCTCCTGCCTCAGCCTCCCGAGTAGCTGGGATTACAGGCATGCGCCACCACGCCCAGCTAATTTTGTATTTTTAGTAGAGAAGGGGTTTCTTCATGTTGGTCAGGCTGGTCTTGAACTCCCAACCTAAGGCGATCTGCCCATCTCGGCCTCCCAAAGTGCTGGGATTACAGGCGTGAACCACCGCACCTGGCTGCCAGGTAACTGATTTGCTAAGCCTCTCTTGTCTGATCTCTTATGGTTTTCCCTCTACCGGGCATTCTTTCTTCTGGTCTATATTTCTCTGATCATTTTAAGATGAGCAGAAGTTTTCTAAAAACTTCCCCCATCCCCAGCATCTATCTGATAGGTCATACATCTGCCATGTGACACACACTGTCCTGTGTCTAGGTGAAGTGGATTTGCAGACACCACTCTGGTAGACAAGAAGAAGCAAAGACCTGAAGCACTGTTCCAAATATATGCTTTCTTTTTTTAGTACTACTTAGATTCTGGTTTTTTCCATTTTAAAGGTAAATTTATATACAGTAAAATTCACTCCTTTTAGTATACAGTTCTGTGAGTTTTGATAAATGCACACAGTCGTGAAATTACTACTATAATTGAAATATAGAAGAGTCCCAAAACCCCAAAGATACCCTTAGACCCCATTCTATCAACCCCTCCCCCTATTCCCAGCCTTTGACAAGTACTTACCTGTTTACTGGCCCTGTATTTTTGCCGTTTCCAGATTGTCATATAAATAGAATCATAGAGTATGTAGATTTTTGTGTCTGGGTTTCTTCATTTAGCGTAATATATTTGAGAGTCCTCCAGGGTTTTTTTATTTTTTATTATTTTTTTTTTTTTGAGACGGAGTCTCCCTCTGTCACCCAGGCTGGAGTGCAATGGTGTGATCTCGGCTCACTGCAACCTCCACCTCCCAGGTTCAAGCAATTCTGCCTCAGCCTCTGGAGTAGCTGGGATTACAGGCACCCGCCACCTCGCCCGGCTAATTTTTGTATTTTTATTTTATTTTATTTTATTTTATTTATTTATTGATTTTTCTGAGATGGAGTTTCACTCTTGTTGCCCAAGCTGGAGTGCAATGGCACAATCTCGGCTCACTGCAACCTCTACCTCCCAGGTTCAAGCGATTCTCCTGCCTCAGCCTCCCGAGTAGCTGGGATTATAGGCATGCGCCATCACCCCCACTAATTCTTTGTATTTAGTAGAGACGGGGTTTCACCATATTGGTCAGGCTGGTCTCGAACTCCTGACCTCAGGTGATCCGCCTGCCTCAGCTTCCCAAAGTGCTGGGATTACAGGCATGAGCCAATGCACCCAGCCCTAATTTTTGTATTTTTAGTAGAGTCAGGGTTTCACCATGATGGCCAGGCTGGTCTCGAACTCCTGACCTCAAGTGATCCATCTGCCTCAGCATCCCAAAGTGCTGGGATTACAGGCGTGAGCCACTACTCCTGGTGTCCTCCAGGTTTTTGCATGTATCAGTACTTCATCTCTTTTTTATTGCTGAATAGTGTTCTATTGTACGGATGTACCTCAATTTGTATAAACACTCACCCACTGAGTGACATTTGAGTTGTTTTTAGTTTTTATCAATTATGAATAAAGCCCAAGTTTATTAATGAACAGGTTTTTGTGTGAACATAAAATTTCATTTCTCTATGGTAAATAACCAGGAATGATATTGCTGGGTTCTATAGAAAGTACATGCTTAATCTTATAAGAAACTATCAAACCATATTCCATTGTGGCTATACCATTTTGCATTCCCATGATCAAATTATGGAGAGTTCCAGTTGCTCCTCATCCTCACCAGCATTTGGCACTGTCATTATTATTACTATTATTTCTTTTTTTTTGAGATGGAGTCTGGCTCTGTCACCCAGGCTGGAGTACAGTGGTGTGATCTCAGCTCACTGCAACCTCCGCCTCCAGGGTTCAAGCGATTCTTCTGCCTCAGCCTCCCTAGTAGCTGGGACTACAGGCATGCACCACCACACCTGGCTAATTTTTGTCTTTTTAGTAGAGACAGGGTTTCACCATATTGGCCAGGCTGGTCTCGAACTCCTGACCTCATGATCCGCCTACCTCAGCCTCCCAAAGTACTGGGATTACAGGTGTGAGCCACTGCACCCAGCCCATTATTGTTTTAACTGTTATCCATTATAATAGAAGTGTAGTGACTTTCATTGTGGGTTTCATGTAAATTTCCTTAATAATTAATGATGCTGAACTTCTTTCCATGTGCTTATTTATCATCAATATATCTTCTTTAATGAAGTGTCTCTTCAAATTCTTAGCCATTTATTAACTGGGTTGTTTGTTTTCATGTTATTTAGTCTTGAAAATTCTTTTTTTAATTGAGAAACAATTCACATACCATAAAATTCACCCTTTTAATATACAATTCAGTGGTTTTTCATATATTCACAAAGTTGTGCAACTATCCCCATTGTCTAATGTTAGAACATTTTTACACCGCAACAAGAAACCCCTTGTCCATTAGCAGTCACAACTCCCCTTTCCCCAGGCCCTGACGACAACTAATCTAATTTCTGCCTGTATAGATTTGCCTATTCTGGTCATTATGTATAAATTGAGTCATATAGTATGTAACCTGTTGTGTCTGACTTCAGTCACTTAGTATAGCATTGTCACAGTTCACACAGGTTGTAGTACGTATCAGTACAGCTTTCTTTTTTTTGGCGGGGGGGAGTAGGGGACAGGTCTCACTCTGTCGACCAGGCTGGAGTGCAGTGGTGTGATCTCGGCTCACTACAACCTCCGCCTCCCGGGTTCAAGCGATTCTCCTGCCTCAGCCTCCTGAGTAGCTGGGATTACAGGCGCACACCACCATGCCCGGCTAATTTTTGTATTTTTAGTAGAGATGAGGTTTCACCACGTTGATCAGGCTGGTCTCGAACTCCTGACCTTGTGATCCGCCCGCCTCATCCTCCCAAAGTGCTGGGATTACAGGCATGAGCCACTGCACCCAGCAAGCTTTCTTTTTATGGCTGAATAATATTCCATTGTATGGCTGGGTGCGGTGGCTTATGCCTATAATCCCAGCACTTTGGGAAGCTGAGGCAGGTGGATCACCTGAGGTCGGGAGTTGGTCAGACCAGCCTGACCAACATGGTGAAACCCCATCTCTGCTAAAAATAGAAAATTAGGCCGGGCGCAGTGGCTCTCGCTTGTAATCCCAGCACTTTGGGAGGCCGAGGCAGGTGGATCACGAGGTCAGGAGATCGAGACCACGGTG
>NW_026652282.1:39867502-39882124 GCF_009828535.3 Hylobates moloch
ATATATATATATATATATATTCCATTGTATGGATATGCCCCATTTTATTTATCCATTCATAAGTTAATGGACATTTGGGTTGTTTCCACTTTTTAACTATAATGAACAATGCTGCTAGCAAACCACTATGGCACATGTATACCTATGTAACAAACCTGCACGGTCTGCACATGGATGCTAGAACTTAAAGTATAATTAAAACAAAAAAAGAATGCTGCTATAAACACCCATGTACAAGTTTTTGTGTGGACATATGTTTTTACTTCTCTTGTGTATACACCCAGGAGTGAAATTTCTGAGTCATATGATAACTCTGTGTTCAACTCTTTGAGGAGTTGCCCAACTGTTTTCCACAGTTGCTGCACCATTTTACATCTCACCAGCAATGTATGGAGGTTTTAATTTATCACCATCATTGCTTACATTTGTTATTGTTTGTCTTTATTATTATAGACATCCCAGTAGGTATAAAGTGACATCTCACTGTGGTTTTGATATGGATTTCCCTAATAACTAATGATGTTGAGCATTTTTTCATGTACTTATTGGCCATTTGCATACCTTTTTAAAATGTCTACTCAAGTCCTTTGTTCATTTTATTAATTGTATTGTTTTTATTGTTTAGGTTTAAGAGTTTTTTTATAGGCTGGTGCTATGGCTCATGCTGTAATCTCAGCACTTCGGGAGGCCAAGGCAGGAGGCTCGCTTGAGCCCATATGTTTGAGACCAGCCTGGGCAACATAGCAAGACCCTGTCTCTACAAAAAATTAAAAAAAAAAAAATTAGCTGGGCGTGGTGGTATATGACCGTAGTTCCAGCTACTTTGAAGATGGAGGCAGGAGGATCGTCTGATCCCAGGAGGTTGAGGCTGCAGTGAGCTGAGATCACACCAGTGCACTCCAGACTGGGCAATGGAGCAAGATTTTGTCTCAAAAAAAAAAAAAAAAGAGTTTTTTATATATATTATAATTTTCCCATTCTGTGGGTTGTCTTTTTAATTTCTTAATGGTGTCCTTTGAAGCATAGAAGTTTTACATTTTGATGTAACCCAACTTATCTATTTTTTCTTTTGTTGCTTGTTCTTTTGGTGTCATTTTTAAAACCATCACCTAATCCAAGCATATGAAGATTTAAGCCCATGTTGCCAACAGTTTTATAGTTTTCTCTCTTACATTTAGGTCTTTGATCTATTGATTGCTTTTCGTATATTGAACCGACCTCGCAATCTGGGATGAATCCTTTGTGTGCGTGTATTTTGTTTATTTGTTTTGCTTTCTGACACAGGAAAATCCAGGCTCATCTTGAACTTTCCCGGTCCTAGATCTGGAATCAATTCTCTCTCCAAGAAGCCCTGGTTCTTCTTAGTGGAGAATGGTATTCAGAAACCAAGATGCAGGTATTAATTGTTCTCATTGCTGTTGAGGGCAGGGGCATAGATTCTAGACCCTCATAGTATAAAACCAGGGGTCAGCTAACTATGGCCCTTAAGCCAAATCCATCCTATTGCTTGTTTTTTTATAAATAAAGTTTTTTTATTTTTTGTTTTGTTTTGTTTTGTTTTTTAGACGGAGTCTCGCTCTGTCGCCAGGCTGGAGTGCAGTGGTGCTATCTCGGCTCACTGCAATCTCCGCCTCCCAGGTTCAAGCGATTCTCCTGCCTCAGCCTCCTGAGTAGATGGGATTACAGGCGCGTGCCACCACACCCACCTAATTTTTGTATTTTTAGTAGAGGCGGGATTTCACCATGTTGGCCAGGATGGTCTCAATCGCTGACCTCGTGATCTGCCTGCCTCAGCCTCCCAAAGTGCTGAGATTACAGGCGTGAGCCACCGCACCCGGCTGAAAGCCTTGATTCTTAATATGAACATAGTTACATATATTGTTTTAAGCTATAATACATAAAAACAGTTTCAAAATTACAACATCACTATTACTTCAATAATAAAATTACTGAAGAAAATTTAAGATTTATTTGTATTTTCCATGTCTTTATAATGTATTCCACTTAGAATATACAGTCAGAGTACTGTGCACAAGTCACTTAAAATAACTCTTTTTTCCTCTGGGTAATGTTACTGATTTGATATACAGTCAGGTACATTTGTTTCACTTTATTTTAATTTTGGAGTTTGCTTTATATTCCTTTTTATATTAATATAATTTTGAAATATGTAAAACACAATTCTAATGGAGGATTTTAACAGGCCTATTCGAAACTAATAAATGAGACCAGTAAGTATATAGAAGAATTGGACAATACAATTAACAAGCTTGAGAAAGCTGACTACCCAGCTCATTTTATGCAGTTAATGTAATCTTGATACCAATAACAAAAAAGGAGAGTATGGGAAAAGAAAAGCATGGGCCAATCACTGTTACAAAGATAGGTACACAAAAAGAAAATTAGCAAACCGGCCGGGTGCGGTGGCTCACACCCATAATCCCAGCACTTTGGGAGGCTGAGGCAGGCGGATCACCTGAGGTCAGGAGTTTGAGACCAGCCTGGCCCACATGGTAAAATCCCATCTCCACTAAAAAAAAAAAAAAGAAGAAGAAGAAGAAAAATTAGCTGGGCATTGTGGCATCCACCTGTAACCCCAGCTACTAGGGAGAATGAGGCAGGAGAATCGCTTGAACCCGGGAGGCGGAGGTTGCAGTGAGCCAAGATCATGCCATTGCATTCCAGTCTGGGCAACAAGAGTGAAACTCCATCTCAGAAAAAGAAAAAAAAAGGAAAATTAGCAAACCAAATCCAGTAGGATGTGCATAGTTAGATAGACAGATATTTGATAGATTAATGGATAGACAGATACATCAAGAGGCAGTATGAGAGGGAAGGTGAGGCAGTAGACTCTGAAGTCAGAACGCCTACCTTTGTATTTCAGGTTCACCAATTATAATCTGTATAAACTTGAGCAAGTCAGTTAATCTATCTTTGCCTTAGTTTCCTCATCTGCAAAATAGTCATAATAATAGTACCTACCTTATAGTTTTTTTGTGAGGCATCAATCAGTCAATATATGTAAATACTTAACATGGTCAATGTTATAGAAGTGTTGGCTGCTATTATTTTTGCTATTTTTATTATTGAAGGACATCCTAGCCATAGAGTGGCCATGACTCACAGTCCCTCCACCAAGTTAACCAAACTCAAGGTTAAGAGTACTGCCCCCCCAGATGGCCAAGTCTGCCCAAGACTTCTGAGATCAGATGAGATCGGGCATGTTCAGGGTGGCATGGCCATAGACTGCCCAAGACTTCTGATACCAGCTTCAGGGAGTTTGCCTTTCTGCCAAGTCAATGGAAATTGTCCTGCAAGACTGCCCTCATATCAGGCCTCACCTGCAAGTTTGGGGTTCCCCAGAGCCACTCTCACTTCAGAGCAGCTGGCTACAAATTCTAGGGTCCCCACAGACCCCCTCAGTTTCAATAATTTGCTAGAAGGGCTGATCGAACTCTAGAGGAAAGTACTCAGCATAGCATTACTGTCTTACAGTAGTGAAAGGATACAAATGAGAGCCAGCCAAAGGAAGAGATGCACAGGGTGAAATCCGGGATAGTCTCAAACACAAAGCTCTGTCATCCTCAGGGACGTGTTACCCTCTCCGCATCAAAGTGTGACAATACTCAAAAAATACTGCCAACCAGGGAAGCTCACCTGAGCCTTTGGTGTCCAAAGTTTTTATTGAGACTCTATCACACACTGCCCATGTGGCCAATCTTTAGACTCCAGCCCTTCCCAAAGGTCAGGATGAGTTTGGTTTCTGGTTCTTCTGGAGGTCGGAACTGGTATGGAGTGGCTCAAAGCCCCCATCATAAATCACACGGTTAGATCATAGCCAAAGCCCCAGGGCAAACAAAGACATTCCTATCAGGCTGGACATTCCAGAGGCCTAGAAATCACCTCCCAGTAGCTGAGGGCAAAGGCTAAACTGCTGTTTGAGTAAAGTTAATTCTTCACTACAAGGCTCCCAAATCCTTTTTAGCCTTACTCACACTTCCTTACCTCCGGTGGTAGGTGGGCATGGTAATGGTCCCCTATAAATCACATCTCCCTACCTCCTAGCCATTACACTTTGCAATGAGATGCTGCCACTCCTCCTATCAAAAGATAACATCTGTTTCTCCACCCCCTTGAATCTAAGTTAGCCATGTGACTTGTTTTGACCAATAGAAGGTGTTGAAAGTAGTACTGTGCACTCTCAGAGACTAAACCTTGAAAGCCTATTCAGTTTTCACCTCTCTTCTCTTAGAAACCTACCTTGAGACCACCATGCTGATAGGAAGCTGGGTCGACTCCTGGAGTAAGAGAGGCCCTGTAAAGGAGAACCAAGTTACACCACTCAACAGCCAGCAACAACGCCTTTGATGTTTGAGTGAAGCCATCTTTCCCCAGTCAATCTTCTAGCCGACTGCAATCACATGAATGAGCCCACGCCAAACTGTTGTTTTAAGCTACTAGGTAAAAAAATAATTTGTCACACAGCAATAGATAATTGATAACTTATAATGAATTAGTGTTTCTGTGGGGAAATGTGAGTGATTCTGTTCCTTTCAACTCTGAAAACTAAAAAACAGAAATTGTTTCAAACTTTCAATTGTAAGGAAGAGCCCTGAGTGGAATACCATTGTGCATAGAGTTTAGTCTGCATTTTTAGTTATCTCCTTGTGAGAACACCCTTGGTCAAGTAGCGTGGATATTTCTAGAGCTTTTTCTACATACTTCCAAAAGAATTTCCAGACACTATACTGAAGATCATTTTTTTTTTTTTTTTTTTTTTGAGATGGAGTCTTGCTGTGCCACCCAGGCTGGAGTGCAATGGTGCAATCTCGGTTCAAGTAATTCTCCTGCCTCAGCCTCCCAAGTAGCTGGGATTATAGGCATGCACCACAACGCCTGGCTAATTTTTTTGTATTTTTAGTAGAGACGGAGTTTCACCAGTTGGCCAGGCTGGTCTCGAACTCCTGACCTCAGGTAATCCACCCGCCTCGGCCTCCCAAATTGCTAGGATTACAAGCGTGAGCCACCACGCCCGGCCTGAATCACATTCTCACCAGTGGTGTATGAGGGACATAAGGGTATGTAACAGGCTTGACGTAAATATGTAACAAAAAATGATGGAAACCCCCCCATAGAAGGCAGAGTGCTAAAACCCTACTTCTTGAAATCTGCCTCACCTACTTGTAGGGCCAGCCCTGATGATACCAGAAAGCTGAATAGATGGCGGGCTTCAGCTGAGTGCTCCAGCCAATGCCCTGTGTCCAGAAGGCAATGTAGTATAATGGTCAGGAGAGAAGGTTCTGGAGCCAGGCTGCCATAGTTTAAATACTGGCTCTATCTCATACAAAGCATGACCCACTTGAAGCTTCTTAACCTCTCTAAGCCTCAATTTGCTCATCTCTAAAATGGGAGGCTGGGGGCGGTGGCTTATGCCTATAATCCCAGCAATTTGGGAGGCCGAGGTAGACTGATCACCTGAGGTCAAGAGTTCCAGAACAGCCTGGCCAACGTGGTGAAACCCCATCTCTACTAAAAATACAAAAATTAACCAGGCGTGGTGGTACACACCTGTAATCCCAGCTACTTGGGAAGCTGAGGCAGGAGAATCAGTTGAACCCAGGAGGGGGAGGTTCCAGTGAGCCGAGATCACGCCATTGCACTCCAACCTGGGCGACAAGAGCGAAACTCCATCAAAATAATAAACAAAATAAAATAAAATAAAACAAAAGTAAAATGGGAACAATATTAGTATTCATCTCATAGACTTGTGAGGATTAAATGAAATAATACATGTCAATTGCTTAAAATAGTGCATGGCACTCTGTAAGTGTTAGCAATCATTCTTATTCTCTATATTGTTTGCGAACTTGTCACCATATAGGCAGGCCTTTAATGAGGACTATTTCCCTCTCTCCTGGTAGTGAGGAAATGCCAGTAACAGACAAAAGGAGAGATTTAAGAAGCCTCACTGGGCCAGGCGCAGTGACTCACACCTATAATTCCAGCACTTTGGGAGGCCAAGGCGGGTGGATCACCTGAGGTCAGGAGTTCGAGACCAGCCTGGTCAACATGGTGAAACCCCGTCTCTACTAAAAATACAAAAATTAACCTGGCGTGGTGGCACATGCCTGTAATCCCAGCTACTCAGGAGGCTGAGGCAGGAGAATTGCTTGAACCCGGGAGGTGGAGGTTGCAGTGAACCAAGATCGTGCCACTGCACTCTAGCCTGGGCGACAGAGCGAGACTCAGTCTTTAAAAAGAAAAAAAAAAAAAGAAACTTCACTGATTTCAAAAGTCAGAATCAAAAGGATCCATAACCCTCCACGCGCTCCTCCTTGACTCAAGATGGTGTGTGGTCAGTGTACTCTCCGGGCTTGGGGGTAAGGTTGGGGGTGGGGGTAAGGCTGAGCATTTGGCTTGAATTACTCAGAAAAGGGAAGTCTGGTAAGGCAGATTACTCTACGGACTCCTGCTACAGCCTTTTCCTCCTTCGGTTAGGCAGCAGCATTTCCTTAATCACATGGCTTGAGAAATACCAACTCCCCTTAACTGCATGAACAAGGCCGCTTCTCAGTTTTTCCCTCTTGCCACTCATGTCAGACCCTCAGTATTACAGTCATCAGCTCAGAGGGGCCTCACACATTTCCACAGTTTCTTGCACTGAACTGGAGGCTTTTAGGGGCAGATAACAGAAAGCCAATTGGAGTCACTTGTGCAAAAGAGGATTCATTGAAAGGACAGTGTGGGCCCCTCCTGGAATTAGGATATTTACTAAATAAACATGAGTCGCAAAAGCAAAATCTGGACAGCTCCAGAGACCTCACAGTTTGAAATGAAGTTCTTTAGAACCAGTAGGTTCTCCCTGCATTCTGTCCTCTGTGCTTCTCTCTGTGCATCTGTGACATGTTCTCAGACCAGCTTTTTCCCAGAGGCTGAGACAATCCTGGCAGCTCGGGGCCTCACATCCAGAGTTTCACCACCCAATGGGAAAGTGGCCTCTTTCCTTTGTTCTAATTAAAATTATCCTGAGGACCAGGCGCGGTGGTTCACGCCTGTAATCCTAGCACTTTGGGAGGCCAAGGCGGGCGGATCACCTGAGGTCAGGAGTTCGAGACCAGCCTGGCCAACGTGGTGAAACCCAATTTCTACTAAAAATACAAAATTAGCTGGGCATGGTGGTGGGCACCTGTAATCCCAGCTATTTGGGAGGCTGAGGCAGGAGAATCGCTTGAACCTGGAAGGCGGAGGTTGCAGTGGGCCAAGATAATGCCACTGCACTCCAGCCTGGGCAACAAGAGTAAAACTCCATCTCAAAAAAAAAAAAAAAAAAAGAAAAAGAAAAAGAAAAGAAAAGAAAAAACATAAATAAATAAAATAAAATTATCCTGGGAGAGGGAGGCCCATCTCAGGTCTCAAGCTCATCCCTGCCCTCATCCCTGCTCAAGTCTCATCACTACTGGCCACGGATCAAGCCAGCTTGGCAGGTGCCACTCGTGACCAATCACTGTGACCAAGAGATGGGGCCTGTAAGAAGATGACAATTCCTCTTAACACTGTGGTTAAAGGGACATCTCTTAGAAGAAAGCAGAGTCTTGTATCCAGAAGAAAGGAAGGATGTCAGGCAAAAGGAACAAATGGATAACCCTACACTTGCATTAAAGACAAAAATTTAACCTTTATGACCACATACTGATCAACATGACTTCCACAGTCATTTCACATGAGTATTCATAATATAGCAGGTCCTGATTTAACTAACATATTAGAAAATGGTTTCACATAAGTAATCCTTCTAGATAACAGAAGCTTATCCCCTTTAAGTGCCAAAGCATGTTTTTCTTAGTTCATTTTCTATAAAGTCTCTCTAATATATGGTAGAAACCATTTTTCCTACTTTTATAAAAAGAGTGTCCTGGACGGGCACAGTGGCTCACCCCTATAATCCCAGCACTTTGGGAGGCCGAGGTGGGTGAATCACTTGAGGTCGGGAGTTCGAGACCAACCTGACCAACATGGAGAAATCCCATCTCTACTAAAAATACAAAATTAGCTGGGCATGGTGGCGCAAGCCTGTAATCCCAGCTACTTGGGAGGCTGAGGCAGGAGAATCACTTGAACCCGGGAGGCGGAGGTTGCAGTGAGCTGAGATGGTGCCATTGCCCTCCAGCCTGGGAAACAAGAGCGAAATTCCGTCTCAAAACCAAAACAAACAAACAAAAAAAAGTGTCCTGAACCAAATTTAACTTTTACTTGTCCTATTGGATATCAATGAAGTTCTCCTAGACTATTGAGGTATATAGAGCTATTTGACCCAAGCCAAGGGCACCAGGCTATACTTGTTTTCGTGTGTGTGTGTGTGTGTGTGTGTGTGTGTGTAGGTGTGTGTGTGTGAGAGAGAGAGAGAGATGGAGTTTCACTCTATTTCCCAGGCTGGAGTGCTGTGGTGTGATCTCAGCTCACTGCAACCTCCACCTCTCAGGTTCAATCGATTATCCTGCCTCAGCCTCCCGAGTAGCTGGGACTACAGGCGCCCACCATCATGCCTGGCTAATTTTTTGGTAGTTTTGGTAGAGACAGAGTTTTACCATGTTGGCCCTTCTGGTTTCCAACTTCTGACCTCAAGTGATCCGCCCGCCTCGGCCTCCCAAAGTGCTGGGATTACAGGCGTAAGCCACCGCACCCTGCCCACGTTTTGATTTCTGATGTCAGTTTTAAGGTTTTGGTCTGGTATTCTCAGATGTTGTTTCCTACTGCTGTCACTGTGCCCCTCTCTAACAATTCTGCCCCTTAAACACCTCCCCACCTTGCTTATTTGCTAATTCTCATCTACCAAGGATTGGGAAATCAGATGACCAAAAATGTTACAATATTGTGTAAAATATTTGCAACTTCAGAAGCTAGAATTTACTGCTCTGTGAGGTCATATAGTCTCTGAATGAAGGCTGGGAACTCATCTATGAATAAATGAGGAGAGCTCTTTAACACTAACCCAGATATTTCTAGGCACTTGTTATGTTCTTTCTTATGTTCACGCCTCAGTTCACAGATGTATTCTAGATGGTTGAGTTACCTAAAGTATAATTGTATAATAACTGAGGTATTTCTTTACTTCTTTTCTTCATGTTATCTCTTTGCTAGTTTATAATCTCTTCATTTTTAAGCATCCATTTGTCTGTGAGTTCTCTCTCAGCTAACTATTTTAGGCCATTTCCAACAAGTCAAAAACATGGACCCCCTTTAAATCAGTAAATGAATATGCAGGAGAGGGGGTGGAAATAGCATTAACATTCACATTGACCCAGCAGCTTCCTGCCACATAAAGAGAAAATTAGAGAAGACGTTTTCAGTAGATAAATTACTATTAAAGACTGTGATTTCAAAATGAACAGTGGGCAGTGCTGGATCCTGGAAATTGATGAAAATACTTCATTGTGAGGAAGAAGGCATGTAACAAAAACTGACATGGAATTAAGAAAAGATCTGAATTCAAACACACCGGATCTTGCTTTTCCCGTAGATAAGAAAAAGAAAAAAAAATCAGCCCACTTCTCTGCTGTTAAATGATAGATTGAAATGACCATAGCCTACATATCCCAGATAGAAAGACCCACTATGGAAACTTAATCTCCAAAAAGAGCAAGTCTGGCTTTGTTTACGCATGACTAAACAACAATCCAATTGGTCAATTCAGGGAAAAATAAAACTGATGCTATGGCAAAATTAAGTAGGTATTCCAGTTACTTTGGTTGCATAATAAGCCTTCCAAAAACTTAATGGCTTAAAAGACTGCCAGGCATTGTGGCTCATGCCTGTAATCCCAGCACTTTGGGAGGCTGAGGCAGGTGAATCACCTGAGGTCAGCAGTTCGAGACCAGACTGGCCAACATAGCGAAACCCTATCTCTACTAAAAAAAAAAACAAAAATTAGCTGGGCATGGTGGCATGCACCTGTAGTCCCAGCTACTTGGGAGGCTGAGGCAAGAGAATCGCTTGAACCTGAGAGGCAGAGGTTGCAGTGATCCGAGATTGCACCACTGCACTCCAGCCTGGGCGACAGAGTGAGACTCTGTCTCAAAAAAAATTAAAAAACCAACATTTATTTTGCTCACAAATCTACAGTCTGGGCAGGGTTCAGCAGGGACAGCTCATCTTTGTGCCACTCTGTCAATGGGTGATTCCAAGGCTAGTTCTACCTGGCATTAGCAAAGGTGGCCAAAGGCTGGGGTCTGAAATCACCCAAGACTGGCCCACATGTCTGGCAGTTAAAGCTAGAAAGACTCAAACAACTGGTGGCTGGAACAACTGGAGCTCCTTGGGCATGTCTCCCTATCTCTGTGTGGTCCCTCCATGTGGCCTCTCCAGCATGGTGGCCTCTGGGTAGCCAGACTTCTTTTAGGATGGCTCTGGGATCTCAAGGCAGGTGTCTCAAAAGAGTAAGAGCCTGGCAGAAGGTGCCACCTTTTATGACCCAGCATCAGCAATCACTCAATGTTACTTCCTGTATATTCTCTTCATTAGAACCAAGTCACCAAAGCCAGCCCACATTCAAGGGCAGGGAATAGACTCCACTTTGGTGGCTGTAGTATCCAAGAGTTTGTGGGAATATTTTAAAACACCACAGTGGACAACAGGTATTGTTAGATCAAGTTTTTTTTGTTTGTTTGTTTGGGAAATGGAGTCTTGCTCTGTGGGCCAGGGTGGACACTACAACCTCTGCCTCCTGGTTTGAAGCGATTCTCTTGTCTCAGCCTCCTGAGTAGCTGGGAGGCATGCGCCACCACGCCTGGCTAATTTTTATATTTTTAGTGGAACCGGGTTTCACCATGTTGGCCAAGCTGGCCTCGAACTCCTGACCTCAGGCGATCCACTAGCCTCAGCCTCCCAAAGTGCTGGGATTACAGGCGTGAGCCACCACGCTCGGCCTAGATCAAGCTTCTTAATAGGGCCACTCCAGACCTTGTTTCACTCCCTCCTAATTATTCTAACGAGCTACTAACCCTTCTGGCATCTTCCCAAATGCATCAAGTTGTGTGACTATGCTGACTAGGTGCTTATTTTTGGATGAATGTGAGACGGGAAGAAAAGGAAGAGAAGAGGTGACTGGGCTTAATTAGTGACTATCCCTTCCCAGAGGCCCAGCAGTGAGGAAGCTCCACTGAGAGCAACATTGCCTCTTAGCAAGTCTGGGTTTCATCAGAACAAGATCCCCAGAGCCAAGGACTAGGCAGAAGCCGCTGCGATGACAACTTCAGAGAACCCAGCCTGAGAGAGGAATTGAGAGAGCTCTGGGTCACAAAAAAGTGCCCCAGGGTCACCGAGTAGCCCTTCATATTCAATTACATTAATGACATAGAAAATAAGGCTTTAAATAAGATTGCTCTAAAAATAAAGAGTAATCATGATAAATGCTTTAAAGTCGTTAGTCATTTTGGGCTTTGTAAAGTGTAAATTCCACATAAATTCCCTCATTTTCTGCTCTATTATGATAGAACTTCTGATTACTTCTCTACTGAATGGCAACCGAGGTCATTGCCAAGTTCATTTTTAAGGAGGAAATTGGGACAGTTTTGGAAAAGATGACTTCCTGTGTTGTTGAGGGAGGCTCGGATAGCTGCTTGCAATGGCGATTTTCATTGTTCAGGGTGAATTACTAGTTTTTTCATGAGTTCTCCCTGATACTCTAACTAGAAGTAATTGCTCCTTTTTCTTCACTGTCATAGCACAATGATCACATCTTTATTTCACATTTGTTCTTTCCTGGGTGCCATTTTGGTTTGCTGTCTTTTCATATCCTTACCCTATTCCCCATCCTCACTCCACAGTTGTAAACTTTGGAGCATTAAGAGCCATTTTGTTGAATTTTTATTTCCTAAAGCACCTAGCATGGTGCCTTGTATGTATATTTTTGTTGAGGAGTGAATATATGAAAACATCATATAGAAACCTCAACATAAATAATGGGAAGACATATGAACGTCACACTCATAAACATGAAAGATGTCTCTCCTAAACAGAGAAAACTAAGAAAAAATACAACAAAAGCACATAATCTTGTTTATCTATGGTATGAAGAAATATTCAATATCACCATCTATCTATTTTGATGAGCATGTGCTTGGTGTATCTTAGTGGGCCTACATCAATATTTGCATCATTATCATCAGAAGAGAACAGATTTTTAATATTTTATAGCAATTTTATGAGCATCTCATTTGAAAATTGCATAGATATTATGAGAGACTCATTGTTTTAATAAGCAAGATTTATGGAAGACATTGCTAGTATAAAATGAAGAGGAGCCTCATCATACTTTCCTTGTAAATGACTTTTCATATTGCCAAGTCAATTATTATGGTTCTGAGACATTGAACCCAGAAAATCATTTCAGAGTCAGGAATGCTTGATTTGTAAGATAGGAAGCAAATGAATGTCTTTCCTTTGAATTCTCATCCAAACCAAAGATAGACCAGCTATTAACTTTTGCAGAGAAGAGGACTCAAAGGCCAATGAAGTAAGACTAATTCTTTGCCTCATGGGCAAGAAGTTGATTGTCCAAGTAAAAAAGCAAATCGTGGGTTTCATGAGAGGGACAATACCTCTCACTCCATGAGCAGAAGATGGATGGTTTGGCTTTTTTGAGGTAATGGGGCACGGACAGCATGGAGGCGTAACCTTGAGCAGGAGGAATGAGAGCGGGCTTCCATGTGCCTGGATCATGGTGATGGCCATCCTAGCTCAGTGCAGGTAGGACCACATTGCTCCCATCCCCCTCTCCAAGAGCCAGCCTGCTTGCTCTTGATTTTCCACTCACAGAAATATTCTCACTTAACTACCATGCAAATAGAGGAATCCTACCTTCTAAAAGGGACGAATACTCTTGCTCAAGAATTAAGCACCTCTGGGAGAAAAGAAGAGGGACAAGCAGATGCCATTCTTCTCCATCCTTGTGAGATGGGCACTGAATCAATGGAAAGGGGAAACTGAGAAGATCATCCTGAATTTGAGTGTTTGTTCTGCATGTAAGTTGCATTGCCCCCCCACCCAGCTCCCACAAAGAAGAACCAATGTTCATTATGGTAATGAATAAAACTCCCCGGTTCAACCAATTCTCCTATCTCAGCCTCGTGAGTAGCTGGAATTAAAGGGACCTGCCATGACACCCAGATAATTTTTGTATTTTTGTAGAGATAGGGTTTCACCATGTTGGCCAGGCTGGTCTTGAACTCCTGACCTCAGGTGATATGCCCCCACCTCGGCCTCCCAAAATGCTAGGATTACAGGCGTGAGCCACCAGGCCTGGCCAAAGCCCTTATTTAGAGAAGCCAAGAAGCACTGGGGCTCAAGTCCTGTCTATGTCAGCTGGAGGTGAGGGATACGACACAAGATACAAAAAGCATCTACCACAGCTCCCTAAAGCAGCTGTAGCAGACCAAACACACAGAGCCCAGAAGTGATTTGACCGGCTAAGCGCACAATGGCATATAGTTGACATGCCCACTCTGGCTCTGCTATTTCTTACAGAAGCCAAGGTTTGCCTACAAAGGGATTTCCCACCTCTTCTGCAAGGAAACCGTGCCCCATATATTCTTTCTGACCTTTGTGTCAGTGAGAGGTGCCTGAATCAGCAAATGTCAATTGGGCGATCTGGTCACAACTTATTTATTTTCTCTTGCCTGTCTGCAATGTTTGGAGTAAATGAGATTTTCTTGTGAAATGTGTAAAGCCTTGTTATTCTTCCTTTGTTTACCCTGTCTGGACTGTAATTTCTTTGCCAACAGGCTTACAATAACATCTAACTTACTTGTATCACTGTATCTCTGGTGCCCAGCACAACACCTGCCTGCCACTTAGTAGTTTCTTAGTAAATATTGTTGAATGAATGAATGAATGAACACATGAATGAGTGCAGAAATAATATTGTATCTCATTATGATCCTTTATTCACCATTTCTAGCACCTTAAACATCCCTATGGCTTCTATCCTTCCTATAGAATTCTTTTTTCCCTTTGATATTTTATTCCTGGTGTTTGGTCCAACCTCTGCCATATCACTCTAAGACCTGAGTTCATAGTCAACCTACACCTGGGAACTAAGAACTGGGGTGGGAGAGGATGTCAGTCAGATGGTTATAAAGACTCAGGGATCACCTGAGGTCAGGAGTTTCAGACCAGACTGGCCAACATGGTGAAACCCTGTCTCTACTAAAAATACAAAAATTAGCTGGACGTGATGACAGGTGCCTATAATCCCAGCTACTCGGGAGGCTGAGGGAAGAGAATCAATTGAACCTGGGAAGTGGAGGTTGCAGTGAGCCGAGATTGTGTAACTGCACTCCAGCCTGGGTGACAGAATGAGAATCAGTCTCAAAAAAAAAAAAAAAAAAAAAAAAAAAATATATATATATATATATATATATACACTCAGGGGATCATGGCATTGAAGACCTTGAGGGAGAGACTGGTGAAGGGAGCTTTTGATGCCTGCCTAAGGATAACTCTGATGATGACGTACTTGATGGCAAAAGTAAAAGACTGTTTAGTCCCATCGTCTGGACCCTATGAGTTTGTATGATGGTCTAAAACTTAAGATCCTCCTCTTTTTTTTTTTTTTTTTTTTTTTTT
>NW_026652282.1:39882253-39896075 GCF_009828535.3 Hylobates moloch
GCCACCACGCCCAGCCAATTTTTGTATTTTTAGTAGAGATAGGGTTTCACCATGTTGGCCAGGATGGTCTCTATCTCCTGACTTCATGATCCGCCCACCTCGGCCTCCCAAAGTGCTGGGATTACAGGCGTGAACCACAGTTGCCCAGCCTGGAGATCCTCTTCTAAATCATACAATAGAAAATGACTCAAGTGATTATTTATTCAATTCTTCCAAAGATGGTATATAGCTAGCTCCATTCTAGAGAGACTGGAGAGAAATAAATTTATTATGCATGTTTAATAAAATTTCAACAAATTTAGTTTAAAGACCTAATTGTCTTTTATTAGTGATTCAGTGATTCATGAATTGAGCAGCATCTCATCTAAATGATTTAGAGAAAGCACTCTGCCGAGCTGAGCAGAGGAAGTTGGCTTTATAGGCAGAAAATAGCTGAAGAAGCAGAAACAGGAGACAAAAAGGGGATTGGTTCTTTCTGTTTTTTTTTTTTTTTTTTGAGATGGAGTCTCACACTCTTGCCCAGGCTGGAGTGCAGTGGCGCCATCTCGGCTCACTGCACGCTCCGCCTCCCGGGTTCATGCCATTCTCCTGCCTCAGCCTCCTGAGTAGCTGGGACTACAGGCAACTGCCACCATGCCCGGCTAATTTTGTGTATTTTTGGTAGAGATGGGGTTTCACCGTGTTAGCCAGGATGGTCTCAGTCTCCTGACCTTGTGATCTGCCCGCCTCGGCCTCCCAAAGTGCTGGGATTACAGGCGTGAGCCACCGTGCCCAGCGGTTCTTTCAAAGTTATTTTCCTTATAGGGCAGTAACAGAGGGGACTTCCTTATCATGCTGACTCAAGTATATTAGGCCCCTTCTGATTGGTTACCATGAATCTCCTGGTTTTTTGTGGGGGGTTTTTGTTTGTTTGTTTTGAAAACCAGTTCATTTTAAAGTTCGACTTGACTATGTAGCATCTAGCAAGAGTAACTCCTACCTGGTTTGATCTGATCTGTTGGGCCTAGTGTAGGAGCTCAGTCCAAAACAATGGCTTCCTCTAAATTTTATTTAACACATACAGTAGATCCTGTATTAGTCGAGGTTCTCCAAAGAAATGGAACCAATAAGATATATATAAATATGTAAGAGAAGATATATTATGGACATTTGCTCATTCAATGATGGAGGCCAAGAAGTCCCACAATCTACTGTCTGCAAGCTGGAGAACCATGAAAGCCCGTGGTGTAAGGCCTGAGAACCAAGGGAGCCAATGGTATAACCTCCAGTCCGAGGACAAAGGCCTGAGAACCAAGGTAGAGGGGTGGTGCTGGTATAAGTTTCTGAGTCTGAAGCCCAAGAACCAGGAGCCCCAATGTCCAAGAGCAGGAGAAGATAGATGCTCCAGCTCAAAGAGAAAGAAAGAGAATTTTCCCTTCCTCCATCTCTTTGTTCTATTTAGGCCCTCAACAGAGGGGATACTGCCCATTCACATTAGTAAAGGCAGATCTTTTTTTTATTATTATTTTTGAGACAGAGTCTCACTGTGTCACCCAGGCTGGAGTGCAGTGGCATGATCTTGGCTCACTGCAACCTCTGCCTCCTGGGTTCAAGTCGTTCTTATGCCTCAACCTCCTGAGTAGCAGAGATTACAGGTGTGCACACTACGCCCGGCTAGTTTTTGTATTTTTAGTAGAGATGGGGTTTCATCATGTTGCCCAGGCTGGTCTCGAACTCCTGAGCTCAAGCCATCCACCTGCCTCGGCCTCCCAAAGTGCCGAGATCACAGGCGTGAGCCACCACACCTGGCCTGGCAGATCTTCTTTATCTCAGTCTACCAATTCAAACGCTAATCTCTTCCAGAAACACTCTCATAGACACACCCAAAAATCATGTTTTTACCAGGTATCTGGGCATTCCTTAGCCCAGTCAGGCTGACACATAAAATTAACCATTACAGATACCTTAGGGTTTGATTCTCACAGGACCCAAGCTGAGAAAGTCTGGTCTATACTAAGATTTTCTTTTTGGTAATAAACACTGCCTTCTCACCTTCCCAAATGTGACAGGCATAGCTAAGTTTATACATAAATCCAGGTGACCTGATTGAGATCACACAGGCCACACCACTTCCACTCCCCAGTACTATATCATGACCATTCGCCAGATCATGAACTTTTCTTTTTTTGAGACAGAGTTTCGCTCTTGTTACCCAGGCTGCAGTGCAATGGCACAGTCTTGGCTCACTGCAACCTCCGTCTCCTGGGTTCAAGCGATTCTCCTGCCTCAGTCTCCCAAGTAGCTGGGACTACGGGCACCCGCCACCACGCCCAGCTAATTTTTGTATTTTTAGCAGAGATGGGGTTTCACCATATTGGCCAGGCTGGTCTCAAACTCCTGACCTCAGGTGATCCGCCAGCCTCGGCCTTCCAAAGTGCTGGGATTACAGGCTTGAGCCACCGCGCCCAGCCCATGAACTTTTCCAAAGCTCGGCCTTCAATGGCTACAAACACTTCCTCACATGGTTGAACCAAAGTGCCTCCAACTATTTTCTTGCTGTTGGAAATCCTTGCTGCCTCCAATTTTTCACAAAGTTTCTTTTTTCATTTTAATAAAAGATCCTGGTGGCAGCGTGGAATTTGGAGCAGATGAAAGAGAGACTCAAGACCACTTAGCCAGCTATTGCAATGGCTCAGAATAAGGTCATGAGATCCTGAATCCAGATTGAGGCAAAAGGAATAAAATGGAATGGACCAAGCCAGATTTGCAAGAAAAAAAGACATTTTGGCACTTTGAGATATTCAGATGTCTGTTTTGCTCCACGCCCATAACTTTCCAAATTTAGTTTTATGTCATGGTCACCTAACCGAGTTCTTAATTCTTTTTTTTTTTTAATGAATTAAACTTTTTAGAGCAGATTTGGGTTTATAGCAAAATTGAGCAAAAGGTACAGAGGTTTCTCACATACCCCCTGCCCCTACCCAAGTAGAGCCTCTGCCATTATTAACATATGTCACCAGAGAGGTACATTTGTTTCAACTGATGAACATTGGCACATCATTATCTCCCAAAGCCTATAGTTTACATTGGGTTTTGTTCTTGGTGCCATACATTCTAATGCTGTACATTCTACTGCTGTAATCCCAGCACTTTGGGGGGCCAAAGCAGGTGGATTACTTGAGGTCAAGAGGTCGGGACCAGCCTGGCCAACATGGTGAAACCCACCATTTCACCGTTTCACCATGTTTGGACAACCCACCATTATAGTATCATACAGAGGAGTTTCATTGTCCTAAAAATCCTCTGTACTCTGCCTTTTCATCCTCCACCACCCCACCCCCAGCCCCTGGCAACCATTGATCTTTTTATACTGTCTCCATATTTTTGCCTTTTCCAGAATTGAATCATACAATTCCAGTTGGAATCATACACTTGGTAGCCTTTTCAGATTGGCTTCTTTCACTTAGCAATATGTATTTAAGTTTCCTCCGTGTCTTTTCATGGCTTGATAGCTCATTTCTTTTTAGAGCTGAATGATATTTCCTTGTATGGATGTACCATAGTTTATTTATCCACTCACCTACTGAAGGACATTGTGGTGGCTTCCAGGTTTTGGCAATTATAAATAAAGCTGCCATAAATATTCATGTGCAGGTTTTTGTGTGTCCATAAGTTCTCTACTCCTTTCGTTAAACATCAAGCAGTACAATTGTTGGATCATATGGTAAAAGTATGCTCAGTTTTGTAAGAAACTGACAAACTGTCTTCCAAAGTGGCTATACCATTTTGCATTCCCACCAGTAATGAATAAAAGTTTCTGTTGTTCCACATCCTTGTCAGCATTTAGTGTTACCAGTGTTCTAGATTTTGGCTATTCTAATAGGTACATAGTGGTATCTTGTTGTTACTTTAAGTTGCATTTCCCTGATGTAATACAATGTGGAGCATTTTTTCATATCCTTATTTGCCATTCTTAATTCTTTTTTTTTTTTTTTTTTGAGACAGAATCTCGCTGCATTGCCCAGGCAGGAGTGCAGTGGCATGATCTCAGCTCACTGCAACCTCCGCCTCCCGGGTTCAAACTATTCTTCTGCCTCAGCCTCCTGAGTAGTTGGGATTACAGGCACACACCACCACGCCCTGCTTATTTTTGTATTTTTAGTAGAGATGGGGTTTCACCATGTTGGCCAGGCTGGTCCCGAACTCTTGACCTCAAGTAATCCACCCGCCTTGGCCCCACCAAAGTGCTGGGATTACAGGTATAAACCACCGGGCCCGGCCCCATTCTTAATTTTTTAAACTTGCCTCTTGAAACGTAACAGGGCACTCTGATTTCCATGTAATTGTTCCTTCTCGATTTTCCCCCTGAGCAAACAGTGACCCTTGAACGGTGTTTGCTGTCAATGGTTCTGCCCATCGCACTATCCGGAGTGAAGAAAGATCTGAAGGCAGCTGACCCTTTGGGGATCCTTTACCGTTGGGTGTCTGCTCTGGAGGACAAGCGGCAGGCAGCATACTTCTGTTGGAAACAAAGGGTTCCTGTTTCTCGCAGAATTTTTCACATTAAATTGAAGAAAAAAATTTAATTGTCTTGAAATTTTATGATTTTTCTATACAGAAGGGCATCACTCTTACCAAGACAGAACCTAAAAACTTAGGTCTCTAACCATTTTCCTTAAGGGAATATCTTCAGATCTGAGAGCTAAGAGTCAAACGTCTGGATTGGGGATATGTTTATTTGCTTTTTCTCTAATACCAATGTTTCTAAATTCAAATTCAGAGGTGCTGATTCCTGATATTTTGGAGATATATATATTTATCTCAAAGTAAAGACACTTGCCTGCATTGGATGCCTAGGCAAGATTCTAAAATGTGCCTTAACACCTTGCCAAGCAAATAACACAAGCCTCATAGTAAATTCAGAAATCTGCTTTGCTCTCTTTCGGGTGAATGCTTCAGTCAAAACAGATTGCTTTTTTTGAGCATTCTAGAGTTTGCTTGCCATCAGTTTCTCTCTTAGTTCTTCAGCCTTGAGACCCTCCCTCAAAGTAGTAGTCTTATAATGAAAAGGAAAAACAATTATTCCAGACTGCCAGTTTCTTATTTTTCTGTTAATTGTATTGCCTTCCTTCCAGGGGGGATTTCATAAAAATCAATTGTCCCAGCCGGGTGCGGTGGCTCACGCCTGTAATCCTAGCACTTTGGGAGTCCGAGGCAGTTGCATAACCTGAGGTCAAGGGTTCAAGATCAACCAGGCCAACATGGTAAAACCCTATCCCTACTAAAAATACAAAAATTAGTCGGGTGTGGTGGCACTTGCCTGTAATCCCAGCTATTTGTGGGGAGACTGAGGCAAGAGAATCGCTGGAACCTGGGAGGCGGAGGTTGCAGTGAGTCAAGGTCCTGCCACTGTACTCCAGCCTGGGTGACAGAGCAAGACTCTGTCAAAAAAAAAAAAAAAAAATCAATTGTCCCTACTTTCAAGTGTTAGAGGCAACAAAGAATTCCCATATTGGGTGAGTTGAGCTCTAAAAAAAAATCCAGCCCCAAAGGTCTATGGTTTTTCAAGTCTATATTCAAGTTGTTTCGGAAATAGGCTTATTAATCAATAACAAAAGTAAACTCTGATTTTCCTTCTACAGCAGTCCTCCACTCCCTGAGTGAGTCAAGATGAGCTGTTAATTTCACACCAAAGCCACACTTAATATCTCAAGTCCAAGATGATCATAGCAAAGCAGAAACTAGGAAGACTGTTGAAGTAATGTGACAGAAACTTAGAACAGAGAAAATGGTAATAAGCCCCTTGATTAACAAAAAAGAAAGACGATATAAAAATCAGAGAAGCAAACTGTGTAATGAAATCCAGACACTTTATTTTGGTCAGTGAAGTAAAAACACAAGTAAATTTGAGGGAACATTAAATTCACCACCCGGGCCTACAGAGAACTACTGTCCAAATGTCAGCATATTTTGCTGTCTTACTTTTCCTGTATCACTGTGACATGGGATCCTCGAAAACCCCATGTCTTTCAGCAGAGAAGCCCTTTAGTTCTGACTGGCACAAGCCTATCATGAGGGAGCGTTGCCACCTGTTCCTGCTGTTCCCTTCGTATCTTCCTTTCTTCTTCTTCTTTTTTTTTTTTTTTTTTTTTTTTGAGATGGAGTCTTGCTCTATTGCCCAAGCTGGAGTGCAGTGGCACCATTCCGGCTTACTGCAACCTCTGCCTCCCGGATTCAAGTGATTCTCCTGTCTCAGCCTCCCCAGTAGCTGGGACTACAGGTGCCCACCACCACGCCCGGCTAATTTTTGTGTTTTTAGTAGAGACGGGGTTTCACCATATTGGCCAGGCTGTTCTCAAACTCCTGGCTTCAAGTGATCTGCCCGCCTCAGCCTCCCAAAGCGCTGGGATTACAGGCGTGAGCCACCACGCCTGGCCCATATCTTCCTCTCTCTGAATTCCTTGCCTCACAATTGCAATCCTGCAAAGCAACGTGATCTAGTGAAAAGGGTAATGACATGAGAATTAGGAAACTTGTCCCAGCTCTCACTGTGCTGAGAACCCATGGAGTTATCTCAAACATGTCACACACAGTGACTTTCCTCTTTAGTAAAATAAGGGATTTAGTCTAGATGATTCTATAATTATTCCTCTCTCTTCCGTATAGACATCACTCTGGATTTAGAACTCAGGATCAATGAAACAAATGAGATTCTGAGCTATTCAGAAGTGCTCTCTGTTGGAACTGAAGCTCTCATGGGTAAAAGACAAGAATTTCTGCATCCAGTCTAAAGCACACATGCTGCACCTGGCAATGTGTTAAAGCTCATTCTCAGAATGGGTCTGATGGAGTCCTGATGGGCCCGATATGTCACTTATCTGTAGAGTGATTAACCTATTGTGTTTGAGCCCTGGGTTGGGGCCCAAAGCTAACTAAGCCCTCTTTAATCCATCCTAATGATCTTAAAAGTTAGGGACAAGAGCCCCCCATGTGCTTCCAGTGGCCATAGCAGCTATCTAGGCCCCTTGGAAGTAGGCAAGAGACTCATGACCTATGGTGTTCCCTCTTGATCCTAGTAAGTCAAGATTCCCCAATATCGTCCCTATCATAAGCAGCAGGAAATATGAATTGAGCCATTTAATCATGGAAGCTGTCATTCACCAAGCGCTTACTCTGAGCTGGCAACATGTTGAGCACATTTCGGGGCTTAATTCTCACAGCAGCCTCTTCAAGTCAGTACTATTATTATCCTCATGATACAGATGAGGAAACTGAGTGTAGCAAGGCTTACATAACTTCCCTAAGGTCACGCAACTGGTAAGTGGCAAAGCTAAGATTCCAATCAGGGAATCTGATACCAGAGCCAATGTTACAAAAAATAACAAAAACAAACAAAAAGCCTTTTATTTTGACATAATTTCAAATTGCAGAACAGTATCAAGAATTTCAGGCTGGGCGCGGTGGCTCATGTCTGTAATCCCAGCACTTTGGGAGGCTGAGGCAGGCAGATCACTTGAGGTCAAGAGCTCAAGACCAACCTGGCCAACATAGTGAAATCCTGTCTCTATCAAAAATACAAAAATTAGCTGGGCGTGGCGGCATATGCCTCTAGTCCCAGCTACCTGGGAGACTGAGGTAGGAGAATTGCTTGAACCCAGGAGGTGGAGGTTGCAGTGAGCCAAGATGGCGCCACTGTACTCCAGCCTGGGCGACAGAGTGAGACTCTGTCTCAAAAAAAAAAAAAAAAATCCATATATCCTGTACTCAGATTCTCCAACTGTTAACATTTTACCGTAATTTGCTTTATCCTTCTCTTTGTGTATATATATTATATGCTTATGTAATACATATGCACATACATATATATTTATGTGTGTAATATATTACATACACACATAATATATATAATCTTTTTTTGAACCATTTGAGAGTAGATTGCAGACAGGAAGCTTCTTTACTCCTAAATAATTCAGTGTGTATTTCTTAAAAACAAAGACTTTCTTTTACATGAACACAGTATAATTGTCACAGTACTGTCAATGAACATTGAAATAATACCATTGTAAGATCTTTCAACCTTATTTAGATTCTGCCAATTCTTCCAATTAGGTCTGTTATAGAAAAAAGTCTTCTGGCTCAGCTCAGGCTCAAATCTGTGATCACACATTGCATTCAATTGTCACATTACTTTAGTCTCTTTTAACTTTGAGTATTTCCTCAGTCTTTGTCCTTCGTGATCTTGACAAGCGATTGTCAAGTTATTTTACAGAACATCCCTTCAATTTGGTTTGTCTGATGTTTCCTCCTGCTTAGACTCAGATTATCCATTTTTGGCAAGAGTGCCACAAATGTGATGTTGTGTCTCTGTGCAGCATATCAGGAGGCACATATCAGTTTATCCCATTACTGGCCATATTAACTCTGATCACTTGGTTAAGGTCGCATATGCCAGTCTATATTCACCCTTTGCAATGAATCTGGTGCAGACAGAGCCCACGCCCTTAACCACTACTCTATAGAACTACCTCTAGGCAATCAGCACTGTGCTAGTCATTGAAGATACAAAGAGCCTTGAAGGAATTCTCCTGACAGAGAGCTTACAATATTAGTGGAAAGACAAGCATGTGATATATTACTTCAGCATCCATCCACAAATTGTCCTGTGAGTCCCACAGACAATTAGAGTTAGAGGAATTCAAGGATAGAAGTGACTTTTGAGGCCTAAGGGCTCCCAAAGGAGCCTCGGTTGGGAAACTGCTCTTGTTAGGGAATTAGAAGGGAGGATGGGTTTGGCTTCTGGGCACACAGGGCTGTGCACAGCCATAGGTGGGAAGGGACAGAAACAGCCTAGGCACTGTCTTAGGAGGGCCAGAACACAGTATCATTGTCTCAAACAAGAAGACCCTGGTAGCCATTTTAGGGGGGTTGCTGGCAGCATGGATAGGGTGACCAAAAGAAAGCCAGAAGTCTGAATTCAAAGCCCCTTGGGAATCAGAGTGTGATGAGATACCAGGTTGAGTGGCCTGGACCCAGAGTAGCTCAGAAAAATCTGCCCGATTAACTCCCTAACTCCTGGGCTAGTATTTCACCAAGTTTTAACAGCACCAAATGGCCCTGCCATACATGCTCTGAAGGATGTGTTCATGGTATTTCCAGTGCCAAGGCCAAAGATGTTTGGCAAGAGCAACAGTTTTTTGTGGAGGAATAAGGTGAACCAAAGTAGGAGAGACAGATGGGGAGTCATTGAGAAAGACTCACATGCTCCATTAAGGAATTATTTGCACGCTCTTAGCCTAGAGACTCTGTCTTGTGTACATACAACAAAGTGACAGAGTGAGAGTTTGGAATTCTATGTGTGATTTCACTGGCTACTCCTAAACACCAATTAGAATCTTTTCAGAACACTATTTTCGCCTGCTTCTATAGTAAGAATAGGAACTGGCACTTCTCTGAAGTACCCTTTGCCTCTAATCTGGTTCAGAATTAAAGTGCTCTCATTAAATGGAGACCTCATTATATTCTGCTCTAATCTACAACACAATCATAATGCAGTGATTACCTTGAATTATTATTGCACATACTTCCACCCACTTATTATTATATGTCTCTGTACTTTAATTATGTTTCAATGAATATAATTCCATACCCTTCAATACTTAAATAAAATTCACTTTAAATATAACTGCGTGCCTATAATTCTCTGTAAATGTGAGTACTTGCACTGCAAATAATAAAAATTAGTACTGCTGTGGAGGCTGAACAAACTAAGCCATGCCTGAAAGAAATCAGTTGGCATTTTAATGGAATTTTAAAACATCAAAATTTGTTACCACCTTATTTTTTCAAAAACACATTTTAAGAGGATGATTTTTGTAGCTTTAACAACAACAAAAAAATCTTTGGAAGGAAACAGCAATTCTGTAGAGGCTTTTGTTTACTAACCACTTCACCAGGGAATTCATTCCAATAGAGAATTGAATTTTTTTTTTTAACTGCAATGAGGTTTATTTGTTTTTTGTTGCTGTTGTTTACTTATTTGTGGCCATGCTTCTGGAAGAAATTTCTTGGACAGTTCGAAGGGTCAAAGTGAAATTTCAGAATCAATAACCAGGTAACTAGCATTAAGGCCTTCTACCTGCTCTACCCATCAGCACACGCATTCTTATTACCCAGGAAAAAGAGTGGCATTAATGCTTATATTATTTCTGGCACGCACCCTTAGGAAGCCATACACTCCCTTATTTTTGCCAAGATATGTCTCAGAGGAGACTGTCTTCAGAGAATTTTTTTGAATTCTGTCGTACTTACTAGTATAGCTGCAACACATGTATATGCTTTGGTTGGTATTTATTTCAAACATATGGTCAATAATATCTTGGACTGAAAAGTAATCATTGTGATAAATTAATTCATGACCTCATGCCAAGAGACAATGCTCCCAAAGAACTAGAGAAATGGCAATCCTGCTCTTTCATTTCTAGTTTCTGATTTTAAAAGTAGCAGATGGCTGGGCGCTGTGGCTCATGCCTGTAATCCCAGCACTTTGGGAGGCAGAACACGAGGTCAGGAGTTTGAGACCAGCCTGGCCAATATGGTGAAAACCCATCTCTACTAAAAATACAAAAATTAGCTGGGCGTGGTGGCACGCGCCTGTAGTCCCAGCTACTCAGGAGAGGCAGAAGAATCGCTTGAACCCGGGAGGCGGAGGTTGCAGCCAGCCAAGACCGCACCACTGCACTCCAGCCTGGGCGACAGAGTGAGACGCCGTCTCAAAAAAAAAAAAAAAAAAAAAAAAAAGTATCAGATGAGTTAGAGGTCTCAGGAACAGGTTTGTTAAAAGGAGAGAGAACTAAACCAAAAGCCTTTTTGATCATCTTTGATAGGGAGTAAACACAGAGTAGGTTTTATAAACCCTCAGGCTAGGTAAACCCTTCAAGTTTAATCTCAGTCCCCTATTGTGAACTATTCAAAACTCATTGTCCAGGAAGAGTGCCCTGACATTATCACTGCTGGAAAGAATCAATGTTATTAAAATAACAATTCTTCCTGAAAAATATATTTACAAAGTTGGCCCCACAAATCCATGGAGTAAGTCAAGCCATTATATAAACTGGTTACTAAAGTTTTATCTCAAAAGAAGGGAAATAGGCCGGGAACACTCACACTTGTAATCCCAGCACTGTGGGAGGCTGAGGCAGGCGTATCACCTGAGGTCGGAAGTTGGAGGCCAGCCTGGCCAACATGATGAAACCTCATTTCTACTAAAAATACAAAAAATAAAAATAAATTAGCCCGGCATGGTGGCAGGCACCTGTAATCCCAGCTTCTCAGGAGGCTGAGGCAGGAGAATCACTTGAACCTGGGAGGCGGTGGTTGCAGTGAGCCAAGATTGTGCTATTGTACTCCAGCCTGGGCAACAGAGCGAGACTCTGTCTCCCCAAAAAAAAAAAAAGAAGAAGAAGAAGAAGACCGGGTGCAGTGGCTCACACCTGTAATCCCAGCACTTTGGGAGGCTGAGGCGGGAGGATCACAAGGTCAGGAGTTCGAGACCAGCCTGACCAACATGATGAAACCTTGTCTCTACTAAAACTACAAAAATTAGATGGGCATGGTGGCACACGCCTGTAATCCCAGCTACTCTGGATGCTGAGGCAGGAGAATGCCTTGAACCCAGGAGGCGGACGTTGCAGTGAGCCGAGATCGCGCCATTGCACTCCAGCCTGGGCGACAGAGCAAGACTCTGTTTCAAGAAAAAAAGAAAAAAAGAAGGTAAATGTAGCCTATGGTGACACAGTCAATCTCCCAGATACCATGTTTCCATGTTTGAGCATAGTTCTCTTTCCATGTTAACTCCTTAGCTACAGTTCCTTTTCCCTGGAAATTCTTCCAACTCATCTACCAATTTATCAAGGCAATTGAGCCTATGGCATTATTTCACTTCATTACCTTGACTTTTGCCTAAAGGAAAAAAAATACGTAAAACCAATAATCATGGATCAATGTAAAAATCAAAGGCAAGTATTTCCACTTCCGGCACGACAATGTAAAGCGCTCTGCAGCCCCTTTTGCAGAGAATAATAAGTAAAACATTATTTTTTAAAACAACCTTTCAAAGACTCTGGAAATGGTCTTAAGGGCATACAGCGAATAAGGAAGCATTTATTCAAGAAAACCTACTAAAACTCCGTAAGAGTTTGTGGTATTTAGACCAAGATCTGCTTCCCTCCACCATCCCAGCTCAGCAAGATAGAAACTCCATTCCAGACTTCTACATTCAAGAATACAGGGTTCCCAGTTTCCCCACTCCCCAGCTCCTAGTCAGAGGGATAGCTGGGAGCGGTGGGATGTGAGAATTTTTCATCTTGTCCTTAGCTACCTCCAGCTGAGGCTATTCTGAATAAATGCAGCCAAGATGTATGGGTTTTCTTCTTCCGCCAGCCCCGCTTTGTGCAATGGAAATTCTACCTTCAGTGCAACATTGCTGAGAATACTGAGGCCTTAATTGCCCTTGCCCCAGCTTATAAGGTAAAGGTTCCAAGTGGGGAGAGGCAAACTAAGGAGACTTCAAGCCACTGCCCTCCCATACCAAGTACTCAGGTCCTAAAGCTGGGGTTTCATTCAGAGAGAAACACACTATTGCTTCCACCTGCAGTTCCAGAGCCAAGACTCAAATTTTGCCTGAGGGTAGAAACAGGATATAAACCCAAGAGCTCTGAATCTCCTTCCAAAGACACTGACTTCATTTGCAACGGAGTGAAAAGTTTAGGCCTAAGGGCATTCTCAAAACTAGTGGAGGTTGTGATAAAAGGCAATTGGAAGGAGATGGGTAAAATCATTGGAGATATAGGCTAAACTGTAGAAACCACCCCCATGATCCAATCACCTCCTGCCAGGCCCCACCTCCAACACAGGGGATTACAATTCGACATGAGATTTGGGTCGAATCTCATGTGGGACACACAGCCAAACCCTATCAAGGCACAATAATACAATTATATACATATTGTTTTATTCAATTGCTTTTAAAATCAGTTAGAAGGAGAAATATGCATTCATATGATCTTTTATAGTTACATAATTACCTTCCCCAGTGCTCTTTGGTTTTTCTGTTTATGGATTTGGATTACTATCTGCGGTCACTTGCTTTCCACCTGAAAAATTCCCTTTAGTATTTCTTGTAAGGTGGGTCTAATGGCAACACATACTCTGGTTTTGTTTATTTAGGAATGCCTTTATTTCACTGCCATGTGGAGATTGTGCCTGCTATCTCTTCACCTTCCGCCATGATTGTAAGTTTCGTGAGGCCCCCGGCAACCATGCCTTTTGTATAGACTGCAGAACTGTGAGTCAATTAAACCTCTTTTCTCCATAAATTACCCAGTCTCGTAGTCTTTATAGCAGTGTGAGAATGGACTAAAGCAATTACCCTGATACCAAAGCCAAACTAAGACACTACAAGAGAAGAAGGCCACAGACCAATATCCCTTAGAATATGGATGCCAAAAATCTCAACAAAATACTAGCAAACCAAATTCAGCAACATATAAAAAGGATTATATACCATGACTAAATGGAACTTATCCCAATAATGTAAGGTTTGTTTAACATCTGAAAATCAGTTAATATAGCAACACGCCATATCAATGCAATAAAAAACAAACATACATGATCATTTCAACAAACACAGAGAAAGCATTTGACAAAACCAAACACCATTTCATGATTTTAAAAAAATAAAAACACTCAGGAAACTAGAAATAGAAGATAACTTCCTCATTCTAATAAAGGGCATCTAGAAAAAAAACACAGCTAACATCATTTTTTTTTTTCTTTTTTTTTTTTT
>NW_026652282.1:39896131-39904903 GCF_009828535.3 Hylobates moloch
GCTGGGATTACAGGCTCCTGCCACCACGCCCAGCTAATTTTTTGTATCTTTAGTAGAGACAGGGTTTCACCATGTTGTTTAGGCTGGTCTTGAACTCCTGACCTCAGGTAATCCACCTGCCTCGGCCTCCCAAAGTGCTAGCGTTACAGGCGAGAGCCACCGCACCCGGCCTGCTAACATCATATTTAATGATGAAAGACTGGCTGCTTTCTTCCGTCAGGAACAAGACAAGGGTGTCTGCTCTAGCCATTTCTATTCAATATTGTACTGGATGTTCTAGCCAGGGCAATTATAAAAGAAAAATAAAATAAATAAATAAATAAATACAATTGTATTTTTCTATACTTATAATAAACAATCTGAAATTGAAGTTATGAAACAGTTCCATTTACACTATCATAAAAAAGAATAAAATGCTTGGAAATAAATAACTTTAAAAAGTGCAAAATTTTTACTGTTAAATCTATAAAACAATGTTGAAAGAAATTAAAAATGCAAATAAATGGGAAAACATCTTATGTTCATGTTGTTTTTCCAATAAATTGTGCTGAGACAACTGGATATATAAATACAAAAGAATAAAGTTGGACCCTTAGCTCACATCATATATAAAAATTAACTCAAAAAGGATCAAATACCTAAATGTAAGAGTTAATACTGTGAACTCTTAGAAGAAAATATAGGAATAAACTTTCCTGACCTGATATTTAGCAATGAATTCTTAGTTATGGCACCAAAAGCATGAGCAACAAAAGAAAAAAAATAGACAAATTGGACTTCATCAAAACTAAAAACTTCTGTGCTCCTAAAAAACGCCATCAGAAGATAAAAAGACAACTCACAGAATGGGAGCAAATCTCTTCAAATCGTATATCTGACATGGAACTTGCATCTAGAATATATAAAGAACTCTTACAACTCAATAATAAAGAGACAACCCAACTTTCTAGCAGTGTGAGAATGGACTAAAGGATCCTTCAAGTTACAAAGAGTCCGAATAGACATTTCTCCAAGAAGATGTATACATGACCAATAAACACATGAAGAGACACTATCATTAGTCATTAGGGAAATATAAATCAAAACCACACCCACTTGGATGGCTATAGTCAAAAAGTCAGCTAATAACAAGTACTGACAAGGACGTATTTGGAGCCTTTATACGTTACTATTTAGCAGCTGCCTTGCTAAAAAAATTGGCAGTTTCTCAAAATGTTAGTCATAGAATTATCATAGGACCCAGCAATTTACTCCTAGTTATATACCCAAGTGAAATGAAAATGTACATCCACACAAGAACTTGTACATGAATGTTCATAGAAGTATTATTCATAAAAGCCAAAGGGTGGAAGCAACCCAAATGTTCATCAACTGATGAATGGATAAACAAAATGTGATATATTCATATGATGGAATATTATTTGGTCATGTAAAGGAATGGAGCACTAATATATGCAACAACATGGATCGACCTGAAAGATTATGTTAAATGAAAGAAAACAGTCACAAAAACTGCATATTGTATTTCATTTAGATGAAATTTCCAAAATAGGCAAATCTATAGAGACAGAATGTAGATTAGAGGTTATTTAGGGCTGGGGTGGGGGATATTAAATAGGAGAGCAACAGCTAAAGGGTACAGGGTTTCTTTTTGAAGTTATAAAAATGTTCTAAAATTGACTGTAGTGATGGTTTCATACACCTGTGAATATACTAAAAAACTAAAAATTGTATACTTTAAATGGGTGAGTTGTATGGTATGTTATTTATATTTCAATGAGGCTGTTAATAATCAATGGCAAATGGCCAGGCGCAGTGGTTCACGCCTGTAATCCCAGCACTTTGGGAGGCCAAGGCAAGTGGATCACCTGAGGTCAGGAGCTCGAGACCAGCCTGGCCAACATGGAGAAACCCCATCTCTACTAAAAATACAAAAATTAGCCGGGCATGGTGGTGCATGCCTGTAATCCCAGCTACTCGGGAGGCTGAGGCAGGAGAATTGCTTGAACCTGGGAGGCAGATGTTGCAGTGAGCCAAGACTGTGCCACTGCACTTCAGCTTAGGCGACAGAGCAAGACTTGGTCTAAAAAAAGAAAAAAGGCAAATGTAATGGTACTTCAGGAGAATTTGGTGGTCTAAATAATGCACAGATTTGTTTGTCACAGAGAGCAGCAACACACAGAAACCCTGAAACTAATTGGTCAGAGGGTCTTATCTTAGTTCATTCATGCTGCTATAAAAATACCTGAGACTGGGTAATTGATAAGAACAGAAATGTATTCCTTATGGATCTGGACGCCAGGAAGTTCAAGATCTAAGTGCCAGTAGATTCAGTGTCTGTAAGGGCTGTTCTCTGCTTCCAAGATGGCACCTTGTTGCTGCAAGCACTTATGACTTAATCATTTCCCCAAAATCCTCACCTTTTAATACCATTACCTTGGAGTTTAAGTTCCAACATATGAATTTTGGAGACACACATACATTCAAACCGTAGCACTGAGTGTGCTTTGGGAACTGAGTTAGGCATGGATATCCATGTCATCTCCCTACTCCTCTTCTGCCACCAGAAAATATATCACTTGTTTATACACCCAACTTTTATTAAACTTTTAGCTTTATTTCTTTTATTTAATTTTAAAATAAGGTCTTGCTCTGTTATTTTGATTGGAATGCAATGGCATGATCATAGCTCACTGCAGGCTTGAACACCTGGGTTCAGAAATCCTCCCACCTCAGCTTCCCAAGTAACTGGAACTTCAGGTACGTGCCACCATGCCTGGCTAATTTTTGTTATTCTTTTATTTTTTAGAGATAAAGTCTCACTATGTTGCCCAGGCTGGTCTCAAACTCCTGGCCTCAAGCAATCCTCCTGCCTTAGCCTCCTGAGTAGCTGAGATTATAGGTGTGAGCCACCACACTCAGCTAAACTTTTAATTTTCAATAAATCGCTTGCTTTTGGTGGTGGGAACACAAAGGACTCCCGAAACTCCCTGTCTGACAGGGTATTCAGACATCAATAACCTTTATAAGGCCCAATAATACAATCTCAGAATTTGTGAATAAGGTCAAATAAAAGTCACCCTCTGAGCAAAAAATCAACGTAAATAAAATCAGCTTAGCCATGTGTAGAAGTTGCCTAACAGATGGTTTATAAATATGCTGTTGATAGAGATACTTGGAAACCATCAGAGTCAGATGCAATAAACGAAGACCAGACCAGAAAGGCTGAGGGGTCACATCCCTGAGATAGGCTCTGTGTTCTCTGCAAGCCTTTCTATTTATCATCAGAAGGCCATATTTGTATGAATTAGTCTGAGCACACTCTCCGCACTCCTGGGTTAGGCCTCTGATCTACCCAGGGACTTTCTCTTATCTTCCTTTGGCTTGTCCTTTCCTAACTTTCAGCTCCAGTACCCAATTTGGGTCACACCTCCAACATCCCTTTTGCTTCTTGAAGTAAGCTTGACATCTTATGCAGATTTTTGCAGCAACCCACCCTCAACCCAGATCTTGTCTTTACACTAATAGCCCATCCTTGTCTTGCTCTGGTACCTGATGCATATGGAGCAATGAGGAAGCATCTTCAGGAAAGCCTTCCTGGAATGTGAGTAATCTGCTCAATAGTTTTGTTTAAAGTGAATGATGAGTCAATAGAATGGGGATATTCTGCATGGAGTGTAGAAAAAAAAAAGAGAACCAAGAGCCAAAGATTTGTGGAACTTCAGGATGGTCCAGAGATGAGCTATTCTCCTGACTGTCTGGCCTAGGTGTTCTGGAACTTTTGGCGAACACAACTCTGGAGGGGGAATGGCTCTGTTAGGTGACAGTGGCTTTATGACAGCAGCCATTTTAATCATCTGATTTCTTGTGGTCTGACTCCCATGCTCACCCAATAATCATCTGGTGGTATAGTCATTTGACCTCCCAGATACCCATTTCTATAAGGAAAAGAATGTGCTGACCAACCATGAGTAGTCCTGATTACTTGATGTTCTGTTTCTTACTATAATTTAATAAATTGGCATTTTGGCCTCTAGTAAGCTAGTAGTCCCCTGAATTTAATTGCCTTTGGGTTCAATGCTGAACTCCAGTGTCCTGGCCTCCAAAGCAAATTCTATCACCCATTGGAAAGACTTACCAGCCTTTCTGAAGTTTCTGTTAAATGCAACCACTGTTATTTCACGAGAAATGTAGTCTAGTGGGTTATAAACTAAATGCCAGGAAGGCATGGACTCAGAGTGATTTATATATCTTGGAAGGAAAGAAGTGGGAAATGAAAAAAACTTCACAGAGTAAATATTTGAGCTCTTAAAGGGTTTTCATTTGGCTTAATGATTTGAGAATCGTTTTTCTAATTATAAAACTAATACATGTTTAATGTTGCAAAATGTGGGTAACATAGAAAAGCATAAATAGAAAAAAAATTAAAATTAAAATGATTAAGATTTAGACAGCTGAAGAAGTGAAAGCATTCTTTTTTGATGACTTGCAATCAATTTTTCTGACATAGGCTGCACTCAATCACTCAAGCCCAGACCAAAAACTCACTGACATATCAGAGTGGGCTGAATTCAGACAAAGGCAAAAATTAAAGCTTTGGCTTTATGTGGATTGATTTCTGAGTTCAAACCTTTTATCTCATTTTTCTTCAAATAGTAGCCCATAGACCCACTGTCATCAGAACCACCTGGAAGGCTGGGCACAGTGGCTCACGCCTGTAATCCCAGCACATTGGGAGGCTGAGGCAGGTGGATCACTTGAGGTCAGGAGTTCGAGGCCAGTGTGACCAACACAGTGAAACCCCGTCTCTACTAAAAATACAAAATTAGCCAGGTGTGGTGGCACACGCCTGTAATCCCAGCTACTTGGGAGGCTGAGGCAGGAGAATCGCTTGAACCCAGGAGGCGGAGGTTGCAGTGAGCCGAGATCGCACCATTGCACTCCAGCCTGGACATCAAGAGTGAAATTCCGTCTCAAAAAAAAAAAAAAAAAAAAGCAAGAAAAAGAAAAGAAAGAAAAAGAAAGAAAGAAAAGAACCACCTGGGGAAAACTTATTTGAAAATGCAGATTCCTGGGTCCACTGATGACCTGCTGAATGAAACTCTCTGAGGGTGGGACCAATAACCTGCAATTTAATATACTTCTTCGGAGATTCTTATGCACACTAGCATTTGGGAGCCACTTTGAAAAAAGCTTTTGGGGTGGTGAAAATGATGGTTTGGCGATGTGAATGTGGGTACTTTAAAACATATCTGAAGGAATTGGAACCCTTGTGCATTACTGGTGGGAATGTGAAATGGCGCAGTGGCTGTGGAAAATGATATGGATTATAACTCAGCAAATTAAATAGAAAATTACTGTGGGAGCCAGCAATCCCACTTCTAGGTATATAGCCAAAATAAATGAAAGCAGGGACTCAAACAGATATTTGTACACTGATGTTATTAGCAGCATTATTCACAATAGCCAAAAGTTGGAATCAAGCCAAGTGTTGATCAACAGAGGAATGAATAAACAGGAAATGTGGTATGCACCTACAATGGAGTATTATTCAGCCTTAAAAAGGAAGGAAGTTCTGACACATGCGACAATGTGGATTAACCTTGAAGATATTATGCTGGTGAAATAAGCCAGACACAAAAGGACAAATAAAGTTTGATTCCACTTAGATGAGGTGACTCGAGTTTGGCTGAATTTGACTATACTCATAGAGTTGCCAGGGGCTGGAAGCAGGGCAGAATTGGGGAGTTAGTGTTGAATGGATATGGAGTATCATTTGGGGAACATAAAAAAGTTCAGGGATGGATGGTGTGACCATTGCACAGTAATATGAATGTGCTTAATGCCATAAAACTATACACTTAAAAATTGGTTAAAATGATAACTTTTTTTTTTTTTTCAGATGGAGTCTCACTCTGTCACCCAGGCTGGAGTGCAGTGGAGTGATCTCGGCTCACTGCAACCTCTTCCTTCCGGGTTCAAGCAATTCTCCTACCTCAGCCTCCCAAGTAGCTGGGACTGCAGGCACCTGCAACCATGCCCGGCTAATTTTTGTATTTTTAGTAGAGATGGAGTTTCGCCATGTTGGTCAGTCTGGTCTCCAACTCCTAACCTCAGGTGATCCGCCCACCTCGGCTTCCCAAAGTGCTGGGATTACAGGCGTGAGCCACCCTGCCCAGCCTAAAATGATAAAACTTTTAACTTTTTTGTTTTGTTTTGCTTTGTTTTTGAGACAGTCTCCCTCTGTCGCCCAGGCTGGAGTGAAGTGGTGTGATCTTGGCTCACTGCAACCTCCACCTCCCAGGTGCAAGCGAATCTCTTGCCTCAGCCTTCCGAGTAGCTGGGATTACAGGTGCCCACCACCATGCCCAGCTAACTTTTGTATTTTTTTTTTTAGTAAAGATGGTTTCACCATGTTGGCCAGGCTGGTCTTGAACTCCTGACCTCAAGTGATCCGCCACCTCGGCCTCCCAATGTGCTAGGATTACAGGCGTGAACCTCTGCACCTGGCCATTTTTAACTTTTATAGAGTTATGTATATTTCACTCCAGTTAAAGCACACACACACACACACACACACACACACACGCGTGTCTGTGACCAGCAATTCCTTTGCTTTGCCTGAAGTGGAAATAAAAAAGGTTCTCACCAGGAAGCGACCACAGAAGTGTGGGTCAAGTTCAAGCTCAGATGCAGAAGGTTATAACCATCTCAAAATGTATCTTGCATCCAGCCTTATTGGAAGACAAGGGCTTCCCGCTTACTGTACATTGTGATTTAAAGTGTTCAGCAAACTAACACAGAAACAGAAAACCAAATACCACATGTTTGCACTTATAAATGGGAGCTGAAGGCTGGGCGCGGTGGCTCACGCCTGTAATCCCAGACTTTGGGATGTCGAGGAGGGCAGATCACCTGAGGTCAGGAGTTTGACACCAGCCTGGCCAACATGGTGAAACCCCTTCCGTACTAAAAATACAAACATTAGCCAGCTGTGGTGGCGGGTGGCTGTAATTCCAGCTACTCGGGAGGCTGAGGCAGGACAATCGCTTGAACCCGGGAGGCAGAGGTTGCAGTGAGCTGAGATCTCGCCACTGCACTCCAGCCTGCCTGGGCGACAGAGTGAGACCCCGTCTGAAAATAAATGAATAAAATTTTAAAATAATAAGGGCCGGACGTGGTGGCTGACGCCTGTAATCCCAGCACCTGTAGTCCCAGCTACTCGGAAGGCTGAGTCAGGAGAATGGCAAGAACCCCGGGGGGCGTACCTTGCAGTGAGCCGAGATCGCGCCACTGCACTCCAGCCTGGGCGACAGAGCGAGAGTCTGTCTCAAAAAAAAAAAAGAAAAAAAAGAAAAAAAGAAAAATAAGGCCAGGCGCGGTGGCTCACGCCTGTAATCCCAGCACTTTGGGAGGCCGAGGCGGGTGGATCACGAGGTCAGGAGATCCAGACCATTCTGGCTAACACGATGAAACCCCGTCTCTACTAAAAATACAAAAAGAAATTAGCCGGGCGTGGTGGTGGGCGCCTGTAGTCCCAGCTACTCGGGAGGCTGAGGCAGGAGAACGGCGTGAACCCGGGAGGCGGAGCTTGCAGTGAGCAAAGATCGCGCCACCACACTCCAGCCTGGGCAACACAGTGAGACTCTGTATAAAAAATAAATAAATAAATAAATAATAAAAATAAATGGCAGCTGAATGATGAGAACACATGGACACATAGTGGGGAACAACACACTGGGGCCTGTCGGAGGGTGGGGTTGTGGGAGGAGGGAGAGCATCAGGAAGAATAGCTAATGGATGCTGGGCTTAATACCTAGGTGATGGGTTGATCTGTGCAGCAAAACACCATGGCACATGTTTACCTTTGTAACAAAACTGCACAACCTGTACATATACTCCTGAACTTAAAATAAAAGTTGGAAGAAGAAAATTAAAGTGTTCATTTAGAGCTACAAATCCAGATTTTGTTAGTGAAAAGTTACCAATGTCCCTGATTGGCCCAGCATGACGGGAATTATAGTCCTGAGCTCAAAGCAGAAACAAAAGCCAACAAAAGAATGCTGTTATTTTCTAGTATTTGAAAACCTTAGCTAACAGTTATATTAAGCTGGAAATACTGATGTCTTCTACTAAAAAGCCCTAGATTTAGAAAGCCAATGTTGTTCTCAGGGCATCATTGGTTGATGCTAATCCATATTTTCCCTCTTCTTTACTGTTGGGAAACTAACCAATTTTACTACATAAAAGGGGCAGATTCAAGTGGTTTGCAAGCTATTTAGAGTAACTTTTTGACAAGTGTAGGCTGCTTTAGCAAAAAGCTTGGGAAGGCTGGAGGCAGAGTCATTGGAGAAGTTTTAAACTCAATAAATCATAATACAATCTCACTAAAAACTCTGAATTATGGATTTCTGAGACTTGAGATTAATTTCCTCAAATGCAAGAGGTTAATAAGTGGCAGACCATGCCAGCGTAGATCATGGCAGACCTCTTTTAATGTAATGATACAAATCTGTTTTTGTTTTTAGGATCTGCCCTTATTTTCAAATCCAAATATCCCTCCCAATTTGTTGAACCATATTCCCCTTTTATCTGCCAGCCTCGGGCAGACTAAACCCCAGAGCCTCATATGAGAAGACTCTGACATGGGAAAAGACTCTCACTACATTGTTAACTCAAATAAATACATGTAAAATAGAAATGGACTATTTAGTATGTGCCAGTCATGATTTTTTTTTTTTTTGAGACAGAGTCTCGCTCTGTATCCCAGGC
>NW_026652282.1:39904913-39913591 GCF_009828535.3 Hylobates moloch
TCACGCCATTCTCCTGCCTCATCCTCCCGAGTAGTTGGGATTACAGGCGCCCGTCACCACGCCCGGCTAATTTTTTTTATTTTTAGTAGAGACAGGGTTTCTCCATGTTGGTCAGGCTGGTCTCGACCTCAGGTGATCCACCCGCCTCGGCCTCCCAAAGTGCTGGGATTACAGCGTGAGCCACCAAGCCCGACTCATTTGCATTTCTCTAATGATCAGTGATACTGAGCTTTTTTTCATATGCTTGTTGACCCCATGTATGTCTTCTTTTGAAAAGTGTCTGTTCCTGTTCTTTGCCCACTTTTTAATGGGGGTGTTCGTTTTTTTCTTGTAAATGTGTTTAAATTCCTTATAGATGCTGGATAGTAGACCTTTGTCAGATGCATAGTTTGAAATATTTTCTCCCATTCTGTAGGTTGTCTGTTTACTCTGTTGATAGTTTCTTTTGCTGTGCAGATGCTCTGTAGTTTAATTAGATCCCATTTGTCAATTTTTGCTTTTGTTACGATTGTTTTTGATGTCTTTGTCATAAATTCTTTGCCCATTCCTGTGTGAAGGATGGTATTGCCTAGGTTGTCTTCCAGGGTTTTTATAGTTTTGGGTTTTACATGTAAGTCTTTAATCCATCTTAAGTTGATTTTTTGTATATGGTGTAAGGGGTCCAGTTTCAATCTTCTGCATATGGCTAACCAGTCATCCCAGCACCATTTATTGAATAGGGAGTCCTTTCCCATTGCTTGTTTTTGTCAGCTTTGTCAAAGATCAGATAGTAGTAGGTGTGCAGATTTATTTCTGGGCTCCCTGTTCTGTTCCATCAGTCTACGTGTCTGCTTTTGTACCAGTACCATGCTATTTTGGTTACTGTAGCCCTGTAGTATAGTTTGAAGTCAGGTAACGTGATGTCTCCAGCTGGGCATGGTGGTACACACCTGTAGTCCTAGCTACTCAGGAGGCTAAGGTGGGAGGGTCTCTTGAGCCAGGGAGGCCAAGGCTGCAGTGAACCATGATCGCACCACGGCACTCCAGCCTAGGTGACAGAGCAAGACCTTGTCTCAAGTAAACACACAAACACATAAATTAATTAAATAAATCAGAAGTGTTTGGGCTGGGCACGGTGGCTCACGCCTGTAATCCCAGCACTTTGGGAGGCTGAGGCAGGTGAATCACGAGGTCAGGAGTTCAAGATCAGCCTGGCCAACATGGTGAAACCCTGTCTCTACTAAAAATACAAAAATTAGCTGGGTGTGGTGGCGGGTGCCTGTAATCCCAGCTACTCAGGAGGCTGAGGCAGGAGAATCATTTGAACCCGGGAGACGGAGGTTGCAGTGAGCTGAGATCGTGCCATTGCATTCCAGCTTGGGCAATAAGGCAAGACTCCGTCACAAAAAAAAAAAAAAAAAAAAAGAAGTGTTTGGCAGGCAAAAGCAAAAAAAGAAATCTATTACTGCAGATAAAGATATTTAAGAGCATGAAAAATTACATTCTTGAACCGTTTCCTCCTCAATCTTTCTATCTTGAGTTTGATTTTTTTTTGTTTGTTATGTACAATTCTATCTATTTTTGAAAGTAAAATTTAAAGGAAAATTTAAAGACTCAGAGAAACACAAAGAAAAAAATGTTTAAATACCTGTAATCTTAACCAGGCAGACATAACCACTGTTGCCATTTTGGTATATGCCTTCACATTTTTTTATATGTACATATGCAATAAAAGTATGCTATTTTTGTAGTCTGCTGCTTTTACTTATCAATATGTCATAAATGCTGGGTTTTCTGAATCAATATCCCCCAAAAATGACTTTACACTGTTAAAGTGCCTAACAGCCTTTAATTTAGCCTGTATCAAAATTAGAAATGTTCTAATTAGGAGGAGCTAATTTAACGTATCTTTTCTCTATCTGTTCTATTTTTTGGGGGAAAAAACAACAAAAACAAAAAATATCTTGACTTTTTCTTCTCTTCATTGAAGATCTTCCTGTGACCTTATTTATGAAGCTATTCCAGCCAATGGAATTGGCTGTTATTATATCATCCATATCAAGATGATTATGAATATCTGTGGTTAATATTTTATTGAATTTTTAACATTTTATCCAATAACTGATAAATAAAAGTAATGTTTGTGTTAACCAGAGGATATCTAACCTCATTTAAAATCTAACCCTGGCTTTCCGCGCTACCTGCAGAGGGGTCCATACGGCGTTGTTCTGGATTCCCGTCGTAACTTAAAGGGAAACTTTCACAATGTCCGGAGCCCTTGATGTCCTGCAAATGAAGGAGGAGGATGTCCTTAAGTTCCTTGTAGCAGGAACCCACTTAGGCGGCACCAATCTTGACTTCCAGATGGAACAGTACATCTATAAAAGGAAAAGTGATGGCATCTATATTATAAATCTGAAGAGGACCTGGGAGAAGCTTCTGCTGGCAGCTGGTGCTATTGTTGCCATTGAAAACCCTGCTGATGTCAGTGTTATATCCTCCAGGAATACTGGCCAGAGGGCTGTGCTGAAGTTTGCTGCTGCCACTGGAGCCACTCCAATTGCTGGCCGCTTCACTCCTGGAACCTTCACTAACCAGGTCCAGGCAGCCTTCCGGGAGCCACCACTTCTTGTGGTTACTGACCCCAGGGCTGACCACCAGCCTCTCACGGAGGCATCTTATGTTAACCTACCTACCATCGCGCTGTGTAACACAGATTCTCCTCTGCGCTATGTGGACATTGCCATCCCATGCAACAACAAGGGAGCTCACTCGGTGGGTTTGATGTGGTGGATGCTGGCTCGGGAGGTTCTGCGCATGCGTGGCACCATTTCCCGTGAACACCCGCGGGAGGTCATGCCTGATCTCTACTTCTACAGAGATCCTGAAGAGATTGAAAAAAGAAGAGCAGGCTGCTGCTGAAGAGGCTGTGACCAAGGAGGAATTTCAGGGTAAGTGGACTGCTCCAGCTCCTGAGTTCACTGCTACTCAGCCTGAGGTTGCAGACTGGTCTGAAGGTGTACAGGTGCCCTCTGTGCCTATTCAGCAGTTCTCTACTGAAGACTGGAGCGCTCAGCCTGCCACGGAAGACTGGTCTGCAGCTCCCACTGCTCAGGCCACTGAATGGGTAGGAGCAACCACTGACTGGTCTTAAGCTGTTCTTGCACGGGCTCTTAAGCAACATGGAAAAATGGTCGATGGAAAATAAACATCAGTTTCTAAAATAAATAAATAAAAATAAAATCTAACCCTGGGCTGGGCACGATGGCTCACACCTATAATCCCAGAACTTTGGGAGGCTGAGGCAGGAGGATCACTCAAGGCCAGGAGTTTGAGATCAGGCTGGGCAATACAGTGAAACCCCATCTCTATTATTTCCACTTTTTTTTATATCTTTTTTTTTTTTTTGAGATGGAGTCTCGCTGCTTCACCCAGGCTGGAGTGCAGTGCCACGATCTCAGCTCTCTGCAACCCCCGCCTCCCGAGTTCAAGTGATTCTCATGCCTCAGCCTCAGCCTCAGCCTTCCAAGTAACTGGGATTACAGGTGCCTGTCACCACACCCAGCCAATTTTTGTATTTTTCGTAGAGGCGGGGTTTCAGCATGTTGGCCAGGCTGGTCTCGAACTCCTGAACTCAGATGATCTGCCCTCCTCAGCCTCCCAAAGTGCTCGGATTACAGGCATGAGCCACCGTGCCCAACTTAATCTTTTTTTTTTTTTTTTTTTTTTTTTTTTGAGACAAGGTTTCACTCCTGTTATCCAAGCTGGAGTGCAATGGCGCAACCTGGCTTACTGCAACCTCCACCTCGCAGGCTCAAGCAGTTCTCCTGCCTCATGCTCCAGAGTAGCTGAGACCATAGGTGTATTCCACCACACTCAGCTAATTTTTTTTTTTGAGACAGGATTTTACCATGTTGGGCAGACTGGTCTCGAACTCCTGACCTCAAGTCATCCGCCCATCTTAGCCTCCCAAAGTGCTAGAATTACAGGCATGAGCCACTGTGCCCGACCGGTTTTTTGAATCGTTTCTTCCTTATGACACACAAAGTTGCTCAGCCCATCTCTATTTTTTAAAATAAAAATAAAATCTACCTACGTTGACAGAGGATTTGCTGTTGCTCTTTTATGCTTGAACAGATCACTGAGGGACTCAAGAAGGTATGCCTGTCCTTTCCAGAAAGTTTGCCACTCTGTAGAAGTCTGAGTCAAGCTCTAGGATTAGAACTCCACAAGTTTATCCCTATCTTCACCTCCAAGCCCCTGATTAACTGATCTATGTTAGAAGAACATCTGGGCTTGTCTGTTGTTCATCTCCAAGACTCCTAACTCCTGTATTCACCTGCTAACCAGGAAGAATCTATCACGTACCATGTTTTATAGTAGGTGCTATGCATGAATTCGAGAAAGCTGCTGATGTCTGTGTTTGGAAATCCTCAGGTTCATGATAAACCTTGAGTATTTAATCTGTTGGTGTTTTTTTGTTTTGTTTTGTTTTTTGTTGTTGTTGCTGTTGTTTGTTTCTCGAGACGGAGTCTCGCTCTGTCACCCAGGCTGGAGTGCAGTGGCGCAATCTTGGCTCACTGCAAGCTCCGCCTCCCGGGTTCACGCCATTCTCCTGCCTCAGCCTCTCCGAGTAGCTGGGACTACAGGCGCCCGCCACCACGCCCGGCTAATTTTTTTTTGTATTTTTAGTAGAGATGGGGTTTCACCGTGGTCTCGATCTCCTGACCTCGTGATCCGCCCGCCTCGGCCTCCCAAAGTGCTGGGATTACAAGCGTGAGCCACTGCGCCCGGCCTGCTGTTGTTTGTTTCTTTCTGGTCTGTGGTAGGCTGGATAATAGCCTCCCAAAGATATCCCATCCTAACCCCTGGAGCCTATAAATATGTCACGTTCCATGGTAAAAACAGACTTTACAGGTGTGATTAAGGTTATGGACTTTAGGATAAGGAACTCATCCTGAATTATCTGAATGGGCCCAATCTAATCACATGAGCTCTTAAAAGCAGAGAGCTTTCTCTGGATGGAAGCAGAAGAAAGATATGGGCAGAAGTCAGAGAGATTTGAAGCATAAGGGGGACTTGACCTGCCATTGCTAGAGAGAGCCACATGGAAAGCATGAAAAGGAAAGCAGGCAGCCTCTAGCAGCAAAGACCAGCTCCTGACTGACAGCCAGCAAGGAAATGGGGATCTTAGCCCTTAAATCACAAGAAACTAAATTCAGCCGACAGTCCAAATGAGATTGAAAGTGGATTATTTCCCAGAACCTCCAGAAAGGCTCTGCCAAAACCTTGCTTTTGGCATTGTGAGACCCTAAGCTGAAGACCCGGTTGAACCATGCTATTCCCAGATTTTTGACCTACAGAGCTGTAATAAATGGATGTTGTTTTAAGCCACTAAATTTGTGGTATTCTGTTATGGCTGTCGAAACTAACATGTGGCCTGTAATTAAAATCTACGCTTTTCTCAAAATCTACCCTTGAGAAATAAGGTCCATTTTAAAACTTAATTATTAGGTTAAAAATAGAGCTCTCGGTCTGCACGGTGGCTCAAGCCTGTAATCCCAGCACTTTGGGAGGCTGAGGCAGGCAGATCACAAGGTCAGGAGTTCAAGACCAGCATGACCAACATGGTGAAACCCAGTCTCTACTAAATATACAAAAAATTAGCCAGGCGTGGTGGTGCACATCTGTAATCCCAGCTACTCAGGAGGCTTAGGCAGGAGAATCGCTTGAACCCGGGAGGGGGAAGTTTCAGTGAGCCGAGATCACGCCACTGCACTTCAACCTGGGTGACAGAGAGAGACTCCATCTCAAACCAAAAAAAAAAAAAAAAGCTCTCTGTAACGCAGGAATATTAACATATGAATTATGATATCATTATGATTTGTTCAGAAAACTCCAAAACAAAATGATTGCATTACTACAAACCAACTAAAATGGGGCTCAACACTATATAAATTCCCTGCTTCTAGGATCATTCCTTTAGAGGGTTGCAGATGTTTTGCATTTAACATTTACCATAATTTAAAAAGAAAAGGGGAAAGACAGTCTTTTTCTTTTTTTGAGGCAGAGTCTCACTCTGTCATCCAGACTGGAGTGCAATGCCGCGATCTTGACTCACTGCAACCTCCGCCTCCCAGGTTCAAGTGATTCTCCTGCCTCAGCCTACCACGTAGCTGGAATTACAGGTGCCTGCCACCACGCCAGGCTAATTTTTGTATTTTTAGTAGAGATGGGGTTTCACCTTGTTGGTCAGGCTGGCCTCGAACTCCCGACCTCAGGTGATCCACCTGCCTCAGCCTCCCAATGTGCTGGGATTACATGCGTAAGCCACCGCACCCGACCAAATTGGAATATATTTTAACTTTTACAAGACTATTGCCAGGCGTGGTGGCGCACGCCTGTAGTCCCAGCTACTCGGGAGGCTGAGACAGGAGAATCGCTTGAACCCGGGAGGCGGGGGTTGCAGAGAGCTGCGATCGTGGCACTGCACTCCAGCCTGGGTGAAGCAGCGAGACTCCATCTCAAAAAACAAAACAAAATATATATATATATACACACACATATATATATATTCCAATTCAAGTACTCTATATACTGTCTATTGTTATCTTTGTGTGTGAAAGGGGATGAGAATACGTAAGGCTACTTCCAAATGATATTGATACATCATTCTGAAACACAGAGAAGCTTAAGATTCCAATCTCATTGTGCAAGGTGGCAGTTTTCCTCTTCCCCATTCCAACAAAGTCAGAGCCTGTTGAAATGCAATCCAAGCCAGACAGAAATTAAGAGACAGAGTTAAGAAGGGTTCCCAGAAACAAGAAGCAGCCAGTTTGCAGGCAGCCAATTTCAGAGGTCAATACATTGACTGTGTCTATCTTTTTAGATCATCATATTCTGCTTCAGGCTTTGATGTGGTCAGAGAAAAGAAGCCACAAAGAAATACATGAGGGGAGCCCTAATGATGTGCAACGTGGGCGGTGGGTGGCCCAAACCCACAGCGATGCTTCCTTGTTATTACTAATAATTGCTTAGCATCATTGGATGGTTGCTTGATGTGTGTGAGATCACTTGGGGAATAAAAATGTTTTGAACACTGACATAGAGCAAATTTTTCTGATCTGTGTTATTTTTATGATGTTCCTTGTATGCACATTGTGACCAAACTCATGTTTCCTTTGGTTTTTGAGATTTCTCAGGTAGGCATTAAGGAAGATGCATTCGATTATTTGAAATGTTTATTGAAAAATACAAGTGCCCTGATATGCCCTGTTCCAGGAGCCACACTGGAAAAATCCTATAAAATATAATTAAAATTGATGCAGAACTGTATTTATATAGTCTACAATTCCAAGTATTCCCAGTGAGGGTAAGACTAGACACAAAGTTGGAACATATTAAGTAGACTGTTTATTTAAAGTGTTAGGATGGATGATCATATAATACAATTCCACGTGAGACAAACACAATCCTATTAAGATTATGCATGCAACAGCCAAATCTGAAATAATCAGATTTCTTAAATTTATTTGAAATAGTAGAATTACCATTATTGTTTTTGTATCACATTTATAATTTTGCACTACTTTTAATCTCTACTATTGCCTTTAGCCATTTAATATTAGTAAATAGCAGCTTCAAAAAACATATTGCATTAAAAAGGAAAAATGGTAATTTTACTATGGGGAAATATGGAAGTTGCCTCCTTTTTTTTTTTTTTTTTTTGAGACAGAGTCTCGCTCTGTCGCCCAGACTGGAGTGCAGTGGTGTGATCTCGGCTCACTGCAAGCTCCGCCTCCCGGGTTCACGCCATTCTCCTGCCTCAGCTTCCTGAGTAGCTGGGACTACAGGCGCAGGCTACCACTCCCGGCTAATTTTTTGTATTTTTAGTAAACATGGGGTTTCACCGTGTTAGCCAGGATGGTCTCGATCTCCTGACCTCGTGATCCGCCCACCTCGGCCTCCCAAAGTGCTGGGATTACAGGCGTGAGCCACTGCGCCCGGCGGTTACCTCCTTAACCAAGTAATTCAAGGTAGCATCATCAATAATGGGACAAGCTGCCTCTTGATACGCACTGAGAATAACACAACATTGCTTCTCTGGTGTTCTCCGCCAAGTATACACAATATAAGCATGACTATAGTCCCAGCTACTTAGGAGGCTGAGGTGGAAGAACGGCTTAAGCCCAGAAAATCAAGGCTGCAGTAAGCCACTGGACCCCACTCTGGGCAACATAGCAAGACCCCCATGTCTAAAAGAAAAGAAATATACAAACCTAAATTGAGGGATATTCTACTAAACAACTATTATTATAGTACTATTTTTAAATGTCAATGTCATGATAGACAGAAAGTGAAAAAATTGTTTCAGACTTTAAAAGTTTAGAGAAGATCTGACTGCTAAATGTGGGATATTATCCTAGATTGGATTCTAGATCAAGGGAGAAAAAGTTGCTATAAAGAACATTATCGGGGGCTGAGTGCAGTGGCTCACGCCTGTAATCCCAGCACTTTGGGAAGCCGAGGTGGGCCAATCACCTGGATCACCTGAGGTCAGGAGTTCAAGATCAGCCTGACCAACATGGAGAAACCCCGTTTCTACTAACGATACAAAATTAGCTGGGCGTGATGGCATGCGCCTGTAATCCCAGCTACTCGGGAGACTGAGGCAGGAGAATCACTTGAACCCGGAAGGC